>NC_140175.1:31464962-31507462 GCF_963971535.1 Notolepis coatsorum | reverse complement strand
AAGAGGGAAGAGCTCGACGTACTTGAGCCGGAGAAATGTCCACTCCCCAGGGACGTCGGTCCGTTCTTTCCACTGCTAACGGGAGGGGAAAACATCTACAAGACAAACACACCACACTTTACCTCAGAGACACTTGAGTTAGAAATGCATGTCCACTCTACATTCAAGGCCTATATGTAACATCACACCTATAGTGTAGAAATCTATACTAACACAAAACACACTAAATAAATCGTATGAATACAAAATGTTGTTGAAATACGTGTTAATAAATGTTATGGCACAAGCAGAAAGCAGAAAGGCATATTTGCAGAGCTACTTAAAAGTGTGAGGTGAAGGTATAGCGTTAGAAACAGATATTTTGGCCTATTCCCTAATGCATTATTTCTATTTGAACTCCTTGCAATTGTAACGGTTACGTTTACAATCCAATCAAAAAAAAGGAGAGGTGAAAATGTAGGCCTGTCACCCTTCAACATCAATAGATGTGTATTATTATCAATGCATGGGCCAATCAATATCAAAATTGTTCTACAACTGGACAGGGGGGGATACAAGGAGATGGCATGCCTTGCCTCATGTTAGCAGGAATTATATGAAAAGCATCTCCCTACAGTAGGCTATACATTTTTTAAGAAAATGTATATGGGAAAATGCTGAATTTGAACAAACAGCCGAATAACACTTTAATGCAAGTGGTCAACAATCTAGAACTGAGTGTTTTCCAGCATACAGGTGCCTGTTTTTTCCCCCCTCCCAGACAAAAGTTGATCCCAGAGCAGAGCAGGCAGGAGAAAACATGGCCGTGAGGGGAACATTTCCTGTCCTTCAACTTCCGAACTGCGTTTTTCAGCCTCACAAATATTTTTGTGCCACAACTACATGCAGGGCTCCGACTCAAGTTGTAGTCGGGCTGTTATTCTAAAAAGTGACATAGAAGCATAAACAGCCTGAAAGAGGACATGCTGTGACACATTGGCCAACTATTTATCAATATCTCTAGAATCCCTCCCGCATGCAGTGATATAGCTAAAACAGTGTGCAGCAGAAAAGAGACCTGCGTCTGAAATAATAGCCATGATGCAGAAAAGAAGCATAAACTTGTGAAATAGAATTGTTTTGTATTCTATCATGACAGTGTAAAAAAAAACAAGGAAAAAAAGACTTAAAAATGGGATATACTACCATTGATGTTGGGAACATTTTCAAATCGTTGTTTCGCATCTATAAGACAACAAGATTACTAATGCAGTATCATGTTTATCTGCACATGATGGATTTGGTAGAGAGACAACACTATAGGAAACAGAAACCACACAATAATGCTTTAACTTTTAACTTCAGTTACATTGAAACAACTTTGTTACACACAGTGAAAGAAGCACTTTATAGGTGAATCACAATGAATTAATAAAAATCATGAGGACTAGTATACACACATCAAAATGTAAACAGTATAGTCGACGGTATAGGTCGCATTTTTAACCACGGCTTATAGAAAATCAAGTGCTTACCGCGCTGAAATCCAGCAGGTCGCTGAGCTCTTTGTCGGTCCCTAACGCAGCCATCCGCTGTTGATGATGCATTTTAGCAAAATCACAGACCTAGAAACATGTGAAACAAACAAACACAGCGATCTGTGAGAACAGAACGCCAGGTCTCTCAATAGATGGGAGAGGAGAGGTGGAGGAGGAGGGGGACCTCGGCTTTAGAATCTCTCCTCACACAATCCACCGGTAACCCTGGAAGCGTCCGCGACTTTTGTTTTTTTTTAATAAATCGAGTTTTCCTTTCAGCGCATCCTCGGAGGAAAAAACTGTAAATTCCAGGGCGATCATAAAAGTCAAATGGACAGAAAAGCAAAAAGCCAGGCAAGTCCAGCGGCAGCTCGGTGCTGAGGAAGAAGCGCAGTTTAGTCGCCGCGGCTCGGCTGCTGTCATGAAGCGAGGAATAAATATATAAATAAATAAATAACTAAAACCCGCTCCTCGCTGAGAGACAATCTAATAAAAAAAAAATGGTTTTGCAAAAGAGGCAGTTTGTAGATTAATAAGCGATCGGCCGAATGTTTAGACGTGTGCAAATGTGTGTTTAGAAGATGGAATATTAGAAAGGACTTTGTGATATGATCTCCTACACAGCCGAGTTTATGTTCCATGTGCATGAAGTGCCACAGGCTCGCAATCATGTGTCTGTACGGCCATCTAGCTTACATCTCTATTTAATACCGCTGCCGTTATGAACAGCCTGTAAGTGTGTTTGTTTGTGTAACATTAAATTATACTTCAAGAAATGTGTTGGAAAATAATATAATAAATGTATAGAGATTTCATTGATTGATTGACTCACTGACTGATTTCTTGTTTTGGAATGGTGTTAATAATTATGTTCCAGGGAGCGGGAGACCGGATGGGGGAGGGAGGGGTCAGCTCTCAAAATTAATAAAAATGTTTTAACACATTCATAAAGTACAAAGCAAAACTTTTGTGTAATAACATGTTTATAAGCCCTATGTTGGATACAATGACTCACTAAAGCAAATGCAGTGCCGTAGACCTTTGAGATGCAATCCCACATATAACCTTTTTGGATATATATAAAGGAGTCCTGATTTTCACTAAATAGACCAGTGTATCTATTGGATTAACAGCGTCAATATGTATATCAGGGAATGTATGGGTGAGCCTTCTTTGCAAAAATAATATATAAATGTTTTAAGTGACCTATAGCCTACTTTAGTAAAACTACAGCCTATATGTACATGATGCAGTGGCTTGCACTTTCATCCAGATAAAAACAACAAATCACATGGTGCAAAATGGGGGACCCTGATGTAAACAAGACGAAAGTCTTTCTCTGGTCTGCATCCCCTTAACAATTGTGTGTATTGAGCTGTACTGTACTGTACCCATTCTGCAATCTGTTAATAAAGTTATCAATCAATCAATCAAGTGCGTGTGCAGTTTGTTATCATAGGCTACTATCTAAGGCCAGTTCTCACAATTGGGCAGCAGCATCCACTTGCAACATAAATTGTCGCCCGGAAAAACCTACTCTATGCATAATAATGATTCACATATCAAGGCCCAGTTCTCAAGATCTCAAATACATAAACAAAGTGGTAAAAAAAATCTAAATCTATGCGCGTTGTTGTTGTGCTCGCGAGGAGGGCCCGGAGCAGCAGCAGCCGGGGGGGGCTCCGTGTCATGAATAATGACAGCTCTCCTCTGAAGGTGTCGCCAGTAAGTAACGGGACGCGCGTGCGTGACAGCAGCTCTGATGTCTTTGTCTCGCCGCGCACGGAGCCAATAGAGAAGTTAGTTTGGGGCCACAGTCTCATAGACGAGCTGGACGGACCGCGCGTCAGGTTCAAGGGACGGGAATCGGGATCACGACTAGAACCGCGATGATCAGTGGATTACACATTGAAGAGACACCAGTCAGTGTCTTCTAGTTCAACATGTCTCAACACATGCGCATGTTTGTATTAATTAATGATTGTGTGCCATTATTACTATCAAATGTAATTATTGTGTAATATTACTGTAATGAGTGGTATGTGTATGAATTTGACTCCCAGGGACAACGATGGAAATAATAAGTCTTGGCTTTTCGTTTCTATATCCCTGACAAAGCAAATACTCATGTGATCTGTATTATGTTTGTTGTCTAAATAAAACCTACCTAATAGTCAGACACTCAGAATGTTTCAATACAATAGTTTGTGACATTGTAACAGTTTCTATGATGCTCTATGCAGGAGGATACATATAGAACAGCATGTAAACTGTTACAATGTCACAAACTATTGTATCGAAACATTCCGAGTGTCAGTCAGACGGTGGTGTCTTTTCATACATTAAACCCCTTTCTGTCTTTCTCCCTCTCTCTCTCTCTCCTTTCCCCCCAATGCAACTTGCGCCAATAGAATAAAACGAAACAAAATTACCTGTCTCTGTAGTAGGCTACTGTTAATCCACAAATGTGTGTTTGTTCTTTTATTTGCTCAACAACTGTGTCCTAGTAATAATAGAGCTATAAACACGCTGTCGACTTTTACCCAGCTAGCTGCAGTGTTGCTGCTGCTAGCCCAAATAATTCTTTCTCCGACAACGATGTTTGAAGCCTACATTTGCTTTCAAAACACCACAGGCTTTTCCAATGCAGTGTCAAGTCGCTGTGAGACGGTACTTGTACATCCAGAAGTTGCCCTAAAGCACACAGGTTGCGTTGTTTACGGCTCCCATACAGCTATCAGTGGCTACTCTCCTCCATAGCCCCTCTATACTAAACCTGCTGCTGCCATGCTATACTGTTGTCGCATGTGACTCACAGAGAGAGGAGCGTGTTGTGGAGCACCGAGCTCGCTCCACATCCGGGACCCTACGTCACCCTGGAAGATCGCTGACGTCACCAGCCGACAGCCCATAATAATCTCTCTCTATCGGACAAGTTCAGTGTACTGTCAAAGATCAGGTAGGGAGGGCTCATCTGTTTAGGATAGGATAGAATAGAATAGAATATAACACAGACAGACTTATAGAGATAATAACTTAATCTCTCTCTATCGGACAAGTTCAGTGTACTCTCAAAGACCAGGTAGGGCTCATCTGTTTAGGATAGAATAGAATAGAACACAGACAGACAGACAGACTTATAGAGGTAATAACTCTCTATCTCTCTTTCTCTCCCCTCCCCCTCTCTTGTGTGTATTGAGCTGCACTGTATTGTACCCATTCTGCAATCTGTTAATACAATTTTCAATCAATCAATCAATCAATCTCTCTATCTCTCTCAGTCTCAATTCAACACTTGTAAACTAGGAAATATAATAGGGGAAAGGGAGAGAGAGAGAGACAGAGAGAGAGAGAGAGAGAGAGAGAGAGAGAGAGAGAGAGAGAGAGAGAGAGAGAGAGAGAGAGAGAGAGAGAGAGAGAGAGAGAGAGAGAGAGAGAGAGAGAGAGAGAGAGAGAGAGAGAGAGAGAGAGGAGAGAGAGAGAGAGAGACGATGAGCGCATAGCACTGAATAAGATAACTGACAGTTTTGGTCTTGCATATTTATTTATAGTAAAACACAAGATACTTGTGCCCTAATGATAAGGATAAGAGCTCAATGAAGAAGCCAAATCACATTGCCAAAAGAAAGTCTAACATGCCTATACATGATGATTATACTGTGGAACCGCACACTGTGGATATATTACATGGCCCACAACGGCAACAGCACTGCCAACTACAACAGACCCATGTCAAGAGTTAAAGTTAGAAGCCATATTCTGACATTTATAAAGCTGTAAAGATTAGTATTGAAATGCCACTTATTTTAGGCTCGTCATAAACAGTAGATCAAACCTGACATTGTTACATCAGCTCTTAATTAGCCTGCTGCTTTGTTGAAGAAAGAAAGAAAGAAAGAAAGAAAGAAAGAAAGAAAGAAAGAAAGAAAGAAAGAAAGAAAGAAAGAAAGAAAGAAAGAAAGAAAGAAAGAAAGAAAGAAAGAAAGAAAGAAAGAAAGAAAGAAAGAAAGAAAGAAAGAAAGAAAGAAAGAAGGAAAGAAAGAAAGAAGCAGAGACACCATGACGTTCCTCTAATGAAGATTTTAACCAGGTTTTTTCAACAGCACTGTTTGACAAGATCAACAACATAACTGGGCAATACAAGGCCTCTGGATAGGATAGAATAGAATAGAGATTGGGCAGATCCAATACATATTCCATTACATCAGGATTGCAGACATCTTGGTAAGCAAACAACAGGTGTCATAATCACGGCGAGAGCCTTCTTCACCCCTCATCCTTCCACACCCTTATATGGGCAGCATCCGACCCCTGCGCTCCCACGCTGCCAGAGGGAGATCAATCAGCGCGGCTGTGAGGGATTCCCTCATCATCAAACCCCTACTTCAGCCCACGGATCTTGCTCTCCTCGTCGCAGTGTTAACCTAACAACCTAGGTACGACGTCGCACACTAGCCTTGCTACTCTGTCCTTGTTGCATACCATGTCCTAATCTTGTTCTCCCTGTGCCCAAGACCACTACGGACTGACCATCGGGAGCAGCAGGAGTTTTTCCCGGTGGCCTGGCAGACTGGCATGGCCTGGCTGCCCTGGCAGACTGGCAAATGCTTTTTTTTATTTTTAAATTTGTTTGTTTGTGCCCGCAGTCAGGCCACTGAACTCCGAGTCCGAAGCAGGCCAGGTCGGTATACATGTTTCTATTTGCGCATATATAAATTCAGGCAAGCAGGCAGGAACAAATTAGTTAACTTGTTATTCACAACCCAGCGCGATGCAGTGCGCATGCGCAGGCCTCGCCAGTCGCCAATCTCAAACAAGCATATTAATTTAAATCATGATGAGATCAACTGGCGAAACCCGGGAGATATGAACGTTTTGGATAGCTCTAGAATGGGTGAAGACGAACGTCGGACTAAAATTGAAAGAATGAGACGAAAGCGGGGCGCAATCAGAGGTGTTATTACGCAAGTTTTGAATCAGATGGACATTGAAATTGACGTGGAAACTCCGGATGTTGATCACTTGATCACTTTATTGGATGTACTGGGAAGAAGACAGTTTGTTGGAACCTGACGGTGAAATAGAACAGCTATAAGTCTGATGGATGATTTGGATGCTGAGATTGAAGCCACTGAGATGTATAAGGAGCGCGTCATTATGTTGAACTGACGGCAGCAGCGCGAGGGTGAGTGATACTATAATGAATCGACTAGAGAGCGCCAGTGAAGTAGAGAAATGTAATGTAACTGCACCGGTAAACTTCTATAAAGGACACTTTCGTATTATAACCCGACATTTGGACAATCCATTATTTGGAAAGTAGTTATTCTACACTTTGGTGTACAACTTGTATGGTCCGTTTTGTGACAGCGTCGCTGTCCATGGTGCTGAAGGTCGCATTGATAGTGTATACAGCCTCTACAGTGCCACCACGTGATACAACGCAGCAGGATACAAAACGCAGTTTTTCCCCCAGGGGGGGGTATGGGTATGGGCCTGACGCCTGGCCTGCCTGAGTCAAATTCCCGGTAGGAGTTATGGTCCCAGTCCGCGACTGCCCAGGACCACCGCTCCCAAGACACCACCCACCTGGACGCTCCTGTGCTGCACGATGAGTGCACCTGCTCGCATCTACTTGCACATTCCTGTACTATAATACCTGTCTCCTTGGTGCCTACATTAAACCAACCTAAAACGCTCCATTCTCTCTCCTCCTGTGTTCTGCTAGTGGGCTCCGCCACTGCTGCCCTAACAGAACACTGCGACCAAATGTCGAGTCCAGCATCACAGGATTCCGGAGAATGGAGAGAGTTCCAGAGAGAGTTCCAGACCATCGTCAACGGACACGCCACTCTGGTAAACCAGCACACACGCTCACTAGAAGAGACCACTGCCCAACTTCGCACTCTCACGCTCAGCTCTGTGGAGCGAGACAACCCATGTAACCGCTTTGATGCATACATCTCTGCCCAGCCAACCCCACCTGTTGCACCCCGTACAGAGAGCCCCATGTCCCCGCACCAGAACGCTACGATGGGGACGTCTCTAAATGTCGTGCCTTTATTTTTCAATGTTCACTAGTATTCAGACAACAGCCGCGCACCTTCCAAAGTCTAAAATTGCTTACCTGTCGGGTCTGCTCAAGGGTCCTGCGTTAGAATGGGCAACAGCTCTCCACTTCAGTCAGTCCTCCCTCTGCAATTCGTTCTCTGCATATATCGATGACATGCAAAAGGTCTTTGACCACCCACCCGGGGGCTCGGATAATTCTGCTGGCTTGTTCACTATCCGCCAGGGAAACCGCAGCGTGAGCAAATATTCAATTGAATTCCGTATCCTAGCAGCGGGCTCCGAGTGGAATGACATTCCGTTAAGAGGGGCATTCCGTCAAGGCCTCAGCGACGTTCTAAAAGACGAGTTGGCATCTAAAGAGAAACGACCTCCCTGGACGAGCTAATTAATTTAGCCAGAGAACTGGACACGCGTCTTCGCGAGCGCCGTCGTGAGAAGGCTAGCGGCACCCGCCCTCCGTTGCCCAATTCATCTAGCTCTCCTTCCCCCAGGCGTGCTGCCCGCGTCGAGCACAGCCCCTCTGAGCCAATGGAACTTGATCGGTCTCACCTCCATCCCAACGAACGCCTCCACAGGCTCAAAACGGGGGCATGTGTTTACTGCGGTCAGCTCGGCCACTTCCTCGATTCATGCCCGCTTCACTCAAACGGCGGGGCTCGACAGTAATGCTGGGCGCATGTTCGAGCCTAAATTATGCACCCAGCTCCGGTCCCAATATGCAATTCAGTGCCACACTGTGTTGGAATGGCCAGTCGCTTCCCCTGTCCGCGCTGGTTGATTCGGGTGCTGATGAAAATCTCATTGACGCTGGCGTTGTGTCCCGCTTCCGTATTGCTACAGACACTTTGCCTATCCCCTGCGATGCCCACGGTCTAAATGGGAGGCTACTCTCACGGATAACTCGCCACACCAAGCCACTCCGCCTGCTGCTCTCAGGGAATCATAACGAGGTTATTCGTTTTCACGTCACTAATTCCCCCCATAATCCTATTGTACTCGGCATGCCCTGGTTGAAGTTACACAACCCAGTGATAAACTGGCCAACTGGTTCGGTCGTGAGCTGGAGCGCTCACTGCCACGCTACCTGCCTACAGTCTGCTCGGCCGCCATTGGAGGTCACTGGTTCTCACGTTCCCAACGAACCCATTGACCTTTCCGCTATCCCTCCAATTTATCATGATCTAGAGGCTGTTTTTAGTAAACAGCATGCTCTCTCCTTGCCACCCCATTGCCTGTATGACTGTGCCATTGACTTGCTCCCGGGAGCCCCTCTCCCCGCTAGTCGCCTGTTCAATCTCTCGCGCCCGGAGAGGGAGTCCATGGAGAAATACGTCCATGAGTCCCTGGCCTCGGGCATTATCACCCCCTCCTCCTCTCCTGTCGGCGCTGGTTTCTTTTTCGTTTCCAAGAAGGATGGCTCCCTTCGCCCCTGTATTGACTACCGTGGCCTCAACAACATCACGATCAAGAACAAGTACCCCCTGCCGTTAATTAACTCTGCGTTTGAACCTCTGCAAGGTGCCACCATTTTTACGAAGCTGGACCTCAGGAATGCCTATCACCTCGTCCGTGTCCGGGAGGGGGACGAATGGAAGACAGCCTTTAAGACCCCGCTCGCACTTCGAGTACAAGGTAATGCCCTTTGGGCTGACCAACGGCCCTGCTGTCTTCCAAGCCCTTGTCAATGACGTTCACCGTGATGTCCTTAACCGCTCTGTTTTTGTTTATTTGGATGACATTCTGATTTTTCCCGCTCTATGGAAGAGCACATCCAGCATGTCTGCCGGGTCCTCCAACGCCTGCTGGAGAACAAGTTGTTTGTCAAGGCGGAGAAGTGTGAGTTCCACGTCTCCTCCATTGGGTTCCTCGGCTACATAATAGAGGGCGGCCAGATCCGGGCAGACCCCGAGAAAATCAAGGCAGTGTCAGACTGGCCCAGACCCACCAACGTCAAGCAGCTCCAACGCTTCCTGGGATTTTCTCACTTCTATCTGCGTTTCATCAGGGACTACAGCCGGGTCGCTGCACCCCTTACCCAACTCACTCTGCTTTCCGTGCCCTTCGTCTGGTCCGCTAAGGTGGACTCCGCCTTCTCCGAGCTGCGTAGTCGCTTCACCTCCACGCCCATCCTCATCCAGCCGGACACGTCCCGCCAGTTCGTGTACCGGGGTGGGGGCGGTCCTCTCCCAGCGCTCCGCTCTCGACCAGAAACTACACCCCTGCGCCTTCTTCTCTCGCCGCCTGACCCCGGCGGAGGTCAACTATGATATTGGGAACCTGGAGCTCCTGGCAGTCAAGCTGGCCTTGGAGGAGTCGAGGCACTGGCTGGAGGGCTCAGAGATCCCCTTCCTGGTCTGGACGGACCATAAGAACCTCGCCTATGTCCAGACGGCCAAGCGCCTGAACTCCCGCCAGGCCCGCTGGGCGCTGTTCTTCGGCCGGTTCAATTTCACCCTGACATACAGGCCAGGCTCCAAGAACATTAAGCCGGATGCCCTCTCCCGGCAGTTTGTCCCCGAAGGGGGCCCCTCACACCTTGACACCATCCTCCCTTCCTCCTGCTTGGTGGCTTCCGCCACCTGGGAGATCCAGTCCGTCGTCCGAGAGGCCCAGCGCGCCCAGCCTGATCCACGTAACGGCCCACCTAACCGGCTTTTTGTCCCCGACCTTGTCCGCTCCCAGGTGCTCCAGTGGATCCACGCTTCCCGGTTCGCCTGTCATCCTGGGGTCGACCGTACCCTGTCCCTACTGAAGCGGCACTTCTGGTGGGTCTCCATGAGGGAAGACACCCGTGCCTCCGTCCTTGCCTGCATCGTCTGTGCTTGTGGGAAGGCTTCCCACCGACCACCTGCCGGGCTCCTCCATCCGCTGCCTGTTCCAGGCCAGCCCTGGTCACACGTCGCCCTGGACTTTGTCACCAGTCTGCCTCCCTCACACGGTAACATTCTCACCATTGTCGATCGGTTCTCAAAGGCCGTTCACTTTGTCGCTCTCCCCAAACTTCCCTCTGCTTCACAGACTGCGGACCTGATGGTGCTCCACGTCTTCCGCCTCCACGGGATCCCGGTGGACATCGTCTCCGACAGAGGGCCTCAGTTCATCTCCCAGGTCTGGAAGGCCTTCTGCCGGGCCCTGGGGGCCACGGTCAGCCTCTCCTCCGGATACCACCCGCAGACCAATGGCCAGTCGGAGCGGGCCAACCAGGACCTGGGGTCCGCCCTCCGCTGCGTCACGACCCGGGACCCCTCTGGCTGGAGCGCCTTCCTGCCATGGATCGAGTACGCCCACAACTCCTTGTCCTCCGCTGCCACAGGTCAGTCCCCCTTCGAGTCTTCTATGGGCTACCAGCCTCCACTGTTCCCTACCCAGGAGGAGGAGATCTCAGTCCCCTCGGTGCAGGCGCACCTTCACCGCTGCAGGAGGATATGGGAGGACACCAGAATCGCTGCTTTGCCTACCGCCACCGGACCCCGGCCCCCGAGGTCAGATGGTTTGGCACTCGTCTCGGGACCTGCCTCTAAAATCAGTTTCCCGGAAACCCCTCAGTCGTCAGACTCCAGCTTCCCTCCCATATTCACCCCTCATTCCATGTCTCCCAGCTGAAGCCGGTGGTCTCCAGTCGCCTGTCTCCCCCAGCTCCGGAACCTCCCCCTCCGCTGATCATAGACGACCATCCTGCCTACACCGTCCGGCAGTTGCTGGACGTGCGTCGTCGTGGTCGCGGCTTCCAGTACCTGGTGGACTGGGAGGGCTACGGCCCGGAGGAGCGCAGCTGGGTCTCCCGCCAGATGGTCCTGTGTCCTAACCTCATCCGGGACTTCCATCGGGCCAACCCTGGCAAGTCTGGAGGGTCGCCAGGAGGCGCCCGTAGAGGGGGGGGGTCCTGTCATAATCACGGCGAGAGCCTTCCTCACCCCTCACCCTTCCACACCCTTATATGGGCAGCATCCGACCCCTGCACTCCCACGCTGCCAGAGGGAGATCAATCAGCGCGGCTGTGAGGGATTCCCTCATCATCAAACCCCTACTTCAGCCCACGGATCCTGCTCTCCCTCGTCGCAGTGTTAACCTAACAACCTAGGTACGACGTCGCACACTAGCCTTGCTACTCTGTCCTTGTTGCATACCTTGTCCTAATTTTGTTCTCCCTGTGCCCAGGACCACCGCTCCCGAGACACCACCCACCTGGATGCTCCTGTGCTGCACAAGGAGTGCACCTGCTTGCATCTACTTGCACATTCCTGTACTATAATACCTGTCTGCTTGGTGCCTACATTAAACCAACCTAAAACGCTCCATTCTCTCTCCTCCTGTGTTCTGCTATTGGGCTCCGCCACTGCTGCCCTAACAACAGGTGATTACAATTAAATAACATGTCAACTTTGGCCAATGAGCTGTGCTCATAGAATTGCACCATATTGGTAGGAAATGCATAACATGAGAATATAATGAATAGTCATGAGAATATAATGAATAGTGCAAAAATAAATAAATAATAATAAGTTCAATACAGTACTGTCTGCCACAGACATTGCACACAAAGGCCTGACCCATTATGGCAGGTGCTGGCATGTGTCTTCTCTGTCTATCAGCCATGTGTCTTCTCTGGCTTTACTTTTTGTCCTCTGCCAGTTGTACAGTATACCTCGGTGTATTAACCTGCGCCAGGTGGAGCGTGTGCATCACTGCTTTATTTGATAGTAGTTAGAGAGTGGAAGATACGGACTTAATAAAGCCAAGCTTCAGGCGAACGTAGCTAAGATCTTGAATTCAGATGTAGCGTGCACAGCGCACAGGCGGTTCGCCTGACAGGCCTTCTTCAGTATGCAGGCTCACAGCTCAGGGGTTCCAGGGGAAGACATGAAACAAAGATCTCAGGCCAGATTCAAACCCACGATGTTGCGATCGCATGGTGAGCCTCCAGGACAGTCTATTCCACGTCTCTTTAGAGATCTTCACCTGGTCTTTCAGCCTCTTCTCCTGGTCGCAAGCAGAGTGGCCTCAGCTGTCCGCCGAGTTTTATTATTATTATTATTATTATTATTTTTTTTTTAAATCCGCTGTTGTTGTGCTTTCAACAGGAATGACGTTTTGCAGCATCCTGATGGTGTGGTCAAGCCATTTGGATTGGTGGTGTGTGTGACAGAAGTTCTAGCCCTCACCTTCTTCCCTCAATGACCCTCCTGTGAGGAGTTTGGTTTCACTTAGATCAGTGACATCAATATTATACAATATTTCTTTCTGGCTATGCATTGTGATTGGACAGGAGGCGTGCCACGAGTGCTTATAATGGACCTCAAACCTGCCCTCTTTTCTTGGGGGCGACAGTGGTCGGGAAGTAGAGCAGTCGTCTGGTAATCCGGGGGTTCCAGGTTTGATTCCGCCTCCTCCCGGGCAGCGTGTTGAAGTGTCCTTGAGCAAGAAACTTAACCCCTAATTGCTCTTGATAAGCAGGTTGGCACCTTGCATGGTTGCCTCTGCCGTGAATGTGTGAGTGAATGGGTGAATGTGAGGAACAAATTGTAAATCGCTTTGGATAAAAGCGCTATATAAATGCAGCCATTTACCATTTTCTTGTAAGTAACACACACTGTTGACTGTACAAGTCATAATTAACCATTACTCCTAACGCTGGGTGGATTTTGTAAGGAAACAAGCAAGGACCTTCAGCAATTAGCAATGAGGGAATGATATCTCCTTGGTGAGGGACCAAAATCTTCTGTCGTTGTTTAATGTTTGATGTGATTATGAAAATGGTCTACAGCCTCATCCCCACAGCTGTAGCACAATCTATGAACAAGTACTACTGGGTGTAGTGCTAATCAGATGTACAGAGTTGTAATATTAATATGTACGGTGATACAGGTATAAAGACAGTATGGTAGTAGTAGTCATAATGGCCAGCAAAACAGCTCTATAACCACTTTATTGACACCCAGAAAAGTGGCAATTTTTAAACTTGAACTTGAGGACTGCATACCTTTTTTGAAAAGCATATCTTTATACTTTATACTTATAGCACATGCATAAGCCTGGTCTCTTTTGAAAGATAACATTCTGAAGTTTCTTACACAATAAAGAAAATCACTTTTAGTGCTAATGAAATAGAGTAACATAGGGCTGAACTTGATTTGTACTTGTAATTGTGTACTCAGGTTTTTCTGTAGTAGTTGTAATATCAAAAAAAAAATCCAAAAGAATTGTAGGGGAGAATGGGGATAGTTGTCACACTTTTTACTCTAGTGTGAATTGCTCATCATTGAAACATCTTTCAATAGTCATTCCTACATTAAATTGAAGCTTAAGATGTTGGCTTGAAATGTGTATCCCTCTCATTTTCCAATGTATTGTAACAAAGAGTTAATCACCTGACACATTGTGACAACCAACCCCATCATGGGGATTCACAATTCACTATGAATTGAAAATGGGGGACCCTGATGTAAACAAGACAAACGTCTTTCTCTGGTCTGCATCCCCTTAACAATTACGGGTTGGCCCCTTCCTACCTGACCAACCTACTCCACCCCTACACTCCAGCACGAGGCCTCCGCTCCTCCAACTCCGACCTCCTCACCATCCCCCGCACCAGGCGTTCCACACTGGGAGACAGAGCTTTCGCTGTAGCTGCCCCCAGACTGTGGAACTCCCTCTCCCCCCCATCCGAGGCTCTGACACCATCAACCTCTTCAAAACCAAGCTAAAAACCCACCTGTTCACACTTGCCTTCACGCAACACGCCCGCTCCCAAGTAGCCCACCCTGACTCTTTTAAGCCACAGATTCCGTTGTTTTGTTTTGTTGTTTGTTTGTTTTGTTTGTTAATTTCAACCACTTAGCACCTTGCTTCCTTTTTTTATCTCTTTTATCTTATTTGTTTTTTCCTGTTGTTACTATACACATATATTAATAATTTTTTATTTCTTATCTTTTATTTTTCCATCCTTTCCTTGTACAGTGTCCTTGAGTCTGAGAAAGGCGCTTCTCTCTTAACACTTTGACTGCCGGGAGCCGTCTTTAGACGTCTTTGCTGGCCATGCTAAAGTTGCCGGGGGACGCTGTACGTCGTCTTTATATCAATATTTCAAAAATCTGCGATCGGATTCATAATGTCCCTCCGCTGGCCTGAGATCCACCAGCAGGACCCACTGAGCTCTCTGGCGGTTCAGGAGCGCCATCTGGTGGCCGATCGGCGCAAGCGCTTAACAGGAAGCGCATTAGAGGTTTTGCTAGACGTCCGTATTGCTTCCGGCCACTCGGTACATGTCCCGTGACTCTAGCTCGTCACTCTACATAGCGATCGATTGCCAATAACTCGATAAACAACATGATTTGGACGTATATACCATTATACAAGCTGGAGATGGACCGGGTAATAATATATCCCATAATGATAAAATGTCTACTCGACGATGATCGCCCAACGGCGCGCGGAGACTGGGGTGAGTTTCAGCGTGTAACGTTACCGTCTTCGATAATAACTGATATTATCAACATTTGACCCACATTAGATGATTGGTATAACGCTGCCCACGGAATTATAAACGCCCCCTCGCCCATCCGGTCAACATCAGATGACGTGTAGTAACTTCTAGAAGTACGTCTAGTTGGAATTTTTTATATCGCGCTGATTGCCATCAAACTGTATTTCATCATCAATATAATGCATTTGGGGCTATATATCACGTTCTGGAGAAAGCTGCAGAAAGAGATGAAAACATACTTATACATTAGACCATACTTTACTATGAATATGTGAATGAAAAAGTTTAACGTTGCTACACAATGAACAATACATATAGGACTTTGAATGGGCCCTAATAATGGCAATGTAGCAATAGAATTTAAAAAGTTATAGCCCTGCAAAGAAGGGGACTTTCTCCATAGACAAATAGCGCTGGCAATCTATGGTATATCATTAATTTAACCTTAGGCAACCAAAGTGTTAAAATCCAATCTATTATTATTATTATTATTAATATTATTATTATTATTATTATTATTATTATTATTATTATTATTATTATTATTATTATTATTATTATTATTATTATTATTATTATTATTATTATTATTATTATTATTATTATTATTATTATTATTATTATGTATTGAGCCGTACTGTATTGTACCCATTCTGCAATCTGTTAAATACAGTTTTCATTCATTCATGGTTGTCACACACTATGGGGTTGGTTGTCACCATGTGTTTTAATAGGGAAAATCTTAAAAAGAAGACAAGAAGGCAGAACTCAATTTGAAAGTTTAATTGCATTGACAAGTTGACAAATACATAACTTAATGTATCTTAACATGAACATAAACAGGAAACACATCTTTAGGCCATCCTACAGTATATAACAAAATAACAACACAATAAATCGGCCTAACAATAATAGCCTATACACAACATGTGACAACCAACCCCAAAGAAAATGTGACGACCAACCCCAACTGGAATGTCTTGATAGCATCAAGGCTAACAGCCATCTAACAACTAGTTAGCTAGCTAACAACAATCTAAACTATAGCTATCCCTTCACACTTTTTAAGGGTAATAATTGTTTCATTATAAACCAATTGTGTAAAAGCCTAGAAGAAAAATACTGAGGAGCGGAATATTTACAAATGGACATGAAAAACACAAAAAGTCCTCTCACCTCAAGTTCAGCTGTTTCACTCCAAAGATAACAATGTAGGTGAACTCTGACCCCGATTCTGGACATTTAAATACCAAAATACGGGAGACAGGACCCTCTGGTGGTGAAATATAATGAATGTGACAACCTACCCGTGTGACAACGTCCCCCGTTCTCCCCTATAAGCTGGAAAACACAGCGGGTCCATAGCCTGACGTCTTATGTAGCCTAGTACACGCAGGGCCGCCTGGGAGAAATGAGAGGCCCTGTGCGAGATTTAATACAGTCAACATATTCTTAAATAATAGCGCTGCCCGAGGCTGGGCATGATACAGTCAACATATAGCAAGAGAGAGAGCGAGAGAGAGCTCCCGTTCTACAGTCAATATACAGTGTACAGAGAGAGAGAGAGAGAGAGAGAGAGAGAGACACATTGGAAAGAAATTGAAATGCTATTTGGCCCTAAACAGAGAGTACACAGTGGCAGAATACCTGAGCACTGTGACTGAAGATCCTTGACTAGGTACAGACTCAGCGAGCACAGCCTAGCCATCGAGAAAGGCCGCCATAGGCAAACTGTGTGTGTTAGAAAGAGAGAGAGAGAGCATGTGTGTTTGTCGTGTGTGTGTGTTAGAGAGAGAGCATGTATGAGAGAGATAAGCAAAGATGAGCCCCTAAAAGGATATTCAACTTTTAATGGAAGAACAAAACAGAAGGAAAAGATAACTTCACAAAGGCAACATGAATATACATAGATCCAAAAGGACAAAGATCAACACTTAAATCCAAAGAGAAGAGGGTCTATACCAGAGAAAACAGCTAAACAGCATTCAGCTAAATAGGCTAGCCAGGTACTGACACCAGGCCACACACAGCTTTGGCCAACGGCCCAACGCTACCCAAGCTACACAAACGACCAAGACAATTCACACACAGCACATGTCGTATCTCCAAATGTTGTGAAGTAACATATGTTTTGCCTGGAAAAAAACATCGTTATTAACAAAACATTCAGGAGGGGAAGGAAGGAAGAGTGGGGTAATGTCATGACATCTTACCTGCACGAGGAACGCAGGGCGAAAGGCCGCAACACAGGTCTCCACGTTGACGAAAGGCCTCTCGCTGGCGGGACAAAAAGAAGCTATGGCCGGAGCCTTGTCATGGTGCAGGCCCGACTACATCTTCTGTCAAAGATGATGTCGTAGAGTGCCAGAACCCCCTGCTATTCTCACGGCTAATGTCAATGGTCGTAGCACAAGCTAACAGCTAACTCTAGGCTAACTGATAGCATCAAACTAACGTTCCCAGCCGAGCGCAGCCGGCAGCTAACGTCGTAGCTAAACAGCTAACTGGCTAACAGTTAGCTCAACCCGGCTATCGCTAACCATTAGCTAACGCAGAAGCAAGCTATGCGGCTACCACTGAAAAACTGTACAACATGAGAAAAGCAATACAGGTGCTGACACCAGGCCACACACCGTTAGCTACTAGTACTACAACAGCTAGTCGGCCAGTTTGGCTCCAGAGAGAGAGAGAGAGAGAGATATCCACGGCGGGAATAGAATAGAGTGCATTAAAAACTCACCAAACGTCCAAGAGGATGGAGACAACCGCGTGGAGTTGACGAAGTTCATCTGCCGAACGACCATCTTCTTCATCTTGGCATAACAATGCTGCACGCGCTGTCTCTAGGTTAGCTAACGCTAGTTAGCCTTTAGCTAAGCTAGCTACTAGCCGACATCATCATGGCTATATCCCGACTGAACCACACTTAATATTATAACGTAGCTAATGGCTAGCCTGACTGAACTGTCTAACATGCAACAACTTTCATCTTCAGTCCATCTGCCGAACGATGTCCTCTTCATCTTGGCTGGCATAACCTAGGCTCCAATGCTGCACGCGCGAAATAGTCAG
The DNA here is from genome assembly GCF_963971535.1 of Notolepis coatsorum. Taxonomy (NCBI): domain Eukaryota; kingdom Metazoa; phylum Chordata; class Actinopteri; order Aulopiformes; family Paralepididae; genus Notolepis; species Notolepis coatsorum. The sequence continues at coordinate 31,489,318 of NC_140175.1, read as the reverse complement.
ACGCTAGTGATGGGTCGGTCATGAGCGACTCGTTCATAAGAGCCGATTCATTGCCGTGAGCGTGAGTCGAATCGCTCACGTCTGGCAATGAGTCGGTTCACGCCCCCCCCCCCCCCCCCCCCCCCTCGGCATGCACACAGACACACACAATGAACTCAACAGACGCTACCTTACCTGGCTGTAACCCCTCCCCTCATTGAAACCAATTCTGCTGCCTGCAGAGCCTCAGAGCCAGGAACGTGTCTAATGTGAAATATATAAGCATATAAGCAAAACTAGATTTTAGGTCTGTGATGAAAAAGGGCCTCGCGGGAAGGGGGGCCTCGCAAAAAATTAAAATAAAAATTAAAAAAATTAAAAAAAAAGTAAAAAAATAATAAATAAAATCTTTTTTCTTTTTTCTTTTTTTTTGTGCGAGGCCCCCCTTCCCGCGAGGCCCTGTGCGACCGCACTGCTCGCACACCCCCTGAGACGGCCCTGAGTACACGTCCAAATTTAGATTTTTGTAAACTGTTAAAAATAAAGTTCTCCAGTAATCCATTTCCTCGTACATTTTCACCTAGATCCCTGAATCGCACAACACCACGTCAGGTATCATTGGAAAGCTAGACTCATTGGCTACAACGTTGTCCAATAATTTTCACAATCAGCGAATGATTGACAGTTCCAGTGCCTCGGGAGTCAGGGGTGGTAATCTGACTCTCGCGTGTACAAAGTTGCACGCCTGACATATCGGCATCTAACTCGAGAACCGCTGAACGGATTTTGTCGAGTGAGGTGGTCTCCGAACGGCACAAAATAGTGCTTTAATTCTATGTTTTATAAAAAATGCAGACCCGAGGCGCCAGACACTCACAAAGTGGCGTATCGCGCCGGTGGGCAAATCGTCTTAAAGAGAGCCCGCCGGCTGGCCGTTGCCAGTTAAGTGGATTTATAACCACAATAGAGCAGCATTTTTGGGGGGCAGGGGCTCAAGCATCAAAAGGACTCACCCACACCTGACATCTTTACCAGGGAGACTTGGGGTCTCCTTTTTAAATAGACTACCTCTGCTCTGATAGATATCCTGCCCCATTGTAAGTGACTATGTGCAGAAAATACATAAAAAAGAATTCAAGGTGCGGCTGGGTAGCGCAGTGGACTAAGCACTCGCCTATCACCGCAGAGACTCTGGGATCGAATCCAGCTCTCCGGCTTGGTCAGTCGTCCCTACTAACGCAATTGGCAGTGTTAGCGGGTGAGAATCCGGCGGGGTATGAGTCCTGGTCGTTGTAAAACTGCGACTCCTACTGGTCGGTCGGGGCACCTGTTCAGCAGGGAGGGGATCTGGGGGAAATAGCGTGAACCTCCACACGCGTTACGTTCTCCCAGTGAAACTCCCCGCTGTCAGGTGAAAAGAAGCGGCTGGCGACTCCACATGTATCGGAGGAAGCAAACAAAGAATTCAAGCCCTTTGGACCTCATCACGCGCCTGCTGCTGTGTGCAGCGCCTGATCCAAGAACATTTTGATTAGACAACGTTTGGGTCATCTTCCATAGGCCTTTCTCTGGTCAGGGAATCTTGGACAGCAGTAGTAGATACCTGCATATTGACACTGTTTAAACTTTACAGTGATGTTGGAGATGTGCTGGCTTTAGCATCACCTTCTCAGGGTGCGAACCATGGGGGAGCTAGGGGAGCCATGGCTCCCCTAGATGAGACATCAGCTCCCCTGAAAACATGATTTGTGAATTTTTGGGGGGTCTCTAAAATACTGACAATAAATGCTATTTTTGCCATGCATTTCACATTTTTCTGTATCGTCATCATCGTGTATAATGTGTAAAATTAGGCTATTTTGATGTATGATTCATGATTTGCGCACTAATTCACCGTAATAGACAATAGCATAAATCTATGGTGTTGCGGCACTGCAGATATACCCTACTCGTAATAGATGGCAACATGCAACAATGAGCTCACCCGAAGACCATGGTATGGTTTGCACACTCTTCCTCACCACAGAGAAGTAAGCTCCAGCTGCAAGGCACAGCCCAAGACCAGTGGTGACAGAAGTACACAGTTCTATTTAGAAATACCCAGATAGAATAGTACTCTGGTAGAAGTTAAAATCCTCCACGCATTATACAGCGACCCTTAGGAACACCACTTGGCAGGCCAAAAACATCTGATTGGCCAAAAACAACAGCTCCCTACATCAATAACCAATCAGATGTTTTTGGCCTGCCAAGTCAGAAAACTAAGACCACCATCGCGTTCCTAGTAAAAAAAATACACACATTTTACAAAACCACCTGCAGATCAGAGGCTCGCAAATACCTTTTGTTATTTTCTTTGAAAAATTCAGCTTAATGCTGCTGGTGCCTCTGGGAGTCTGTGGAAAACCTTTGTGTGCGCATGCATGGGCTTGAAAAGTGATGCAGAGCTTGCTCTATTCTACAGTATCTTGCTCTATTTTGGTGGACAGGTAAACTCACTCTTGCAAATTTCTCAGAAGTTGCCTACTGCAGCTATAAGTATAGTAGTAGTCAGCCAGCAACTCCCCATAGCTCCAGGAGGCTGTCTGAGGAACGCCTATTAGTGTGTACCGTATCACCAACACAACGCTTTTTTTTAGGGGTGTGCAGCCCTAGCCTTTTGTCCTCTTGGAGGGTGTTTCCATACTGTGGGCCTGCGTGTCACCACCTCTGGGGCCAACTGTGGCCTTGAGATCTCCCGCCATGTTAGCATAAAATAAAGCAAAGGCACCCAGTTACTGTGTGTGGCCATGAGGAGGCCTGGCGGAGTTCTGGTGATATCATACCATTCCTGATGAGGAGGAAGTGTTGCTTGTTTTCTGTTACTATTATTCTCACATCATAGGAAGACTGCATCCACACAATCAAATGGTTTTCTGTTTAGTCTGCTTGTTTTAACCATGGATATTGACATAGAATAGCCACACAGGTCAAAACAAGTCACCAAAATCACTTGAAAAAAGCCAGTGTATTACAATTACAGTACTATGTGCTGGAGCCGGTTCACTGGTAATGTGGCCCATCAGCTTCTTCAAAATGCTGGAGGACCGTGGTATTGTGTTAGAGATGGGTAACCCTTTGCCTGCATGTTGTGGTGTTGATTAAAAAAACACGTTTTGGTTTCGTGACCCCGCGTTTGCTGCCTGTCTAAAGCTTCCCGGTTCGCTCACAACCCAGCCAGAACTTTGACCACAGGACTCTGTAAGTAAGCCTGTAAGTTGCCTCATCAACTGAATGTCCAAAGGTAATTAACACACAACACAAGGATTCATTGTCCCTGATGACACCACTGGTGGCCATATTCAAAGTAATTTACTCTCAATAACTGTCAAACTAAATAAATGTTTGCACAATTGTTTAGAATTTTTGGATGTGTGTGGGATTATGTGCAAAATAAATCAGCAATGTTTTTTAGGTGAAGTGCCCCTTTAATTAACCACTGACCCATATCAGCTTTCTTCCAAATTGGGGGCAGGGCTTATGTCTCCCATTGGACAATACTCAACAGGTCACCCCACTTCTCAGAGATCTGCACTGGCTTCCCATTGCTGCACGAATCCACTTCAAGGTTCTTGACCTGGCATTCCGTGCAACGAGGGTAACGGTTCCCTCCTACCTCCGGTCAATGGTCTCTAACTACACACCCTCAAGGCCCCTAATGCTTTGCATCTTCTGGCCGCCTGAGACCCACTCGTATTCCGCCCACCCACCCCCCCAACCCCCTACAATGTACAGTTTCTTCCCCTTCGAATGTATACATTCTTATTTTAAGATTATCTTAAACAGTACTGTATATTGAGTATATGTCTTGTATGTCATAAATGTTCTTGATGAAACAGTACTGTATATTGTGTATATGTCTTGTATGTCATAAACGTCTTGATGAATTGAAAATGGGGGACCCTGATGTAAACAAGACAAAAGTATTTATCTGGTCTGCATCCTCATAACAATTGTTTGTATTGAGCCGTACTGTATTGTACCCATTCTGCAATCTGTTAATAACGTTTTCAATCAGTCAATCAATCAATTCTGGCTCCTGGGGGGGGGGGGGGGGGGGGTCATCGAAACAAAGCAGGCTATTCTCTGTCCTGTCCGTGCTCCATGGTGGTGGAATGAACTTCCCACCACAGACAGGACAGGACGTTGACTAAGACACCTATACTACTATGCACTCAAGAGTGTATGACTCAAGTTCGGCACTGCGAGATATACTGTACCACTTACCCTGAGCCGCCAGAGGTGCACCCCTCCTGCTGACAAGTTGTAAGTGGCTTTGGGTAAAAGTGTCAGTTAAAATGACTAAATGTACAGTCATATGTGAATGGTCTCTACTCTGGAATGCGTCCTCGATTTAAGTGCACACACACACACACACACGCGTGCGCACACACACACACACACGCACACATGCATGCACGCACACACACACGTGGCACTCCAAGGACGTATGCAGAAATATGCAGGTGGAACTATGCTGAACTGCACGTTTAAGAACACACTGTTCCTAAACAAGCTATAACAGCACTGAGGAGGGAGGAGGGACAGACGGAGGAAGTGGAAGAGAGACATACAGGGGGAGATACAGAGAGATAGGGAAAGAAGAGAGTGAAAGAGCAAGATGGAGAGAGAGAGAGAGAGAGAGAGAGAGAGAGAGAGAGAGAGAGAGAGAGAGAGAGAGAGAGAGAGAGAGAGAGAGAGAGAGAGAGAGAGAGAGAGAGAGAGAGAGATAGAGAAAGGGGGGCAGCAGATTGGTTAAGAGAAAGACAGACTTAGAGGTAAATATTAAGTATTAACTCAATGTGAGAAAGAGAGAGGAGACAGAGAGAGGGATAGAGTGTGTGAGAGAGAAAGAAAGAGAGTCCAAGCAGATTGGCTGAGATAAAGAGAGAGGGAGAGAGAGAGAGAGAGAGAGGAGAGAGAGAGAGAGAGAGAGAGAGAGAGAGAGAGAGAGAGAGAGAGAGAGAGAGAGAGAGAGAAAAAGTACATTTTAAATGAGGACATGATGATGATGATGATGATGATGGTGGCTTTGGTGAAGGAAATAGCAGGGTGAGTCATTGGGAAGTATTAATGGTATAAACACACACACACACTCACAGCTGCATACACTCATGCATGCATGAACACACACACATACACACACACACACACACACACACACACACACACACACACACACACACACACACACACACACACACACACACACACACACACACACACACACACACACACACACACACACACACACACACACACACACACACACACACACACACACACACACACACACACACACACACACACACACACACACACACACACACACACACACACACACACACACACACACACACACACACACAGTGATCCCGGGGCAGTATAAAAGTATTAGTCTTGTGGTGTAAAGTTCCTTTAGTCCTTTCCCACAGCTGTATGCTTCCACAGGTGTTTGGAAAAAAACACTCTGTTTCGGGAGGCACTGGGGATGTGTGTGTGTGTGTGTGTGTGTGTGTGTGTGTCCTGGTCTCAGTGCTAGCATTCCGGAACATTCCTAAATCCCTCCCCCTCCTTCCTCATGCCATAACCAGAGCCCTCCGTCTAAAAGAGTTCTGTCATTGTCACTCCTGGGGCTTTTGCATGATGTTATAGCAATGAAGAGAGTGATATAATGATATACTTATACATACAAATTTTATGTCATTGAAAGGCCCCAAAGCCTCCTGAAAAACCTTTCCATTAGTGAATATGTAATATAAATAACTAATCATGTTAAGGAAATTAAAGGTAGAATCTGCAATGCTGTCATACAGTGAGCTCTAGGCAAAAGAGCCCCGCTTAGTATTGCACTTTGTTTACATTTTTAGTTTTGGTCTAATGTTTGCGTTGGAGTTTAGTAACTTATTTGACTGTAATAAGCAACAGCAGCCCCTCCCCTCCCCTATCCTCCCTCAACTCCAACCCACACAGTCAAATGTACACATGTACATTTCTTGGATCCAAAGCACCTCCTAGACTGGCATGGTCACTGACTCAATCCCTGCCAGCTCCACCTTTACAAAGATAAAGAACTACTAAATCAGGGATATGTGTGATCAGGATAAGCATCTTCAGCTTATCCTAAATATCACAGTCCTCAAAGGTAACCAATGGAGTTATTCTTGTTAAACAACTTGCTTTTTTCTATTGTTTTAACATCTACAAGCTGAATACATTTCCTAACTCGTGATGTTGAGATCAGAGGTTCTGTGTAGGATTGTTAGTAACTGTCTAACTGTACATATGGCTGTTTACACTAGTAACTGTTTACCTGCATATATAACTGTCTCCACCAGTGACTGTCTAGTTGCATATATATCTGTTCCCACTAGAGGGCGCTCTAGGCGGAACCACCCAGGTACACCACCTTGGGGCGAGTATAAAAGTGAATGTATCCTCCCACTTCCTTCTCTCCCCCTATGTCTCTCAGTGAAAGAAGACCTGTATGTTACTGCTGCTCTTTCCATGTGAATAAAAAGAAACCACGCCAGTTCAGGCTCAAGATAGAAACCAGGGCCCTCATTCATCAACGTGTTCTACGCACAGATTTGTGCTTACCCTGTGCGTACGATCATTTCTAAGCAAAGAGTGGGATTCATCAATTTCAACTTGAACTTGACTCCGTGCTTACGTCTACGCACAGGTCAGACCATGCGTACCTGGCGCCCAGTGGTAGAATATATTATTACAACAAGGAAATGAGCTTCTGTGCATAATAACACTGGCATGTTCTGTACAAACCGTAGTTCATTATAGTTCATTGTAAAATAGCAACAGTAGTGTAATTATGGTCAAAACCCTATAAATAGCATTTGGAATAATAGATCTTTCTCTCAGAATGAATGCAGCATGGTTTATATAGCGTTATCGGAATATACGGGGTGTAGGCTACTGACTGACTGCGCTCCGCGTAGCTTGATTGATTGATTGATTGAAAAGTTTATTAACAGATTGCAGAATGGGTACAGTACAGTACAGCTCAGTACATACAATTGTTAATTGGGGATGCAGACCAGAGAAAGACTTTCGTCTTGTTTACATCAGGGTCCCCCATTTTCAATTCATCATAAATCATAAAGCTCAACTCGTTATTATTTTGCGCAGACCGCAGAAACACGGGAACGTTTTGATTATATTTAAAAGGCTTTACGTTAAACGAAACAAGTGGAATTTCGAAGCTGTAAGCAGAATACAAGTCATATGAATATAGTGTTCTTCCCCCTTTTTACTGTATAAGAAAGAATAGAAAACGCATTGCAATGACACCAGATAGTGGACAGACTATGTATATGATGGGATTCAAGTTCGCGTTTTTGTTGATCATAGGCATGCTGTCAGAGTATGATATCTTAATCAAACATTCTAGAACATTTGTCGTCACAGATCATGTCCTAATAGAACATAGGCTATGGCATGGATCGTGATATTGTGTGGACTGTTATTATTACTGTACCGGTACCACCCATTGTGACAACAGCCTTGTGAGTCCCGCACACAAACATGATGGAATTCAAGTTCATGTATTGAAAGGCAGGCTACATCATACATGCAGTGAGATTCATTGTTCTTGTATATGCTCTCGTATTATTGTTTATATAGGCTACCCAATACTGACATCAAAATAGATTGTAGTATGCCTCTAGAAATCATATGCAGCAGGTAGAAAATTGACGGGAGATCCATCGCAATTTGGAATAAAATTGAGGAGAACTTTAATCCCTGGGTATTAATCAAACAACACGGGAAAAGGCAGTCATATTCCAGCGCGGTATTTATTAGTGTTTGCGCTGCCCAGGCAGCAATGGTTAATAGATATCATATCCGACATCACCGTAAGTGTACACGTCTGTCAGCCTGTCTCATGACACGCTTCCCTCGGCTTAGTCCATTTTTCCACATTTCATGGGTGTATTCCATTACCGTATATGGTTAATCGGGGCGTTTCTGGTATGCAAATACGTGAAAGTGTGCACGAGCCTCGGCGCAGAGCCAAGGTGGGATTCATCATGACAGGTGTGCGTAGAGCCTGCGTACGCACGTGTGATGAATCCCGACTTCCCTGTGCGTACACTGGTTCTACATTCCGTGCTTACGTGTGGAAATAGAACATGTTCTACGCACACATTGATGAATGAGGGCCCATGCCTCTTGACCACATTATTGTCGCCCTACAGCCGAATTCTGTTAACATGTGAAAACCTTTGCAATGTTAATCGTCGCTGTTTTCTTTTCTCTTGCATTGCTTGCATTCTATCCCTGTTAACTTGCACTTTCGGTTCGGCGAGGTAGCAATAACTCGACCTCCTTTGTTTGACAGGCAATTAGCTTGTTAGATTTAGAGAGAAATTCAAACATCAAGGGCGGCGCTTACCCAGTGCAGTCGTTCTGTGTTCCGCGACGCCTCGCCCCTCGTGCTCGTGGTGGTGTGCTTCTTTGTGTGGGTCTGCTAGACTAGAGGAACACTTTCATCCTCCGGGACCTCTTCTCTCCTACTGTGCCCTGTAGAGCCATTTTCATCCACTAATACTCAAGAACTCCATTAGTAACGATGAGCTGAGAGTGCCCGGTGAAAAACATTAGAATTCAAATAAAAGTATCCTTTTTAAATGTGGTCTGACCATTAAGTAGCCATTGAAGTAGCTAGAACCCAGAACCCTCAACTCCTGTTTTTCTTCAGGACACTGTATTCCCAGGTGGTGGGGTGTGTGTGTGTGTGTGTGTGTGTGTGTGTGTGTGTGTGTGTGTGTGTGTGTGTGTGTGTGTGTGTGTGTGTGTGTGTGTGTGTGTGTGTGTGTGTGTGTGTGTGTGTGTGTGTGTGTGATGCCTGAGTCCAATGATTTTGGGAAAAAGAGGGGGGAGCCAAACAGATGGCAGCCGAGGTTTACACAGGTGTGTGTGTGTGTGTGTGTGTGTGTGTGTGTGTGTGTGTGTGTGTGTGTGTGTGTGTGTGTGTGTGTGTGTCTGTGTGTGTGTGTTGTCAGGGGGTTGGGGCTGCCATGGGTTCAAGTTCAGGCCACATCGTCTTATTTCTCTTGTTTCTCATTTTCTGAGTAGACTTTGTGTAAGCCTTTTCTATGGAATTGGCCTCAAACCCCGCCCTTGATCCTCCAATCACAACTGTTGCTTCCCTCGGATAAACAGCAATGGGCCATTACTGTTTTCCCTGTACATCAATGACCTGCCGGACATATGCCCTGACTTCAATGTACAGATGTATGCTGACGACGCAGTCATTTTTGTACATGGTAAAAAAAACTGACCTGATCTCATGTAACCTCACAAATGCAATGAACAAGGTCCAACACTGGTTGCAAAACTCATGCCTACTGCTAAATACAGAAAAAACTGTATGCATGATGTTCAGCAAATGACCAGTTAGAATCACAAGGTCTAATGTGTTTCTGGGGGGGAGGAACTGGAATTGGTTTCCCATTTCATGTACCTCGGCATCATCTTGGACTCGAACCTATCCTTTAAGAAACATATCAAAAAAGTGAAAACCACAATACATTTTAATTTAGTTCATTTTAGACAAATCCGGCCTTTTTGAACAGTTGATGCTGCAAAAACTTCATGCATGCATATTCTCACACATTGAATACTGCTTCACAAACTGGTCATTTGCTGGTGTCACTGTCATGAAACCCATCAAACAGCTTTATCACAGAGCCATCAAGGTATTTGCCAGGAAACCATTGGCATACCACCATTGCAATATTCTGAAACAACATAGATTTTTGAGCTTTGAAAATGTCAAAGTCTTAAAAAGCGCTTGTTTCATCTACAAATGCCTACATGGACTAGCTCCCCCTCCTGTACATGAATTCATCTACAAACTGGACTCTGCACCAGGTCAGACACCAGAGGTGACTGCATGGTCCAACGTAGACTGACTACGTTTGGCCAAAACATCCTGTCCATAAAAGGCAGTCAAACATGGAACAGTCTCCCCATTTCCATAAGGGAAAGCCCCACCCTTGCTTCTTTTAGAGGGCAAAAAAAATAATGGCTGAAGACCAACCAGTCATGTGAACACATGTGCCATATCTAGCCACTAGTATTTCTGTGTAGGCCTATTGCTGTTATGTATTTGTACATTTTGTACTGTTTTAATTTTTATGTGTCCTGTTTTTATGTATTTGTACATTTCTTACTGTTTCTATGAGTCCTGTTTTTATGTTTGGGGACAACGTGTTATGGTTTGTAAACAACCCCAACAGCACGACACAGACAGGTAGTTCAGAGTTAGCCAAAAACTATGGGCGTATTTATTTACAAACAGAAAAGAGCAAAAAACAACGTAAAAGCATTCAGGGGGAATGTCCTTGAGCAGAGTAGGCTCTGCGGCTCTGCAGCTCTGCCCAGAGCAGAGTTGGCTCCGTGGCGCTGCGGCTCTGCGGCTCTGCAGCTTATTCAATATCCACTCGGGGCGGAACAGAAAAAAATAGAATGTCATTAATCAAATGAAGGGATTATGAGGCAGTCCAGTAACTAAGCAGAGTCCAGTAACAAAACAAGCGACACCTCTTCAGTGTTTACGGAACACACAAAAAACAGAACGAAGATCTTGAGTCCAGGAAAAAATTTGGAAATCAGAGCATCAAAAATATACTTCCAAAAAACTCACCAAGGGCAAAGGGAGATACGAGGCACGGGTCCACGGAGACAGAGAGGGGTAACAGCGGCGACTTCCAAGGGCGTACTGGAGAAACAACACAAGAGGAACAAGCAGCAGGTGGTGGTGAGCAAAATGACCCGACACTGAACGTTCAGAAACCCTGTGTATAAAAGGGCTCCCTTCGAGCTGATTGGAAACTCCTTTCAGGTGCGTGATGGTAATTGGTACCTGGAAGCGTGCAGTACTGGGCCAGCCCTAACACAACGGATGGAAATTAGCCTTGTGCTACATCCGGCAATCTTTACACTCCACAGTGTTCATTAATTTTGCATTGTCCCGTCCAAATAAACAAAAACATTAAAAAATGTAAACAAATTAAAAAATAAATGCGATTGGAGGATCAAGAAAAGAGGGCGGTTTTGAGATAGATCAATTGTGTTGCTAGGGAACATCGTTGGTCCAAGTTTATTTCCTGTCAGCTGTTGTATTAGGAGACACTGCAACAGGAAATAAATTGTATCTGCAAACATTGCAACACGGAAATAAACCCATTTAGAATATTTATAGTTCAGGGACATCCTTCCAGAATGGCCTTCATTTCACTTCCTAATAACACATTCAGTATCCAATAATGGACTCTCCACCCTCCATTTACTACTTGCTTACCTCTAATTTGAAAAGTTAACAGTCATCAGTTAAATAATATTTTAGCCTACAATTAGTTAATTAACATAATAATTAGTTCTGAGGTACCTAAAGGTAGCTGTCTAATGCCTGTCCCGTCTCCATGTCTCCCTGTGAGTGGCTGTCCCGGAGTGTTCTTGTTTTACATTTACATTTTTTGTTTTTTTGTTTGTAGTTGAGTGGGGGAGGGTTTTCTATTGCTGGCCACACCTCAGGCTCTGCCAAGAGACGTCTGGAGACATTCACAGTATAGTAAGTTACTAAACTATGTCAGACCAAAACAAAACATAGCGCAATACCAAGTGGGGCTCTTTTGCGTAGAGGTTGTTTCAGATTCTACCTTTAATAACTATTTGGTACTATTGTAAAGTGCTAACATCTTCACATTATCGAGTATATAAAAGAATGAGTTATATAAGTGTAGATAATAAGAGGCATATGACATCCTAACCTTTATTACTTCGGGGGTGACAGTGGCTCAGGAGGTAGAGCAGTCGTCTGGTAATCCGGATGTTACCGGTTCGATTCTCGCTCCTCCCGGGCAGCGTGTCAAAGTGTCCTTGAGCAAGACACTTAACCCCTAATTGCTCCCGATGTGCAGGTTGGCACCTTGCATGGTTGCCTCTGCCATCGGCATGTGAATGTGTGAGGGAATGGGTAAAATGTGAGGGAAAAATTGTAAAGCGCTTTGGATAAAAGCGCTATATAAATGCAGGCATTTACCATTTTCTTTAGTGTAATGACTAAAGATGGTTTCAGAGGTATGCCTATCATCACTCATCACAGACATATGATAGAAGCTCATGTGAAGTGTTTTAGAATCAGTCCATAAAGAACAGTTCATGGTATTGACTTTGCATACGGATGATAATGAATATATATATATATATTTCGCAGCCTCTGATCGGCAGGCCAAAAACATCAGCTCCCTCTATCAATAACCAATGTTTTAGGCATGTGCATGGGCTTGAAAAGTGAAGCAGAGCTTGTTCTATTTCTGCTGGGCAGGCACACTTACACTATTTATTTGTATCTTTATCATAATTTTGGAGGGCAGAGTGACTAAGTGTGCAGTGAATGACTGACTCTTGGTAGGGGTATCCGGTAGGGATGGCTTTTGTGTGAGGTTTCTGCCCTTGCTCACTTACTCGCTCTGTTCCTTTAAACCACCTCGCTCTGTTTTCCATTTGTTTCTGTTAATCATTTCATTCCCCCATTCACACGCTTCTTCCCAGAGACGTCGTTGATTGGTTCTCTCCCGTCCACACGCTTTTCAATCACATCCCCCAGCTGTCACTGCTTGTCAATCAATCAATCCCGTATTATTTATACCCCGTTTCCCCACTCAAGTTTTGTTGGATCGTTTTGATATTTCTCTTTGCATTCGCCGTTCCTGCTGCTGCTGTTGTTCCCTGTGCTTTACCTCCAGGATATCCAAGAAGCCTTCCTCTTGGACACCTTTTTCCCGTGGCGACGCGCTCGCTCCGCTGCTGTTCCAGCGCTCTTTACGCACTACGCCTGGGTGAGTTTTTTAATGACTGTCTTTGATCAAATTCCGTTTTCGTGTGTTTTTATAACACTGAAGATTACCACCTTTTTATCAGACAGTCACTCACCCAGCGGTTGCCTTTTTTGATTGTTTCACTGGGATAATATTTTGACCTAACATCTCCCACTGTGTTTTTCACACCGAAGATATTATCACATTGGATTGTATTTTGGACTTCGCTCACTGTGTCTATTTTTTGCACCGAAGATATCTATCACTTGGGATTGTGTTTTGGAACGTTGCTCACTGTGTGTGTTTACACGAAGATTGTTCACTTGGATAACTTTGTTTTTGGTTACAAGTCACCTCTCCTGTTCTCCTGCTCGTTCCACCTGCACCCTGAGTTGACTCGCTCCCTCCCTCTCTCTCTCTCTCTCGGTCCCGCATCACCTCGGAGATTCTGCCGAGAGAAGTCTGCAGAGCGGCTCTGACGTCAGCATCTGCTACCCCCTACTACCACCTCGGGAGAAGCTGCAGAGCAGCAGAACATTTCATCCTTGCTTGTTTTCCAGTCTTGTTTAGACTCTTCCTATTCTGTGCTGTTTAATTAGTCTCAATAAACAAGCCCCTGTTTTTGGCAACTCTGAATCCTACTCTCTTGTGTCGTTGCGTTTGGGGTCGGGTCGTGCCGTAACATTACGATCCAACCAAAATGACGACCCCAGCCGACACAGAGAGGGTCAGAACCGCACTTGCTAATCAAGTCGAGTTGACCAGGGATCACAGTCACCAACTAGAGAGGGCTGCGGCTGCGGTGCAGGATCTCAGGGAACAGGTCCTGCCTATTCAAGGGTCAATGGCCGCTCTGGCGGGACAACAATCCGGTATTCTCGCTCAGCTTCACTCGCTGAGCGACACCGTTAATGCTTTACTTCCCTCACATCCTTCAGGAGCATTCACCGCAGCCCCAGCAGATCCCGCACCTCGGGAACCCTGTCTCTCCGTCCCACGGCTGTTCGACGGCAATCCCGAAGAGTGTGCCACATTCATCATGCAATGTGAGTTGGTTTTCCGTCATCAACCAAGCCGTTTTACTGCTCGAGGGTCCCAAGTGGCTTATATGACGAACTTGCTTTCAGGCCATGCTGCCCAGTGGGTCACTTCCTCCTGGGCAATGGATGCAGATTTTGTTTTCTCCTATCCAGACTTCGTGGCGGAGCTCCGCAGAGTGTTCCACCATCCAGCCCGAGGTCTGGACCCTGGAGCCCGGTTGGGGACTTTCCGACAGGGGAGCGGCAGGGTGACGGACTATGTCCTGGAGTTTCGACTGGCGGCGGTGGAGAGTGGATGGAACGACCCTGCACTTCGCCTAACCTTCTTGAGGGGGCTCAGTGACGCAGTCCGGGACCAGCTCGCTACCCGGGAGTTGCCCGACTCCCTCGAGGATCTGTTTAGCCTCGTCATCCGCATCGACGGACGCCTCCTGGAGAGAAGGCGCGAGAGGACCCGACTGTTACCTCCTGAGCTACCCCGGATTCCCCGGACGCATGACGTCACTCCTGGACGCCCTGTCCTCAACACTACTGGTGGTAGCAGGCCCCCCCGTTCGGTTCGCGAGGAGGAACCCATGCAGCTGGGACGCTCTCATCTGAGCCAGGCGGAGCGTGAGGCAAGGCTCAGGTCCGGTCTCTGCCTCTACTGCGGAGGTGCGGGACACCGAATCGCCGACTGCCCCACCCGGCCAAAAGATCAGGCTCGCCGAGACCCCGGGAGATCCTGGTGAGCCGTTTTTCCCATTCCCAGCGCCGCGCACCACCTGACCATCTGATGAGCGTCACCCTGGCCTGGGGGGACCAACGTGCCACGGTGGAGGCCCTCATCGACTCTGGGGCAGACGAGAATTTCCTCGACTTCGAGTTCGCTACCCGAGCCAACATTCCACTTGAGGACCTTGTGAGGCCCTTGGAGATCTTTTCGTTGGACCAACACCGCCTGGCCGACATCTCTCAACGCACCGGCCCAGTCGTGCTGACCATCGCTGGGAACCACGTCGAGAGAATCCAGTTCCTCATCACCCAATCCCCCCTTGTCCCGGTGGTCCTGGGTAGGCCCTGGCTCGCGCTGCACGAGCCCCACATCGCCTGGTCCTCCGGTACCATCAAGGGCTGGAGCTCCTCCTGTCACGCCCTGTGTCTGCAGGCGGCGTCCTGTCCCCCGCCCCGGAGGCCCGCTGGTGAGTTGCCTCCGGACCTCTCGTCCATACCTCCCGAGTACCACGACCTCTTGGAGGTTTTCAGTAAATCCAGGGCTCAGGCCCTTCCACCTCACCGCCCCTATGACTGCGCCATCGACCTCCGCCAAGGGGCTCCCCTTCCCGGCAGCCGCCTCTACAGTCTGACCGTTCCGGAGAAGAAGGCGATGGATCTCTACATCTCTGAGTCATTGGAAGCAGGACTCATTCGGCCTTCCTCCTCCCCGGTGGCGGCCGGTTTCTTCTTTGTTGGTAAGAAGGATGGGGACCTGCGACCCTGCATCGACTATCGTCAGCTCAACGAGATCACCATCAAGAACAAATACCCTCTACCTCTCATGAGCTCCACCTTCGAGCCACTGACCCAGGCCTCGTTCTTCACCAAGCTGGACCTCCGGAGTGCCTACCATCTTGTCCGTATCCGTGAGGGCGATGAATGGAAGACCGCCTTCAAGACCCCCAGGGGCCACTACGAGTACCTAGTGATGCCGTTCGGCCTCACCAACACCCCGGCGGTATTCCAGGCACTCATGAACGACGTCCTTCGTGACATGCTGGAGGTGTTCGTGGTGGTGTACCTGGACGACATTCTCATCTTCTCCAGGACCCTCGAGGAACACATCCAGCATGTCCGCCGTGTGCTGGAGCGCCTCCTCCACAATCGGCTCTTCGTCAAGGCGGAGAAGTGCCGTTTCCACTCCGACTCCGTCGACTACCTGGGCTTCATCGTTGAGAAGGGCTTGACCCGAGCGGATCCTCGCAAGATCCAAGCTGTGGAGGATTGGCCTGAACCCACCACTCAGAAGGAGTTACAGAGTTTCCTCGGGTTCGCCAACTTCTACCGAAGGTTCATCCGGAACTACAGTCAAGTGGCAGAGCCACTTACCAAGCTGACCTCCCCCGCTCTGCCGTTCGACTGGTCCCCAGCGGCATGCGCTGCGTTCCGCTCCCTCAAGAAGAGGTTCACTTCCGCCCCTATCCTGCTCCACCCTGACCCCAAGAGACAGTTCATTGTGGAGGTGGACGCCTCGGATACTGGCCTGGGCGCTGTCCTATCCCAACGTTCTCTTTCGGACCAGAAGGTGCATCCTTGCGCCTTCTACTCGCGTCGCTTCCTCCCTGCCGAGAGGAACTACGACACCGACACCGTTACACTCCAAGGGGGCTCCACCCTCTGAGGACCCTACTCCCATCCTCCCGGAGGCCCGAGTGGTTGGAGCCATCACCTTGGGCATCGAGGGTGTGGTTAGGCGTGCCCTACGCTTCCAGCGTGCTCCTAGCAACGTCCCTAGTCATCGTCTCTTCGTCCCCGACTCTGTCCGGTCCCAGGTACTGCTTTGGGGCCATACCAGCCGGTTCGCCTGCCACCCTGGCGTCCATCGCACGTTCTCCTTCCTGGCTCGTCGTTTCTGGTGGCCCACCATGCGGAACGACGTCAAGGAGTTCGTATTGGCCTGCGCGGTCTGTGCCCGCAGCAAGGCCTCTCACCAGGCACCCTCCGGGCTCTTGCAGCCACTTCCCGTTCCGAGCCGTCCGTGGTCACATGTGGCGCTGGACTTCGTCACGGGTCTGCCCTCCTCCCAGGGGAACACCTGCCTTCTGACCGTGGTGGATCGATTCAGCAAGGGGGTTCACCTCGTGGCCCTTTCCAAGCTTCCCTCGGCGGCCGAGACGGCGGACCTCCTGACTCACCACGTGTTCCGCCTTCATGGGTTTCCCCAGGACATCGTCTCTGACCGGGGGCCCCAGTTCACCTCCCAGGTATGGCGGGCCTTTTGCAAGGGATTGGGGGCAACGGTCAGTCTTTCCTCTGGTTATCATCCCCAGACTAACGGGCAGACGAAGAGGATGAACCAGAGCGTGGAGTCCGCTCTTCGGTGTGTGGCAGCCGAGAGACCGGCATCCTGGAGCCGTTTCCTTCCCTGGGTTGAATACTCCATCAATTCAATGGTCAGTTCCGCCACCGGCCTCTCACCTTTTGAGGTTTCCCTGGGCTACCAACCCCCTCTTTTCCCCGCACAGGAGGCGGAAGTGGCAGTTCCCTCCGTGCAGGTCCACCTCGACCGCTGCCGACGAGTTTGGGAGATCACCAGGACCGCGCTGCTCCGGACATCTGAGCGCGCCTGTTGTGGTGCCGACCGGCGCCGGGTTCCTGCGCCGACTTACCGCCCTGGGCAGAGGGTGTGGCTCTCCGCAAAGGACCTGCCGCTACGGTCCTCGGCCAAGAAACTCAACCCCCGTTTCGTCGGACCTTTCGAGGTCCTGAAGGTACTCAGTCCGGCGGCCCTGCGCCTGAAACTTCCTGCGTCCATGCACATCCACCCCGTGTTCCATGTCTCCCGGGTTAAGCCCGTCTCCCTCAGTCCCCTTATGCCTCCAGCTCCTGATCCTCCGCCTCCCGTGTTGGTGGATGGTCACCCCCAGTGGCAGGTCCGCCGGTTGATGGGCGTTCGTCGGCGGGGCCGGGGGTTCCAATACCTGGTGGACTGGGAGGGTCACGGCCCTGAGGAGCGTAGCTGGGTCTCCCGGCAGCTCATCGTGGATCCCAGCTTGATCACTGACTTCCATCGTGCCCATCCTGACGAGCCGGGTCGGCCTGGTCGCCGGGTGGCTCCCGTGGAGGAGGGGGTACTGTGAGGTTTCTGCCCTTGCTCACTTACTCGCTCTGTTCCTTTAAACCACCTCGCTCTGTTTTCCATTTGTTTCTGTTAATCATTTCATTCCCCCATTCACACGCTTCTTCCCAGAGACGTCGTTGATTGGTTCTCTCCCGTCCACACGCTTTTCAATCACATCCCCCAGCTGTCACTGCTTGTCAATCAATCAATCCCGTATTATTTATACCCCGTTTCCCCACTCAAGTTTTGTTGGATCGTTTTGATATTTCTCTTTGCATTCGCCGTTCCTGCTGCTGCTGTTGTTCCCTGTGCTTTACCTCCAGGATATCCAAGAAGCCTTCCTCTTGGACACCTTTTTCCCGTGGCGACGCGCTCGCTCCGCTGCTGTTCCAGCGCTCTTTACGCACTACGCCTGGGTGAGTTTTTTAATGACTGTCTTTGATCAAATTCCGTTTTCGTGTGTTTTTATAACACTGAAGATTACCACCTTTTTATCAGACAGTCACTCACCCAGCGGTTGCCTTTTTTGATTGTTTCACTGGGATAATATTTTGACCTAACATCTCCCACTGTGTTTTTCACACCGAAGATATTATCACATTGGATTGTATTTTGGACTTCGCTCACTGTGTCTATTTTTTGCACCGAAGATATCTATCACTTGGGATTGTGTTTTGGAACGTTGCTCACTGTGTGTGTTTACACGAAGATTGTTCACTTGGATAACTTTGTTTTTGGTTACAAGTCACCTCTCCTGTTCTCCTGCTCGTTCCACCTGCACCCTGAGTTGACTCGCTCCCTCCCTCTCTCTCTCTCTCTCGGTCCCGCATCACCTCGGAGATTCTGCCGAGAGAAGTCTGCAGAGCGGCTCTGATGTCAGCATCTGCTACCCCCTACTACCACCTCGGGAGAAGCTGCAGAGCAGCAGAACATTTCATCCTTGCTTGTTTTCCAGTCTTGTTTAGACTCTTCCTATTCTGTGCTGTTTAATTAGTCTCAATAAACAAGCCCCTGTTTTTGGCAACTCTGAATCCTACTCTCTTGTGTCGTTGCGTTTGGGGTCGGTGTCAAACCATAATATTTTGTCTCCGCTGCTTTTTTGCCACATATCGGAATTACTGTAAGTGTATAAAATAGGAAATTCAAACCATTTCATAGCGTTATATGCAGATGATCTGAGCCTGAAAAGTAATTACCCTACCTCATGAGTTTAATCAACACCTTCAGTTCATTTTCTGGTTATAAAGTATGTTTAAACTAAAAAGTCTGAGGCCCTGCCCTTTGGAGACATACATTTTCATTTTAAGGTGGTCACCTACCTTGGGGTTAAAATTCCAATAAATATCAATCTGTTTTATAGAATGGATCTGACACTAATAATTATATAAGCAGACATTGAGGTGGATGGGGGATTAATTTAATTAAAATGAATTGTAAACCTCCCTTCAAATGGTCCAATTATACTTTGGAGAAAGAAAAAGCTGCCAACGAGATAATAAACCTCTGTCTAATTTTATTTGGCATAATAAAAAAGCAAGACGTAAAGTAAAACAACTACAATTACCACTTAATCAAAGCTGCCTGACACTACCGAATCGTACTTATTACATGGGCATCGCAAGCATATACCATTGCTGAGTGGTTATGCATAGGATTAGGATGGATTAGTATAGATTATTGGTGGTCTTCACCACAATCATTCATTAGCATTCGGCCATAGAAAAATCTTTCCCCCAAGAATTAAGGGTAATCCCATCTTGCAGAATACATTCAAGGTCTGGTACAACATGAATACTTTTCTTACGTTGCTTTTCCTCCTTTACACTATTGGTTAAGAACAAAGCATTTTCGGTCCTGACAACGGGATCTTCCAATTATGGTTGAACAAAGGGATTAGATGTGTGCCAGATCTAATCCATAACAACACTCTATTATTTCAACAACAAGTACAACACACATTCAACATAGGTTCTAATGACGTTTTTGCGTATTCACAAGCCAGGAATTTTATTTAATCCAAAATTATATTTCCCCTAGAAGGAATGGTAGAATCTCTGATTGATCTATTTTTACGCCAAAAGACTCAGCTACAACATTTCTTATCTAAATTGTATTCCCTTTTATATTCTAATACTATTGATAACTCGGAGAAAAGTTACGTATGTATACAGTTTGGGAGAAGGACTTTTTTCATTTCAACCTTTATTTAAAATCGTAAGCATCTGAGGTTCCCCTCATTTACAGAAACGACGATTGTACAGTACATAATAAAAACAATATTCACAGAAATTTAAACACCAGAGTAAAACAAATTAAAAACGTTTAAAAATCATTTTAAAATATCAACTAAAACAGTTACAGGTAGTCACACAATGGTCTGAAATCATACATTTAAACATCCCAAGGGAAGGGAGAACCTCCAATTTTAGCGTGAGTTGAAGGACATTCCATGAGTTAGAGGCATCAAAGGAAAAGGCTGACTTCCCTAGCTCAGAACAAATCTGAGGAACCCTAAGAACCATCCAGTCATTCGATCGAGTTGAATAGGTTCCAATATTCCAATCTAACAGTGAGGAGATATAAACAGGTTGTTTACCAATAAGGGCTTTAAAAATAAATAAATACCAGTGTTTGTTGCGCCTTTCTGCAAGAGAAGGCCAACCCACCCTATCATACAGGACACAATGGTGAGTCACCAGTTATAAATCTGAGAGCTGAGTGATATGCAGAATCCAGAGGTTTAAGAGAACTTGGGAGAAGGACTTAGGAAGCGGTGCAGATATGAATTCCTGGACAAAAGCTAGAGGCTCGCAAAAGTTTTACATGCAGCAGAACTCAAGAAATGCAATACAAAATGATGCACCATGTAGAACCCCTGTAATTCTGAATCAAATCCTCTCAATTCCCAGCCCTACGCTGCAAATGTAAAACTGGTAAAGGGACACAGTAATTTATTATGGTCCTGTCTTTTAATTACAATTGTCTGGCAAAACATCAGAAATGAACTATAGAATATATTTAAGTGTAATATTGAGACACTTGGCACTTCCTTTTCGCTATACCAGGGTGCACTCTGAGTTCCACTCAACATACCCGTTTTAATTAAACGCATAAAAGAACTTCCGCCTGAAATAAATGAATGGTACTGTGACACTTTCACGATTGTCCCCTCAGGAAAACGTAGTGCCAGGCTGAGGGAAAGAGCAATGTTTATCACAAGATATAGGATCCCTTCCCTTGCCCCACAACTTTGGGACATTTTGAATATTGACAGATTCAATATAGTCTATAATATAGACTCAATAGCTGTGAACATCTATGAGGTTGAAGGATATATAACTGCTGAAGTACTCAATTGTACTTAATGGTTGTTTCACTTTTTTGTTCCCTCTCTTTTTTATTTTCATTTTTATTGTTTTAGTATTGTTTTAGTATTGTTTATGCCACAGGGCTATTGATTCTATATATGCGATGTGTGGATTGTATCGAATGCTTAACCCTTTCACTACCACACTAAAGAAGGCTAACCCTTTCATTACCACACTACAGAACTAACAGAAGGTTAACCCTTTCACTACCACACTACAGAGGGTAAATCATCTATAGTGTGGTAGTGAAAGGGTTAACCTTCTATAGTGTGGTGGTGGAAGGGTTAACCTTCTGTAGTGTGGTAGTGGAAGGGTTAACATGCACTTTGTGAACTATGAGAAACTGTAGCCTATTATAACAGTATGTATTGTTGTATGTGTTCCATTTGTCTTGTCCTGTCAGGTGACTATATGTTTTGCCTCGACAGTGATAATAAAGATAATTGAATCACCTCAATCATGAACCTCCACACAACATCCTTTTCAATAAAAGATAATTCACCACCCCGCCACCCCCCATGCCCGCCCACCCTCTTTCATGCTTGATTATTTTGATCTTGTTTTGATTTATTATTCAACAAATGTAGGTTGCTCTGTACACTTACTACTTCTGCTGACTGTACCTACAAGTTTTACTGTGGCCATATGGGAGTTTATTTGCATATAACTATTGTGCTCAAGTGATGTGATGAAGGCCGGGGTGAACCGTGTGTGTGTGTGTGCGTGTGTGTGTGTGTGTGTGTGTGTGTGTGTGTGTGTGTGTGTGTGTGTGTGTGTGTGTGTGTGTGTGTGTGTGTGTTGGGATGAGAGGTTTAAAGAAAGTAAGAGCTGCAGACTCAGCAGAGAGGGAGGAAGTGAGAGAGAGCGAAAGCAAAAGATAGAGATATAAAAAGAGAGAGAGAGAGATGGTAGTGTGTGTGGATGTGCATGTGTGTGTATGTGTGTGTGTGTGCGCGCGTGCGTGTATGTGTGTGTGGGGGGTGACAGTAGCCAAAGACTCAGTTGGTTCTGAACCACACACACACACACACACACACACACACACACACACACACACACACACACACACACACACACACACACACACACACACACACACACACACACACACACACACACACACACACACACATGCACACACACCAAATAGATCAAGGGAGGCAGCTTCATTCTGCCACCACACGCAACCCAAGCTGACTGCCGCTGTGGTCTGTTCTTTGTGTGCGTGTATATGGGTGTGTGTGCGTGCGTGTGTGCGTGTGTGCGTGTGTGCGTGCGTGCGTGTGCGTGTGTGTGTGTGTGTGTGTGTGTGTGTGTGTGTGTGTGTTTGATGCTGCGGTGTGCTCAGATGCTATATAAAAAGGCAGAGCCACTTCAAAAGCAGGGCTTGGGCACGGCTGCCTCGGTTAGTCAGTTGATACAAGGCGAGTGCTGCGTTTGTTCGTACCACAACACACGCACACACACACACACACACACACACACACACACACACACACACACACACACACACACACACACACACACACACACACACACACACACACACACACACACACACACACACACACACACACACACACACGCACGCACACACACGCGCGCGCGCACACACACATCTAGTGTTTTCAGATGGGTGTAGTCTAGGGAATGTTTCAAGGTACATAATAGTTCATCTATGTTCACTGTTCACTACATTGGTAGCTTCTCCGCACACTGGCATCTCTCGCTCACCTTGGGCTTTTGCACTGAATATGGAATGAACAACAGTGTGTACAATGTAGGCTCCTATCCATACCACTTACCTTACTGCATCTTGAGACACGTAAAAGGCTCTACATGTGAAAACAGCATGTATGATTACCGAGAAAAAGGCGTCAGTCATCCCACGCTAAATACCAAATCAGGCAGTGGAAGGGAGCAGACATGCAACCAAGCATAATGTACTCTACATCAATAAAAAGAGGAAATATGTAGGGTATGATGTATGTTAAAATATGCAAACAGAGATCTATTATCTACATAGTGTTTGTAATACATAGGATAGGAGTGAGCACAAGTTGAGGGATGAGCTGGAGGCACTAAAGAACGAGGCAGCTGATTTGAATGTAATGAGAATGTTCAATAATCTAATGTTGCCAGGCAACCAAATACGGTTATAACCAGTATGTTTTTGGCTAATATCACAACACAGAGGTGAGTTACTATAGGGAGGTGTAGTCTGACGTCACTTTAGTTTCCCCACGCGGTCCACCCGTATAGGGATTTATCATTGGGAAAATGTATTATCGGCTGTTGTAATAATTCTGCCTCATGAACATTGGCAAGCTTTACATTTGTGCACAAAATGAGTTCCCTTCTATCACTAACATTATTTTAAGCATTTTTGGTTGAAATAAAGTTAGTTATAAGGTTTTTAATTTGTCGTTAAAAAATAACTACACTTACTGTCGTTCAGTGCTGTCGCCTAATACAGCCAGGAGTCTACGCTGTGGTGACGTCAGTCAGCAGCGCCAAAGTGAAGTGTAGTTCCTCAGTGAATGAAAACGTAAACATTGTTATTTTGCTACTTTTATGATTAATTGTGAATTTTTTCATGTTGAGCTATAGATTGTGGATGAATACACACAGAAAGGTACACCATGCCAAATTCCAATGTTCATCCTTTATTTGTTTTAAACTAGACGGTTTAGAAATGGGTCCATTGGAAATACATTGCCATTTCAAGGAGGGTGGAACGCTCGGGAAACACCAATGACGTAACCAATACACCTCCCTATGACTTACTTGACTTAATCCTCTTTACCCCGTTGGGGGGCATAGGGCGTCCACCAGAGCTCTCCATCTCACTCTCTTCTGGGCCAGGGCCTTTGCTTCTTGCCAGCTCACTCCGATGTTCTTTAGGTCTTGGAGTGTGGAACGTCTCCAGGTGTTTCTCGGCCTACCGGCTTTCCTCTTCCCCTGCGGGTTGTAGTCCAAGGCCTGTCTAGTGATGTTGTTTGAGTCCTTTCTAAGGGTATGCCCTATCCAGTTCCACTTTATCTTTTTGATGGTGGTAGCTAATGCTGTCCTGGTTGGTTATCCTCCACAGCTCTTCATTTGTGGTTTTTATGGGCCACCACAGCTTGAGGATGTAGCGCAGGCATTTGTTGACAACACCTGGATCTTGCTTGTGAGGCCCTCGGCAGTTCTCCCTATAGAGCCCCAATAACCCTTTCAGTTGTTAGAGTTTTGGAATGTTTTCTCAGTGTTACATGATTGTTAGAAT
>NC_140175.1:31429962-31459962 GCF_963971535.1 Notolepis coatsorum | reverse complement strand
GCCAGCCACCCGGTGGCGATGCCCTCGCCCCGTTGCTGTCCCCGTACCATTACGCACACGCCTGGGTGAGTTTTGATTGTGATGTCACTCACCCAGCGTAGTGTCCTTGCCCCCGTTCCCGCTGCTGTTCCTGTACCTTTACGCATACGCCTGGGTGAGTTTTGATTGTGATGTCACTCTCCCAGCGTATTGCCTCTGTTAGTTTGTTTGGACATTTCATCTCCCAGCGTATTGCCTCTGTTAGTTAGTTTGGACATTTCATCTCCCAGCGTAATGCCTCTGTTTTTGGTTCTCACTTAGAATAGTATTTTTGGACTTTACATCTCCCCCTGTGTGTTTGTCACACGAAGATATTATTACTTTGTTCACTTTGTTATTTGGACTGTTCTGCACCTGCTCTGTTTTTTCCCTTTTGTGCATTAACTCTCTCCTCTGTCCTGCAGAGCGGCCCAGATGTTTTCCCACCAGTCCCCAGTTCCTC
This sequence comes from Notolepis coatsorum, assembly GCF_963971535.1. Lineage (NCBI taxonomy): Eukaryota > Metazoa > Chordata > Actinopteri > Aulopiformes > Paralepididae > Notolepis > Notolepis coatsorum. Next base: position 31,459,481 of record NC_140175.1, on the reverse strand, counting down.
CCTGTACCCCAGCCCGCCTCCGCGGGCCTCAGTCCCCTCTATCCCTAGCTCTCCTAGTCCCTAGTCCTCTGTCCCTAGTTCTCTGTTCCTAGTTCTCCTAGTCCCTAGTCCTCTATCCCTAGTTCTCTCTGTCCCTAGTCCTCTGTCCCTAGTCCTCTGTCCCTAGTTCTCCTTGTCCCTAGTTCTCCTAGTCTCTAGTTCCTCTGTCCCTAGGCGTTCCCTTAACCTTCCCTTAGGCGTTCCCCTTACCTTCCCATAGTGTTCCCTTTTCCTGCCCGCCTCTTAAAGGCACTTTACCTTCTCCTCAGATTATATTCCTGTATTTGTGATTCTCCCTTAAAGGGACAGTGCCCTTTTCCCTGTTTTTCCCTGTTGTTCAATAAATATCTGTTTCTTGGCAAACCATCATTCCTGTCTTGTGTTGTGCGATTGGGGTCGGTTACAAACCATAACAGTACGACCCCACCAAGTCTACGACCCCAGCCAGCACAGACTGTGTATGTTGAGTTTGCCTTTTTTTTTCTTGTCCCCTCTAGCTCCCCTGTTAGCCCTGTTAGCTTCCCTGTTAGCCCAGTTTAGCTTCCTTGTTAGTCCTGTTTAGCTCCCTTGTTAGCCTGTTACTCCCCTGTTTAGCCCAATTTAGCTTCCCTGTTTAGCTTGTTAGTCTCCCCGGTTAGCTCCCCTGTTTGCTTCCCGTTTTGCCCTGTTGGACCCCCCTGTAGCTAGCCATGCCCTGGCGGCTAACCCAGTCCCTCAGCAGAGCCCCTGTCTGCTAGTCTTGCCCCGGCTGCTAGCACAGCCTCTATGTTTATGCAGCCCTTGCTGCTGGCATGGGCCCTGTAGCTAGCCATGCCCTGGCAGCTAACCCAGTTTCCCTCTGCATGGCCCCGGTCTGCTAGCTTGGCCCCGGCTGTTAGCACAGCCTCTATGTTAATGCAGCCTTGCAGCTGACATAGGCCCTGTAGCTAGCCAGGCCCAAGCAGCTAACCCGGTCCCTCTGCATGGCCTCCACTTTTTTGTGTAGTTTCTCCCACTGCTAGGACTGTCCTTCCAGCTAGCTTGTTCTCTCATGCTGGTCCAGCCCTGTCTGCCAGCCTAGCTCCGGCAGCTAGCGCAGCCTCTATGTAGATGTAGCAGTACAGCTAGCATAGGCCCTGTAGCTATCAGTGCCTTGGCAGCTACCCTTTCCCTCTGCTAGCCTAGCTCGGCAGCTAGCGCAGCCTCTATGTTGATGTAGCAGTACAGCTAGCATAGGCCCTGTAGCTATCAGTGCCCTGGCAGCTACCCTTTCCCTCTGCTAGCCTGGCTCCGGCAGCTTGCGCAGCCTCTATGTTGATGTAGCAGTACAGCTAGCATAGGCCCTGTAGCTATCAGTGCCCTGGCAGCAACCTTCCCTCTGCTAGCCCTTTCCCGGTGCTACCATGGTTACCCCTTTGCTACCCTGCTTGCCCCTCAGTTCCTCTAGACCAGTTCTCTAGACCAGTTCTCTAGACCAGTTCTCTAGCCCAGTTCTCTAGACCAGTTCTCTAGACCAGTTCTCTAGACCAGTTCCTCTAGACTTGTTCTCTAGACCCAGTTCCTCTAGACCAGTTCCTCTAGACCAGTTCCCCCAGTTACCCCTCGGCGACCCTGTTTCTTTTGCTAGCCCCACTCTTGTGGTGGCTTCCCCTGCTGGCTTGGCCAGTACCTCTTGTTTTGCCCCCTGCCACTCTGTCTGTATTTGTTTTGGGTCGCCGGGTGGCTCCCGTTGGAGGGGGGGATACTGTGAGGTTTTGCCCGCTGCTCACTACCTTTTCTCTGTTTCCTTAAGCCTATACTGTTTATTTCCCTTCTATACTGTTTATTTTCCCTTCTCACTCACTCTCTCTAGCCCCCACCCTCTCGTTCCTTACCCTTAGTGGCCACACCTGTTCGATATTCTATTATCTCTCGCACCTGTGGTGGCAGGCTAATTAGTCCCCCTGTGGGCTTTAAATACCAGGGCGCTTCCCCTCGTTTTGGCGTGGGGTCGTGTTGTATACTTGCCGAGTCATATTCTCTAAACTTCTAGACTCTTTCGGGAGATCCTCTGTCTGCCTATGCTGTTCCATTCTCCGGCGTCGAGATGTTTGCTCCAGCCTTCGCCAGCTGTCGCCGTTGCCTGTGGGGGAGACTGGTCTGCGCTCCCTGTACTTCCACGGGAGGCACCCCAGCGTTCCACTGCAGACCCCCGCGCAGCTGTTCGTCCTGACGCACATCCAGACCAGCGCAGACGCTCTCCAGTCCTCAGCGCGCAACGCGCATCTTCCAAGGACGCTCGAGCTTGGCACGCTCTCCAGACCAGCGCGCAACGCGCATCTTCCAAGAACCCTCGAGCTTGGCACGCTCTCCAGACCAGCGCGCAACGCGCATCTTCCAAGGACGCTCGAGCTTGGCACGCTCTCCAGACCAGCGCGCAACGCGCATCTTCCAAGAACCCTCGAGCTTGGCACGCTCTCCAGACCAGCGCGCAACGCGCATCTTCCAAGAACCCTCGAGCTTGGCACGCTCTCCAGACCAGCGCGCAACGCGCATCTTCCAAGGACGCTCGAGCTTGGCACGCTCTCCAGACCAGCGCGCAACGCGCATCTTCCAAGAACCCTCGAGCTTGGCACGCTCTCCAGACCAGCGCGCAACGCGCATCTTCTAGACCTTCGTTTTGGCACACTCCTCCTCGCAGACGCACCCCGAGGCGTCTCTCTGTTCCGACGCGCACACCAAGGTGTGGCGCACCACTCTGTTCTGCGGCTCCGACAGTCGGCTACCCGGTGACGACACCTTCGCCACCGCCGCCTGTTCCAGCACCACTCTGTCCTCGGCTCGGACTGCCGGCTCCCCGGTGGCGATACCCTCGCCACCGCCATCGCCACCGCCGCCTGTTCCAGCACCACTCTGTCCTCGGCTCGGACAGCCGGCGCCCCGGTGGCGACGCTCTCGCCCCGCTGCCTGTTCCTGCACCACTCTGTCCTCGGCTCGGACAGCCAGCCACCCGGTGGCGATGCCCTCGCCCCGTTGCTGTCCCCGTACCATTACGCACACGCCTGGGTGAGTTTTGATTGTGATGTCACTCACCCAGCGTAGTGTCCTTGCCCCCGTTCCCGCTGCTGTTCCTGTACCTTTACGCATACGCCTGGGTGAGTTTTGATTGTGATGTCACTCTCCCAGCGTATTGCCTCTGTTAGTTTGTTTGGACATTTCATCTCCCAGCGTATTGCCTCTGTTAGTTAGTTTGGACATTTCATCTCCCAGCGTAATGCCTCTGTTTTTGGTTCTCACTTAGAATAGTATTTTTGGACTTTACATCTCCCCCTGTGTGTTTGTCACACGAAGATATTATTACTTATTGTTCACTTTGTTATTTGGACTGTTCTGCACCTGCTCTGTTTTTTCCCTTTTGTGCATTAACTCTCTCCTCTGTCCTGCAGAGCGGCCCAGATGTTTTCCCACCAGTCCCCAGTTCCTCCCTGTACCCCAGCCCGCCTCCGCGGGCCTCAGTCCCCTCTATCCCTAGCTCTCCTAGTCCCTAGTCCTCTGTCCCTAGTTCTCTGTTCCTAGTTCTCCTAGTCCCTAGTCCTCTATCCCTAGTTCTCTCTGTCCCTAGTCCTCTGTCCCTAGTCCTCTGTCCCTAGTTCTCCTTGTCCCTAGTTCTCCTAGTCTCTAGTTCCTCTGTCCCTAGGCGTTCCCTTAACCTTCCCTTAGGCGTTCCCCTTACCTTCCCATAGTGTTCCCTTTTCCTGCCCGCCTCTTAAAGGCACTTTACCTTCTCCTCAGATTATATTCCTGTATTTGTGATTCTCCCTTAAAGGGACAGTGCCCTTTTCCCTGTTTTTCCCTGTTGTTCAATAAATATCTGTTTCTTGGCAAACCATCATTCCTGTCTTGTGTTGTGCGATTGGGGTCGGTTACAAACCATAACAGTAAATGATACCTGACACCATGTGTCCCATGTGTGGAAATGTTAGATGACACAGGGACCAAGGCAAACCACTGAACATTTACATTACATGCAAAACAAATAGCAAATCGATAGAAAAACAAACCACCCACTTATTCTGCTGTGTAAAAGCTGTCTGTTTGAGGTGCCATCCCAGACCATCCACAATGCCACACGCCCCCCCATGGAGGCCATGGAGCACACGACCCGCCACCCCTCAGCAGAATCCGAAAGCAAAAACATAGAACCCACAATGGCAAGGCCACCAGGACCAGAGGCATCAAAGCAGCCCACAGAAACGACCCCCACCATCACGCACAATGACAGGCACGGTGCCACAATGGTGGATGATAGGGGTGTAACGGTACGTACCTCGGTTTTGAAGTCACGGTTCGGTACGGGTTTTCGGTACAGTGGGGGAAAGTTTGGCTTTCCATGTTCCACTCAGGGGTGATGTAGTGTGCAGTAACTAATTGTACTAATTGTATTCGGCTGTCGACGAATATTCTATATTGAAATTAATAATCGACTTGTAAAGCCGTTCGGTACGGTACGGTACACACTGAGGTTCGGTTCGGTACGGATACGTGTACCTTTACACCCCTAGTAGTGGATGACAACGCGAACAACACACTGCCTCAAAATGTTCCCTTTTTGCCAACAGATACACCCCTCTTGACCAACCCCCGATATGCCGGTCCAGAAAACATTCTTCCAGTGGACCACAGAAATAATCCTGAATGGACATGTGAGTCGAAACCCGACAGTCTTGGCCACAACAAGAGGCGTGCCCCTCACACCGCCATCCACCACCACAACTACACACCCACCACCATGCACAGCGACGTGAGTGCCACCCCCGCGGACCGCCCCATTGCCCCCGGTCCCTGGCGACCCCACCACCACCACGAGGAAACCAGTCAACTCCACGCTCCCACCCCTCAAACTCCACAGAGGAATGACAGGTCACGCGCCCCAGGACCTGCAACCACGCAATGACTCCAAATACTCAAGCAGACAGACACAACAGCGGTCAAATGAGAAGACGATGGCACCACGGACGTCCCGAGACGACACCAGGACCCCCGGAACACCCCGAAACACAGCAGAAGCCGTAGCGATTCCCCCACGCAAGGAATCCCCAACGATGAAAACCAACCAAAATCAATCAAAGCACACGCAAGAAACCAGCACCCGACTTCAGGAAAGGCTCAGCCGAAGCCCTAGGCGCCAGCAGCCGCCGGATCCCAAGGGCCCACACGCCCACGCACACGAGGACACCCCACGCTCAATCACTGTAGCTACCTAGCAAACAATCAGAATACACTCAAACTACCCACGTTCCCCCCCCAACCACGACACGCCCTACCAGAAACTGCATCCCAGATGCAGGCTTCTATGGCTAATGGTTCCTATCAGTGATAATTCACTGCAACATTGTAGGAAATTGAGACCTCTCTCTTAAACTTCTGACTTCCCGTGCATGAAGTCCATATATGCTGCCTCCAGAAGCTCTTGTGCAATATACAATTTACCCAGACTATAGGACATTGAGGATGTGGTAGAATTGGTTGAAATGATGTAACCTAATCTTAGTGATGTTTGGTGTGAGGGACCTTGCAGTGAACACTGTGGGAACACGATTAACAGGCTAAAGGCCATTTCTTTGTCCAGATGTAACACACAGTACAAGGACCACAGGCCATTACAGTCAACGCAGACTAAAGTGATTCGATAGCAGACATCAGCAGACAATCGGATAGTCTGTGCACCATTACATCTTTATTTTAAATAAAATAAAATAATATTCGTAATAATTCCAAATCCTGTGTGACATCAAATCTTTCGATTGAAACCAATACTAATGAAATCAGTCAGGAGATGCAAAACAAAATCTTCTTTATTTAGAAAATGTAAATTGAAGCATTGGTGTTGACCTCAACGTAAAAAGGAAACAGGCTTATAGGGTGATCTTGCTTTGGGAACAATGGTCCTCATTCTCGAACATGCTCGTAAGTAGCCTACCTTTGTAAATATCTTGGTAAAAAGTTTGTACTAACGCATTTACAAAAATCCTCCTCAGGACTCCTGAACGTGTGGTCTGTAAGTGGCCAACATCATCGCAGCTGGGTTCCCATGAATGAAAAACGTCACTAATTCTTAAACTGGAAGCGCGTTCTCCTACACCTTAATTTGCATACAGAAACGCCCTGCCAGCTCCTTATAAATCCTACAACGAATTTACAATACGAAGCCGTTCGAGAATGCAGAATAAGATCGTAAATCGAGTCACAAAGAAATTATTTGGTAACTTTCACGTATGTCCGTTCGAGAATGAGGGCCGTTGATGGGGAATGATGAGGATGGCAGTGGTGACGTCATACCCTCTGCTGTTATGCCAATTTCCCTCCTGGTCGTTGCGCACATTGCCCTACTGTTGGCCTGGGGAGGGTGTTGAACTACCACATGCCTCCTCCGATACAGACCTACTCCTATCCGAGCTCCGGGAGGGTCATCAAAGAGAAGTCGCCTATTCTCAGTCCTTGCCCCACAATGGTGGAATGAACTACCCACCCCAGTTAGGACAGCCGAAACCCGTCCAATCTTTCGCCGTCGACTAAAGACGCACTTCTTCAACCATTATCTGAAATTTTAAAAATTTTAATAAAGAAAATCTAACCCTAACTAACCTTACTGTCATGCACTTGTCCTAATAAACTAACCTACACTGTAGCACGCAACACTTTGATGAACATTGTTACTCAGCTGATAGAGTTGTGCCCTTCCTGATGACTTGTCGTACAGAACTTATAAGTCGCTTTGGATAAAAGCGTCAGCTAAATGACTAAATGTAAATGTGGAGTCGCCAGGCGCTTCTTTTCACCCAACACTGAGGAGTTTCACTGGGGGAACGTAACGCGCGCGGAGGTTCGCGCTATTTCCCCCAGATCCCCTCCCTGCTGAACAGGCGCCCCGACCAACCAGTAGGAGTCGCAGTTTACAACGACCAGGACACACCGGCTTCCCACCCGCTAACGCTGACAATAATTGTGTTAGTAGGGACGACTGACCAAGCCGGAGGTACCGCTGAAGGAATCGTCTCTTGATGACATTCCTGAGAGAGTCTTGGTTCTCAAAGCTGTGAGAATCAAAAAGATCTAAACTCTCAAGATTTAAACAAGATGATAAGAATTCTACTTTAGGGCAGGGGTGTAAAAAGTACCCAGAAATTATACTTAAGTGATATGGGTACCGTCTCAAAATCTTACTCAAGTAAAAGTCCGAGTATCTGGCTAAAAACACACTTGAGTAAAAGTAAAAAAGATTCTACTTTTAAATGTACTTAAGTACTAAAAAGTAAAAGTAAAAACTTTTTTTCTGACTGTCTATTCTTCTGATAGCAGGTGTTTAATCAAAGATCCCGTTTTCTAGTCTTGCACAAGGACCAATAGTAGTAAAGGAGTAAAAAGTATGTTTTTTTCTCTGAAATGTAATTGAGTAAGTATACAAACCTAATAATACTCGAGTAAAGTACAAATCCCCAAAAACAGTACTTAAGTATTGTAACAAAGTACTATTATTCAAGTACTTTACACCCCTGGTTTAGGGTGACCTTTCCTCCTCCACCCGCAGTGCTGATATAGAAACTGTTCCCCAGCACGTGACAAGGGATGGTGAAATCAAACGGCAACATGTCATAATATTCCGTTAAGAAAACAACATTTAAAGGTTGAGGGACCAGCGTGTGGTCTGTTTGCATCTGCTACTGCTGTTCACGGTGCTGGCAAATCATGGGACAGAAACCAAAAGAAAACCAATGCCTAAAACCCTGAAGGCAACCCAGCCCATCTCTCTCTCTCTCTCTCTCTCTCTCTCTCTCTCTCTCTCTCTCTCTCTCTCTATCTCTCTCTCTCTCTCTCTCTCTCTCTCTCTCTCTCTCTCTCTCTCTCTGGTCTTTAATTAAAGGGTGAGTTTGGTTTTCCGTGTGACTGGGGACCTGTTTTGCCAGAAACCAAGCTCACTCCCTACTCTCAATATTCACTATGTTAAGCTACTTAGGCAGCCAATAAAACCACCTAATGTTTCTATGTGTGTTACATTAGTTCATCCACTCCCCAACGTTCCCTCCTTAGCCCACTTACCTCCATGTATTTAAGGACATTCATTAGTTCTAGCCTTAAATTACAACATTATTGTCTTTGACATGTGGGCTTGACAGGAAACAATATGCTTTTCATAACAATTTTCAGTAATGTTTTATAGGAAAAGGAGCTTTCAAATCCCCTACAAGGAGGATTTTCAACAAGAATATCCCATATCATACATCATTGTCAGATTCGTTTTGATACTTTGGAACAATTACAGTTAACAAATGAGACCATTGCCAAAAACAATTGGTTGCCTAAGGGCCCGGCTTCACTGATCCATCACAAAACAGAGATAGAACAGACGGAACATATTACTGTCCGTTGGTTTGTTTTTAAATTAGAACCTAATGTAATCGTGTGGCTGCAGAAACAACAGCTTTGCTAACGGACGGTGACACATCCGACAGAATCCATCAGCCCCGTCCTACAAAGGGAGTCTCTTCATTGTCCCTGGAAAGGTCAAAAAGAGCCTCTTCTGACCGTGAATGTGGAGTTATTTTTACTGACAAAGTACGCTTTTGTTCGGAAAGGCACACAATATAAATAATATAACAATAGAGGCTTGTCTCATTTGTCTCATCAGTTATCTTTCATTCTCATCTGTCTCATCAGTTATCTTTCATTCTCATCTGTCTCATCAGTTATCTTTCATTCTCATCTGTCTCATCAGTTATCTTTCATTCTCATCTGTCTCATCAGTTCTGTATCGTAACAGCTCTCGCTCGGCGTCACTTCCGCACTGTACCTCGCTTGTGCACGCGCACTGAATAAAATTCCACAATGTACCTTTATATCCCAGTATTCGTCTGACCACACCCCCATCAGCTTACCTTCATAAGCAGGTGTGTGGCCACCTACTTGCCTCCTTCTTCGCTTTCACCACAAGGAAGTGCTTTTGGTAGATCCCCACTTGACGAGGTTGCTAAGTTGAAGACAGTTGAGACGTGTTTACATTGTGCTTATTTTTTTCTTTTCTCATAAATATTCAAAAAGAAAAATCTAAGTCATAATGTCTACCTCGGAGAGTAGACCCACTCTTCACCAGCGGTTCTCCATTCCCGCCTCCGTCGTGCGTTCTGGTGCGGGGCTGTTGCCACTTTCGTGGTTGCCAGCCAAGCCCGGGAGACAGCCGATGGGTAGATTGCCTTCCCTGAGGAGCCGGTGCATCGGTGCCGTCGCTCCGGCGGTGGCCTGATCCCGACTCTGGTTCCAGGGAATCGTCCGTTCTTGAGCGGCCGGTTCCTTTAGTTCCGGAGGATTTGCGACGCAAACTTTTCGCGTCTGCCTGTTCACGTCGCAAGATGGTGTCCTGCAGACGCGAACGGCCTGGGTTTGGGGAATTGCTGGAGACCAGCGAGGATGCGTCGGTCTCTGCATGCCCTATGGAAACTGAGGATTACATGGTAGATGCGGATGGATTCTTGTTTGAAGGCCCAGTGGAGGCGAGTATCCCACCCGTCCAGGTAGCACTGGAGGGGGGTGAAATGTCTCCTTGGGGCGCCAAGAAGGCCAGGAGGAGAGACGGTGCTTCTGCTGCCGCCGGCCCATCTACGACCGGAGGAGATGGTAGGGATCGACGAGACCAGCAGCCGATTGTCTACCGTCCCTCCGGGGCTTCTCGGGGTGGCAAAACCCGAGAGGCTCGAGGCAGCAGACGCCGCTGAATTAGTGACTTTTTCCCCCTGTGGTCCCCTCTATACCCCTCCCCGGCTCTCTCATATTTTGTGCCTAAATAAAAAGTCCCCTTAAAGGGGGACTGTATTTTTTGGCCAAACAAACTGTGGGTTTCTTCACCAATACATATGATGAGGCTGCGAAATGTGAATCTGCATTGTTTACATTGAGGGATGAGTTACGTTCGTGTTATGAGATTAAGCAAGGTCTGCAGCATACACTCAGTCATAGAAAGGTTCTATCTTAGCCTGACGCTCCACATGCAGGTAGAAGCTGGTTGTATGATCTGTTGCTTACACAAAGTAATGTTGATCTACAACACTGTTGTGTTAGTTGCAGTAATACTCGTATACACACGTTCCACGGCCTAGCCGTTATACTCTCTGTCAGTGTTTTTTCTATGTACAACATAGAATGTGGGTGTAGGATTCACACACACACACGACTTGGTTTTGTTATAAATCCTGTTCACAGTCTGTGGGTAGCGTGCATTGTATTAGCTTACGCTATGCATTAGCGTTCTACCAAAGGTCTCAAATGCTACAGTTGTTATTGTGTGTAGGGGTAAAGGGTTTTTTGTGAGGGGGTGCAGAATAAACCCCTCCTTCCCACTTGATTGGTCGAGGGGATTTTTTCTCATCTCCTGTTGAGCCAGTCAGGGCCAAGCCGTTCAACGACTTGGCGGGGGAGGGGGGGGGGGGGGGGGGAGGGTTGTCCTGACGCGGCTCCTATTACAAACAGGAGTTGTGTGCGGGTTTCCCCCCGTCATAGCATATACGTTGCTATGACGACGGCTTCCGTGAGTTAGATCTTTACGTAAGGTCTGTGGTGTCAAAGTGTCGGGTTAGAGCGTAGGGCTTACGGGTCTGCTACGCTCGATTTTATGTGTAAACTTGAGTCAGTTGGTCACGTGACTCACAGTTGCCATGTCTTTTTCATACTACAACTCATGTGGGAAGGCTTTCTGGGGATTTTCGGTCTAAACCCTCTAAATAAGGGGTGACTGGATGTAAAAATATAAACAGTTTTTACTCCCGGCTGTGCAGATTGGGTTTTATGCTGTTGATGCTTCCTTCTTTTTTATTAAAAGGAGTTGGGGTTAGGGAGCATCACACCCCTCTTGTCGTTCCCCTGGGCGCCTTGGGGATTCAATGAAAGGTCTAAATAGCCTGTTTATTGATGTGGATATGCCCGATGCACACATAGTGCTAGCTCGGGGTGTTCTGTTGTTCTTGGTTGCTTGGGGTTAAAACAGCATTTTTATAAAGCAACTGGGATGGGTTTTTTTTCCTCTTCTGACGACCTATGTTGGTTGTCGACGGATTCTCGTTCATATCTGGGGGATGATGACGGAATGGATCTGAACATATGTAGAGGGGTCTCACGCCCTGGGGGTGGGCCACCGGGCGCGGTTCGCACCGAACGGCTGGGTGGCGCCTTCTTTTCATGTTTTAAGGTCAAACACGCATATCTGCCCCTTCTCTTGGAGTAGGCATGTCGGTGTGGTTAGGGCACGGGACTGGTTCTGGTCACGCTGGTCCGGATCAGTTAAACCCGTTGTCCGCCGGGGATGCAGATCTGCTGTTCTGGTACCCTGAGGGACTTGGCTTTTTCCAGGGGGAGAAATGCCAGGTCGGTCCGGGTGTCACAGGGTTAGGCGCTATGGAGACCCTTGTTGGGTACGTTGTACTATGGCTTACGGCCGTGCCAACCTGTACACGCCCGATCTCGTCAGATCTCGGCCGCTACGCAGGTTGGTCTTGGTTAGTACTTGGTTGCGAGACCTCCTGGGAATACCAAGTACGGGGTGCTTGGGGCTGGTTCTCCATTCTTTTCGCTCTTCTCTTACGCATGGCGAAGAGGGGCCTGTTGGGGTGGTCTTTGACCTCCTCGGGGGACCCTGTGCTCCCCGTATCGCCGGGTCCGGTCCGAAGTAATGTTTCGTCGACCCGTAGGCCTGGGATAACCCTGTTGGAAACTGAAACACTTGTACTGCGGTAGTGCCCGCAGGTACGTTTTGGAGTTTTTTCTTGAGGGGTTATGGGACCAACCACCGCATAGGGTAACGACTGGGTGGTTGGTTCTCTGGTGTGTTGGAGCAGAGTCAACTCCCGGGTTGCCTGGTTGAGTGTGTCCCTGCACGTTCATGACGTCTGCCAATCGTGTCAGCCTTCGCTGCCTGATTAAGGGAGGCTTTGTCATGGTGATCAACAATGCCAGCATACGCCCCTTCCGCCGGGGCGGCTGTTTTCAGCTGACCCCTCTGGCGCCTGTCTCGTCCGCAGTGCTCCAGGCTCAGGTTACAGCCTGTTGCCTGGTTTCCCCGGTGCGCTGCCTGCTTCCGTGGTAAGCCTTTTTTGGTGCTTACGGCCATGCTGACTACCTGTGCTGCAGGGTCAGTGTGCCAGGCGGTGTGCTATTGGGGGGACAGGGCCCGCTCTTGTGAGGGGCCTTGTCCGAATACGCTGGCGATGTGGGGGGCGGTGTCACTAAGTGACCACCTGGTGGGGTCTTGATGCTGGGCATCATGGACCTCTCCGGGCCCCCGTTTTCCAGGGGATCCAGTCCCTTTGGTGGGTCTGGGTCTTCCTTCGCGCTCCGCTGCTACGGCCTTGCCACGGGGTTGGGTTTGCTCTTGACCCTGTGATTTCTGGGGGCAGTAACGAGGTCGTTCCTTCCGTTCGTTCCCGGGTGGCATGCGGGTTGTGCGTGTGTGTAGTCGTGGGGTCAGGCCACGGTCTGCTCACCCTGTGCGTTGAGTTGCTTGAGTGCCTCTTCGCACGGTCGGGTCCGTCGCCCTCCCGTGATCCTCCAATAGGGGGGGTACCCTCCATTAGGGGGGGTCGGGGGGGCTCGGTCCTCCCTGATCTGATGGTTGTGGGGGGCCTCAGCGGGGTGTATTTGTCGGCCGATGGCTCTCGCTCGGCCTCCCTTTGTGCGGAAGTGACGCAGAGCGAGAGCCGTTACGATACAGAACGATAGGTTATAACTATAACCAAGTTCTGTTAGTAATGGTCACGCTCGGCGTCCGACGCCGCTGCAGCCCTTGATCTCACCTTGTGGTGAAAGCTTGGGAAGGAGGCGAGTAGGTGGCCACACACCTGCTTATGAAGGTAAGCTGATGGGGGTGTGGTCAGACGAATACTGGGATATAAAGGTACATTGTGGAATTTTATTCAGTGCGCGTGCACAAGCGAAATACAGTGCGGAAGTGACGCCGAGCGTCACCATTACTAACAGAACTTGGTTATAGTTATAACCTATCGTTATCTTTGATTCTCATCTGTCTCATCAGTTATCTTTCATTCTCATCTGTCTCATCAATTATCTTTCATTCTCATCTGTCTCATCAATTATCTTTCATTCTCATCTGTCTCATCAATTATCTTTCATTCTCATCTATCTCATCAATTATCTTTCATTCTCATCTGTCTCATCAGTTATCTTTCATTCTCATCTGTCTCATCATGTTTCTGTGGTAATCCTGGATGGAGATTGAATTTACAATGATATAATTGATGTCAAAATCTTACTAGCAGTGCCTTTAAAAAGAAAAGTGGCAGGAGTAACACTTTGGGCTCTACTCAGTAGTACAGTTGATTTACAGAGGGTTTTTTGGTAGGGACAATTTATGTTTCTGTGGCTTGGGTAAGGACAGGTCCATAGCGTCCCTATATAAAACTATGTCTGTGATGCAATGGAAATAGATAATAGGAATAAAAATTTTAAAAAAAATCCTGGAAAAGAAAAGTAAAGAGGGGAAAGTATATGAATATGAAGAAGAAACATGGAGACAGGTAAGCGGGTAAGGAGGCAAGAGAAGGTGGTCAGCATCCGAGCATAGGCTGATTTATCTCAAACCCCGCCCTCTTTTCCTGATCCTCCAATCACAACTGTTGCTTCCCTCAAACAAACTCAGCTCAGATCTAACTTCCATATGCGTACAGTAGTTCTGAGGAGTTGTAAAGACATGCCAGAGGCACTACTCTACTCTACTCTACTCATATGGTCCACATGAATTTGGTTCCAACACAAGGTATTACTATCAAAGAATGATTGAAAACGTAAAATGATTTTTTTATACAGTGTGGTAATGGGATTTTCTTATTCGTGATGTTACAATGTTTCTGGATAAAAAAATTTACCATCATTGAGATATGGTAATTTAATAATACAAGAAAAGGTTTTTGGTCAAACAACTATTCTACTCTCTGTCTGTCTGTCTGTCTGTCTGTCTGTCTGTCTGTCTGTCTGTCTGTCTGTCTGTCTGTCTGTCTGTCTGTCTGTCTGTCTACAGACGTATTCAACTATAAGCCATCATTCAAACTGTTAGTCATCCATGATTATCCTTTAAAACAGACAGAAAGCGATGTTTTGGTGTGTGTGTGCAAATGGCTGCATTGATATAGCGCTTTTTTTTATCCAAAGCGCTTCACAATTTGTTCCTCACATTTCACCCGTTCACTCACACATTCACACACCGACGGCGGAGGCAACCATGCAAGGTGCCAACCTGCTCATCAGGAGCAATTAGGGGTTAAGTGTCTTGCTCAACACGCTTCGATGCGTTGCCCGGGAGGAGCGGGAATTGAACCGGGAACCTCCAGATTACCAGACGTCTCTGCTCTACCTCCCGAGCCACTGTCGCCCACTGTCTTGTGTGTGTGTGTTTGTGTGTGTGTACCTTTGATCTGTACATGGACCAGGCCTTCCGGGACAAGTATATCAAATACCAACCACTGCTTAATGTGATGGCCGACCTTGGGTATATAATGTACTTGTCTTCGGAAGTCTTGGCCATGTATACAAATAACCATGACCGGTCTGAGAATTGCTGCAATGTCTAAAAGAAAAGCCAAACAAATTGCCACTGAAGTGTTCAGTGCTGCTTGGCCCCGATACATTTGATTCCCTGTTTATGTAATATAATTTGTGGAACCAAATAAAGTATTCAAATGTGTGTGTGTGTGTGTAGTGGGCGGGTAGAGATGTGTCCTTACAGGAAGCTATAGAAATCTGCAGTACTCCTCTGTGACACGCCCCCTATATGGCCCCGCCCCCTCCCTGGCCCCGCCCCTTAGCTGGTCCTGTCCCGTCCATGGCCACGCCCCTTCTCTGGTTCCAGAATAATTCAATGTGACCATAACCTCGGGTGAAAATTCAGATCAGCCACAATTAATTCATGTTTACATTTACAATTAGTTTTGATATATTTCTCATATATTAACACATAGTTTAGTTTAGTTTAGTTTATTTATTTAGCACATTATAAAAATAATAAAACAGTGCTAGGACTCGGAGGGAACGAAGCCCAAAGGGCTTGTACAAAGTTCCACTCCCATCCCATCAATGTCCATAATGATATATGAACGAAATACATGTCAGCATGGTCTAGAAAATAAACTCAAAACAAGATCAGAGATATAAGGCAAACACTATGGGGAAAAATGGGAGATAGACACGGATAGATGTCATGTCCAAAACACAGACACAAGAGCCAATAACAATAAAACATTTTATAATTTATTTTTAAAGGTATACTAGCAACCATTGTCTCTTCCAACATGGAGGAAATGTGTGTATTCCAACAGTACAGTATGTGAAAAGCCTCTCTAGCTCTCCAGCATAAGAGACATGTGTTAACATGTAGAGTGTGTGTATCACAGTGGTACCATATCTATCAGCCAGTCACTGGAGAGTCCATGGGAAACCTTCCCACCTGCTGTTGGTACCGCCTGTGTGTGTGTGTGTGTGTGTGTGTGTGTGTGTGTGTGTGTGTGTGTGTGTGTGTGTGTGTGTGTGTGTGTGTGTGTGTGTGTGTGTGTGTGTGTGTGTGTGTGTGTGTGTGTGTGTGTGTGTGTGTGTGTGTGTGTGTGCGTGCGTGCGTGCGTGCGTGCGTGCGTGCGTGCGTGTGTGTGTGTGTGTGTGTGTGTGTGTGTGTGTGTGTGTGTGTGTGTGTGTGTGTGTGTGTGTGTGTGTGTGTGTGTGTGTGTGTGTGTTTGTTTGGGTGCATGTTTGTTTGGGTGCAAAACATGTGTGTCACTGAGGTCATCAGAGTCATTGTGGCGGGGCAGGTTGGAGAAATCTGTGTTAGATTAACTGGTTTAGTCTCACTCTCTCTCTCTCTCTCTCTCTCTCTCTCTCTCTCTCTCTCTCTCTCTCTCTCTCTCTCTCTCTCTCTCTCTCTCTCTCTCTCTCTCTCTCTCTCTCTCTCTCTCTCTCCGGTGCACCACTGCTTGCAACCTGCAGCACATCTGTTCATTTAAAGCCCTTGTGTGTGTGTGTGTTTCCTCCAAAGTCCAGAGACCAAAGCACTTCTCAAAGAGTGCAAGCAGCTGCTGGGAAAATACCAACACACACATAAAGACACACAGGGCTGTAAATGTTTTTCTCTCACTCTCACACACACGCACGCACACACACACACACACACACACACACACACACACACACACACACACACACACACACACACACATACACACACACACACACACACACACACACACACACACACACACACACGCACGCGCGCACGCACACACACACACACACACACACACACACACACACACACACACACACACACACACACACACACACACTCACACACACACACACACACACACACGCACACACACACGCACACACAAGCACACACAAGCACACACACGTATTATTAAAACCATTAGGGCTTTGAAACAATGCTTTCCTTCCTTGTGCCTTAAGGCTTAGAGCACTGTTCAGCTCGTAGACTTGAAGAAGAACGTTCTTCTGAACTCATAAAGGAAAAGGTTAACGGGAAGAGGACTGTGCATAGTTTGTTTTGTGTTGTTTCCTCCTCTCCGTCCGCCTGGCGTCTCGCTGTGCAGCGTGGAGGCCAGTTAAACTATCCAAGACAAACTGAAAGGTGGAATACGTAACGTAATGCCGTCAAACAGCGATCTCCAGGCAAAAGAGCCCCGCTTCGCTCTGTGTTACACTCCGTTTACATTTAGTTTTTGTTTCGGTGTGATTGATGTGTGGGTTGGAGTTGAGTGGGGTTAGGGGGGGAGGGATGGCTAACGCTGGCCACACCCCAAGCTCTGGAGTGGAGAAATCCACAGAATAATAAGTTACTAAAATGATAAAAATGGTACAATGGTGCATTTATATAACAGCTTTTATCCAAAGCGCTTTACAATTTTAAGAAATTAAAGGCCACTTTCAAGCGGAAGTTAAAGTGCCATCTATTAACGAGCATGCACTGAGCCCCTATGGCATAGCGGTGGAAACCAATTTACTATTAGTTGTATTTATGTTGATGGCAGTGAGTGCTGCTCAGGAAGCACTATTTATTTGATTTTAATTATTTTATTTTAATACTTTTTACTAATAAATATCTTGGACAATATCATCCTAACTGATATTGATAATGATGTAATTGATGATGTAATTGATGTTGATGTTGATAATGATGTAATGTATTGAATATTGTTGTATTGTTGTGTGTGCCGGACCCCAGGAAGAATAGCTTTTGTCAAGTGCAAAAGCTAATGGGGAATCGGGGATCCTAAATAAACATAAACATAAACAATTCAGTTCCTCACATTCACCCATTCACTCACACATTCACACACAGACGGTGGAGGCTATATAGTTATATAATTGTAAAATACATTGTGATAATGATACACTGGTGCTACTGTAACAAGGTGTACATCTCACAGTAGTAGCCCCTTGATGTAAACTCACTCCACCACAGTCAGGACAGCTGAAATGGACAGGCCAATTTACCACCACCATAACATAATAAATAAATAACCTTCTTACTGTCTTTTTGCTATTACAGTATGTACCCTACTACTATGCTACTATATTTACACTACTACCTATCATGCTAATTATGTCTATACTACTATGCACTTAGAGTGTAATACTCAAGCTCAATACTATTTGATGAAAAAGACCACTGACCCTTAGCTGTCAGAGATGTACCCCTCCTGCCTGGTGACATGTTGTTCACAATTTGTATGTCGCTTTGGATAAAAGTCTTCGCTAAATAACTAAATTAAAATGTAAATGTAAATGTAGGTCAAATAACCACGGCCCTTTTCAGATGGCGGGACGGTTAAGACCGTGGCATTAACCTTCTGCGTCATGTGGTGCTGGTTAGCCGGGGGGTTGGCGGTTTGAGGCCTGGTGAGAGGGGACAGGTGAGAGGGGACAGGTGAGAGAGGACAGGTGAGAGGGGACAGGTGAGAGAGGACAGGTGAGAGGGGACAGGTGAGAGAGGACAGGTGAGAGAGGACAGGTGAGAGAGGACAGGTGGGAGAGGACATGTGAGAGGGGACAGGTGAGAGGGGACAGGTGAGAGAGGACAGGTGAGAGAGGACAGGTGAGAGAGGACAGGTGAGAGAGGACAGGTGGGAGAGGACAGGTGAGAGGGGACAGGTGAGAGGGGACAAGTGAGAGGGGACAGGTGAGAGGGGACAGGTGAGAGAGGACAGGTGAGAGAGGACAGGTGAGAGGGGACAGGTGGGAGGGGACAGGTGAGAGGGGACAGGTGAGAGGGGACAGGTGAGAGAGGACAGGTGGGAGGGGACAGGTGAGAGGGGACAGGTGGGAGAGGACAGGTGGGAGGGGACAGGTGGGAGAGGACAGGTGAGAGGGGACAGGTGAGAGAGGACAGGTGGGAGAGGACAGGTGAGAGAGGACAGGTGAGAGAGGACAGGTGAGAGAGGACAGGTGAGAGAGGACAGGTGAGAGAGGACAGGTGAGAGAGGACAGGTGAGAGAGGACAGGTGAGAGGGGACAGGTGAAAGAGGACAGGTGAGAGAGGACAGGTGGGAGAGGACAGGTGAGAGAGGACAGGTGAGAGAGGACAGGTGAGAGAGGACAGGTGAGAGAGGACAGGTGAGAGAGGACAGGTGAGAGGGGACAGGTGGGAGAGGACAGGTGAGAGAGGACAGGTGAGAGGGCACAGGTGAGAGAGGACAGGTGAGAGGGGACAGGTGAGAGAGGACAGGTGAGAGAGGACAGGTGGGAGAGGACAGGTGAGAGGGGACAGGTGAGAGAGGACAGGTGAGAGAGGACAGGTGAGAGAGGACAGGTGAGAGGGGACAGGTGAGAGAGGACAGGTGAGAGAGGACAGGTGAGAGGGGACAGGTGAGAGAGGACAGGTGAGAGAGGACAGGTGAGAGAGGACAGGTGGGAGAGGACAGGTGAGAGAGGACAGGTGGGAGAGGACAGGTGAGAGAGGACAGGTGGGAGGGGACAGGTGAGAGGGGACAGGTGAGATAGGACAGGTGAGAGAGGACAGGTGAGCGGGGGACAGGTGAGAGAGAACAGGTGAGAGAGGACAGGTGAGAGAGGACAGGTGAGAGAGGACAGGTGAGAGGGGACAGGTGAGAGAGGACAGGTGAGAGGGGACAGGTGAGAGAGGACAGGTGAGAGGGGACAGGTGAGAGAGGACAGGTGAGAGGGGACAGGTGAGAGGGGACAGGTGAGAGAGGACAGGTGAGAGGGGACAGGTGAGAGGGGACAGGTGAGAGGGGACAGGTGAGAGAGGACAGGTGAGAGAGGACAGGTGAGAGGGGACAGGTGAGAGAGGACAGGTGAGAGAGGACAGGTGAGAGGGGACAGATGAGAGAGGACAGGTGAGAGAGGACAGGTGAGAGAGGACAGGTGAGAGAGGACAGGTGAGAGAGGACAGGTGAGAGAGGACAGGTGAGAGGGGACAGGTGAGAGAGGACAGGTGAGAGAGGACAGGTGAGAGAGGACAGGTGAGAGAGGACAGGTGAGAGGGGACAGGTGAGATAGGACAGGTGAGAGAGGACAGGTGAGAGGGGACAGGTGAGATAGGACAGGTGAGAGAGGACAGGTGAGAGGGGACAGGTGAGAGAGGACAGGTGAGAGAGGACAGGTGGGAGGGGACAGGTGAGAGGGGACAGGTGAGATAGGACAGGTGAGAGAGGACAGGTGAGAGAGGACAGGTGAGAGAGGACAGGTGAGAGGGGACAGGTGAGAGAGGACAGGTGAGAGGGGACAGGTGAGATAGGACAGGTGAGAGAGGACAGGTGAGAGAGGACAGGTGAGAGAGGACAGGTGAGAGAGGACAGGTGAGAGAGGACAGGTGAGAGGGGACAGGTGAGAGAGGACAGGTGAGAGAGGACAGGTGAGAGAGGACAGGTGAGAGAGGACAGGTGAGAGGGGACAGGTGAGATAGGACAGGTGAGAGAGGACAGGTGAGAGAGGACAGGTGAGAGAGGACAGGTGGGAGAGGACAGGTGAGAGAGGACAGGTGAGAGAGGACAGGTGGGAGAGGACAGGTGAGAGAGGACAGGTGGGAGGGGACAGGTGAGAGAGGACAGGTGAGAGAGGACAGGTGAGAGAAGACAGGTGAGAGAGGACAGGTGAGAGAGGACAGGTGAGAGGGGACAGGTGAGAGGGGACAGGTGAGAGAGGACAGGTGAGAGGGGACAGGTGAGAGGGGACAGGTGAGAGGGGACAGGTGAGAGAGGGACAGGTGAGAGAGGACAGGTGAGAGGGGACAGGTGAGAGAGGACAGGTGAGAGAGGACAGGTGAGAGGGGACAGATGAGAGAGGACAGGTGAGAGAGGACAGGTGAGAGAGGACAGGTGAGAGAGGACAGGTGAGAGGGGACAGGTGAGAGAGGACAGGTGAGAGGGGACAGGTGAGAGAGGACAGGTGAGAGGGGACAGGTGAGAGGGGACAGGTGAGAGAGGACAGGTGAGAGGGGACAGGTGAGAGGGGACAGGTGAGAGGGACAAGTGAGAGAGGACAGGTGAGAGAGGACAGGTGAGAGGGGACAGGTGAGAGAGGACAGGTGAGAGAGGACAGGTGAGAGGGGACAGATGAGAGAGGACAGGTGAGAGAGGACAGGTGAGAGAGGACAGGTGAGAGAGGACAGGTGAGAGAGGACAGGTGAGAGAGGACAGGTGAGAGGGGACAGGTGAGAGAGGACAGGTGAGAGAGGACAGGTGAGAGGGGACAGGTGAGAGGGGACAGGTGAGAGGGGACAGGTGAGAGAGGACAGGTGAGAGAGGACAGGTGAGAGGGGACAGGTGAGAGAGGACAGGTGAGAGAGGACAGGTGAGAGGGGACAGATGAGAGAGGACAGGTGAGAGAGGACAGGTGAGAGAGGACAGGTGAGAGAGGACAGGTGAGAGAGGACAGGTGAGAGAGGACAGGTGAGAGGGGACAGGTGAGAGAGGACAGGTGAGAGAGGACAGGTGAGAGAGGACAGGTGAGAGAGGACAGGTGAGAGGGGACAGGTGAGATAGGACAGGTGAGAGAGGACAGGTGAGAGGGGACAGGTGAGATAGGACAGGTGAGAGAGGACAGGTGAGAGGGGACAGGTGAGAGAGGACAGGTGAGAGAGGACAGGTGGGAGGGGACAGGTGAGAGGGGACAGGTGAGATAGGACAGGTGAGAGAGGACAGGTGAGAGAGGACAGGTGAGAGAGGACAGGTGAGAGGGGACAGGTGAGAGAGGACAGGTGAGAGGGGACAGGTGAGAGAGGACAGGTGAGAGAGGACAGGTGAGAGGGGACAGGTGAGAGAGGACAGGTGAGAGGGGACAGGTGAGATAGGACAGGTGAGAGAGGACAGGTGAGAGAGGACAGGTGAGAGAGGACAGGTGAGAGAGGACAGGTGAGAGAGGACAGGTGAGAGGGGACAGGTGAGAGAGGACAGGTGAGAGAGGACAGGTGAGAGAGGACAGGTGAGAGAGGACAGGTGAGAGGGGACAGGTGAGATAGGACAGGTGAGAGAGGACAGGTGAGAGAGGACAGGTGAGAGAGGACAGGTGAGAGAGGACAGGTGGGAGAGGACAGGTGAGAGAGGACAGGTGAGAGAGGACAGGTGGGAGAGGACAGGTGAGAGAGGACAGGTGAGAGAGGACAGGTGAGAGAGGACAGGTGAGAGAGGACAGGTGAGAGGGGACAGGTGAGAGGGGACAGGTGGGAGAGGACAGGTGAGAGGGGACAGGTGAGAGGGGACAGGTGGGAGAGGACAGGTGAGAGAGGACAGGTGGGAGGGGACAGGTGAGAGAGGACAGGTGAGAGAAGACAGGTGAGAGAGGACAGGTGAGAGAGGACAGGTGAGAGAGGACAGGTGGTAGAGGACAGGTGAGAGAGGACAGGTGAGAGAGGACAGGTGAGAGAGGACAGGTGAGAGAGGACAGGTGAGAGAGGACAGGTGAGAGGGGACAGGTGAGAGGGGACAGGTGAGAGAGGACAGGTGAGAGAGGACAGGTGAGAGAGGACAGGTGAGAGGGGACAGGTGAGAGAAGACAGGTGAGAGAGGACAGGTGAGAGAGGACAGGTGAGAGAAGACAGGTGAGAGAGGACAGGTGAGAGAGGACAGGTGAGAGAGGACAGGTGAGAGAAGACAGGTGAGAGAAGACAGGCGAGAGAGGACATGTGAGAGAGGACAGGTGAGAGGGGACAGGTGAGAGGGGACAGGTGAGAGAGGACAGGTGAGAGAGGACAGGTGGGAGAGGACAGGTGAGAGAGGACAGGTGAGAGAGGACAGGTGAGAGAGGACAGGTGAGAGAAGACAGGTGAGAGAGGACAGGTGAGCGAGGACAGGTGAGAGAGGACAGGTGAGAGAGGACAGGTGAGAGGGGACAGGTGAGAGAGGACAGGTGAGAGAGGACAGGTGAGAGGGGACAGGTGAGAGAGGACAGGTGAGAGAGGACAGGTGAGAGAGGACAGGTGGGAGGGGACAGGTGAGAGGGGACAGGTGAGAGAGGACAGGTGGGAGAGGACAGGTGGGAGAGGACAGGTGAGAGAAGACAGGTGAGAGAGGACAGGTGAGAGAAGACAGGTGAGAGAGGACAGGTGAGCGAGGACAGGTGAGAGAGGACAGGTGGGAGAGGACAGGTGAGAGAGGACAGGTGAGAGGGGACAGGTGAGAGAGGACAGGTGAGAGAGGACAGGTGAGAGGGGACAGGTGAGAGAGGACAGGTGAGAGAGGACAGGTGAGAGAGGACAGGTGGGAGGGGACAGGTGAGAGGGGACAGGTGAGAGAGGACAGGTGGGAGAGGACAGGTGAGAGAGGACAGGTGAGAGAGGAAGGTGAGAGAGGACAGGTGAGAGGGGACAGGTGAGAGAGGACAGGTGAGAGAGGACAGGTGAGAGGGGACAGGTGAGAGAGGACAGGTGAGAGAGGACAGGTGAGAGAAGACAGGTGAGAGAGGACAGGTGAGAGGGGACAGATGGGAGAGGACATCTACGCTGGGGACGCTGGGGACATGTCCCACCACTGTTTGAATTGGCCAACATTTTGTCCCCACTTCTTTTTAAAAGTATAATTTGTTAAACATGTTTTGAAAAATAGCGCATGTAAGGAAATGTAATAAATGGGAGACCGCTTTGAGAATAAGAGAACATGCTGTATAATGTCATGTAAATATAGAAGAAACAAACCTGTGTGTCCTGCACATATCTCCAGAGCCGCCCGCCCGTTCACACTTGGCACATGTAGTTCTGGGGACCCAAGGACCCGTGGGAGTTTGATAGGGTGTGAACGTTTACAGAGAAAGACAGAAGAGACACTAAAGTTTATCTCAACAAACATGGATCAAGGTGATCAATGGTGGAGCAGCTGAAGACAAAATTAAAATAAAAGGATAGAAGGACGAGCTACTTCTTCTTCTCCGAAACAAAACTTGACGAGTCAGTAAAAGACCCTGAGATAGAAATGGAAAACTACTCAATCATCAGAAATGACAGGAACAAGTATGGAGGTGGTGTCTGCATGTATATATACACAAATATACCAAATTCATTAACCGTACTGACCTGAATCATAATGCAATTGAAACGGTATGGGTTGAAATTTTGTTCGAAATATATTTAAAAATAGATAGATGAATAGATCAATACACATTTTAAGACAGTACTTGTAGTGTGGTAGTGCAAAAATCTGGAAAGTGAATGAATAACACTCTCCCCCGTCCTTCAATACCAACTGCTGAAGTGCCCTTGAGCAAGGCACTTGACACCCAACCGCTCCAGTGGAGCTGCTCAGTGTCAGACTGTGGTTGTACTGGTGGGCAGTTCCCAGGTGGGAATGTATACTGTGTGAGTGTGAAGCAGGGCACTGCTTAAAAAGAGCACCCGTGCTCAGCGAACCTACCCTGGGGAAATAAAAGGTTAATTGCAATATCTGTCAAAAGAATTGCAATATGATTTCTTCCTTAATTGTAACCCACATTACCTTGTAATAAACAATTTTTCCATGGCATAAGGTGTGTGTGTGTGTACGTGTGTGTCATTTGTTATGTGCACTCATGCGCACAGAATTGAGTCACACCATATTTCTGAGAACCTCTGTATGAAACCCATGTGTATCACTGCTGGGAAACTCCAGGGGGAAACAGTTTGATAGGATATAACATGGACATGAAGTTACATGGATATAGTGCAGCCTTGAGAGGATCATATAGGAGTAGAATATGATAGTATCCCATGTACCTCGTTATAATATGTTGTAGTAGTTGTATAAATAATTTTCCATATACATCCTATGTTATAGTATATAGCAGATGTCTAAATGATTTCCCATATACCCCTCATGTTATAGTATATGGTAGTTGTATAAATGTTTTTTCCACATGGCCAGTCAGTTATTCTGCTCAGTGATCCAGTTGTCAGTGACTCACTCCAGTCCTGCTCAGCTACACATAGAACACTATGAGGTCCGTAATGAAACCACAACCTAATTACAGGGCCACAGGCCATCTGTGTGTGTGTGTGTGTGTGAGAGAGAGAGAAAGAGAGCGAGAGAGAGAGAGAGAGAGAGTGAGAGAGAGAGAGAGAGAGAGAGAGAGAGTGAGAGAGAGAGAGAGAGTGAGAGAGAACACAAACACCCACACACACATGTGCATGTGTTCACACTTATATGCATCTCTGCAAGCGTGTGTGCAATGTGCATAGTTTTTGTGTATGTGTGTCATGTTCATCTGCATGTATGAAAAGGTGAGCGTGTGTGTGTTTGAGAGAGAGAGAAACAGAGAGACAGGGAAAAGAGTCAGGGGAAGATAAAGAGAGAGAAAAAAGAAAAGAAAAAGGAGAGAGGCAGAAAGAGACATAGAGAGAGAAAAAGAGACACACTTAGAGAGAAAGACAGAGAGAAAAAGAGAGACACTTAGAGAGAAAGACAGAGAAAAGGAGATAGAGACACTAAGAGAGAAAGACACAGAGAAAAAGAGACAGAGACACACTAAGAGAATGACAGAGAGAAAAATAGACAGAGACACACTAAGAGAGAAAGAGAGAGAGAGAGAGAGAGAGAGAGAGAGAGAGAGAGAGAGAGAGATAGAGTTAGAGAGAGAGAGTTAGAGAGAGAGAGATGATGATGTGATGTCCATATGAAACCACTAATAGACTGTAGTGTGGGATCAAAGAGATTTGCAGCCACTGGTCTGTACCATGAATACATCCCCTGATGTCAGAAAGACTGTGTGTGTGTGTGTGTGTGTGTGTGTGTGTGTGTGTGTGTGTGTGTGTGTGTGTGTGTGTGTGTGTGTGTGTGTGTGTGTGTGTGTGTGTGTGTGTGTGTGTGTGTGTGTGTGTGTGTGTGTGTGTGTGTGTGTGTGTGTGTGTGTGTGTGTGTGTGTGTGTGTGTGTGTGTGTGTGTGAGGGAGAGAGATGGGGGGGGGGGGCAGAGGAACAAACAGAGAAGGATGGTGTTGAGACAGGCACAAACGCATAGAGTTAAACTGAAAGTGAGTGAGAGAGAGAGCAGATGAAAAGAGCTGAGAACGAGAGAGCGAGTGAGAGATGCGGACAAGGACATGAGAGAGGGAGCGAGAGAGAGAGTGAGGGAGCGAGAGAGAGAGGGAGAGAGAGAGAGAGAGGGAGAGAACAGTTTAGCTGATGAAGTGTCAGAAGTTCAATGACTTCCTGTACAGGCTCTGTAGTGGCAGGAAAAATACTTGTGTGCATGTATGTGCATGTGTGTGTGTGTGTGTGTGTGTATGTACAGTATGTGCATGTGTGTGTGTGTGTATATACTGTATGTGCGTGCATCTGAGCGCACATGTATGCACATACGAGCGTATTTGTACAATAATAAAAGTGTCCGAAGCTTTGTAAACCTGTTCATAGTATGATCGCATGATCATTGCAGACATTCTGGTCTGCAAACAAGTGATTATGAATTGAAAATGGGGGACCCTGATGTAAACAAGACGAAAGTCTTTCTCTGGTCTGCATCCCCTTAACAATTGTGTGTATTGAGCCGTACTGTATTGTACCCATTCTGCAATCTGTTAAATAAAGTTTTCATTCATTCATTCATTCATTGCAATAAATAAAACAGCTGATTATCATTAAATGGCCAATGAGCTGTGACATTACGTCATAGTGGTTGAAATGAAACGTCACAAGAACACTATCCCGCTGATCCCTTCAGAACGTCCTCAGAACCTCTTCAGAACGTCTCCATATTTGGGTTCCTATGCGTGTTGGCTCCAGGTTTGGCTGTGTGTGTTCAGTGGTCGAAACTGGGTTGGAAACCAATCTGGGATGGTGGGAAGATTAAAGTGGCTCCCTGAATTATCCGGAAGAAACAGCTTATGGATTCTTCAGGAAAATTACATTCTTTATATGAAGCTGCAGACTTTGTTGTGTTGCCAAAGCGTTCCCTTTCCCCGCGACAGCGCCTGAATAAAATACTGTTGCTTACTAGGTTAATAGCCTTAAAAAAAAAAAGCAGGGTACATTTTGTTAGATGACTCTCCACAATCTGTTGTTTGGGTCAAAAGCAGTTTGACCCACATTTTAAAATGTAGGTCCCAGAGGAGAAGTTTGAAAACCAATAATTCAGAGGACTACTTAATGCAGAGGATATAATAGGATATATGATAATAATATGGTATTTACCAAGTAGGGTTATAGTCGAGTTAGTGACATTATCTTGAGACAGATGGTCCGTCGTGTTTTAATGGGTTAACTTACTTGTTACAAAAA
The DNA here is from genome assembly GCF_963971535.1 of Notolepis coatsorum. Taxonomy (NCBI): domain Eukaryota; kingdom Metazoa; phylum Chordata; class Actinopteri; order Aulopiformes; family Paralepididae; genus Notolepis; species Notolepis coatsorum. Next base: position 31,432,726 of record NC_140175.1, on the reverse strand, counting down.
GAAAATATGTATTTTTAAGTGAGTTCATCTAAATTGAAAACAGTAAAATGGTATCAGCCTGGTTACACATAGTTTCAGCTATTATGGGAAAGAAGGGAATTGAGGCTGAGAGGTGTACATTTGAGGCAAGTAAAAGAAGCCTATTTTATTTTGGTCCTGGAATGACTTCCAGACACGTCTCTAATTGGCCTCTCCGATCTCTTTGTGTCGCTTCAAACAAAAGATATCGGAAATCCTTACCACCTGCTGCTCCTGCTTTGATGTTAATGTTTTATTGTGCTTGTATTTTATTAAGCTGAATTTTACTTTTCATTAAACATTTTCATTCTATGGTAGTCGTATTGTGCTTTGTTATGTACTGTATTGTCATATTCTTGCTTGCCTTCTTGGCCAGATCCCCCTTAAAAAAGAGACATCTGTCTCAATTGGTTTTAAATTCGGGTTAATTAAAGGAACACGACAACTTTTGGGGAAATTTGCTTATTTGCCATCTACCCTGGAGTTAGAGAAGCAGATACATACCCTTTTCTTCTCTGTACATGCATTAGGCTTAGGGAACAGCCGTACCGTTAGCCAGCTAAAAAATGTCTAACCCTATAACCTTATGCACTTGTCCTAATAAACTAACCTACACTGTAGCACTCAACACTTTGATGAACATTGTTACTCAGCTGATAGAGTTGTGCCCTTCCTGATGACTTGTCGTACATAACTTGTAAGTCGCTTTGGATAAAAGCGTCAGCTAAATGACTAAATGTAAATGTAAATGTAGCTTAGCGTCATTCACTGGAAGTAGGTGTGCCAGTGTACCCTAGTTCCCAACAGTCACGAAATACACTCCAAGTACAACTCCAAAACTTTCTTGTAAACATGTTGTGACCTGTGTATTTACCACATGGAGAATTTCTTTCGACATTTTCGTTTTCTATGCAGATATATACTTGAATTTTTTTTTGCCGAAACACTGCTGCCTGGGCGCAGTGATTTCATCACCTCAAAAGCCCAGTTTATAAAAAAAAAACATTTGAAACAGTGGAATGTCATTCATTTACTTGGTTCAAATTTCTAAATGTGATCAAAAAGCCATATCATAATATAGCAAATGATGGAATTTAGATTTCTTTCAGTTTTTTTTAATAAAGGTTTTAAAGAATTAATTGTAATTTGTAATTATAGATACACTTAAAAGGAAAAAAAAGTATATAACAAATGCATGAATTCAGTATTATGTAGCCTGACTATTTTTATTCTTGGAATGTGCAGGACCACCTTGACAACTGCACGATTCATCTCAAGGGGGTCTATCCTGTTAATTAATGAATAAATGTTTATATACATGAGTGGTGAGTGAGTGAAACAAAAAGTATTATGTATAAAAACACTGTGGGCGGCTAAGTGGCGCAGTGGGCAAGGCACTCGCCACTAACGCAGGAGATGCTGGGTTCGAGCCCAGCTCTCTGCGTTGCTTCCAGCTTGGCTGGTCGTTCATACTAATACAATTGGCAGTATTAGGGGGTGGGAAAGCCGGTGGGTGGGGATCGGACGTTGTGGACAGCGACTCCTACAGGTCGGTTGGTGCGCCTGTACAGCAGAATCAGGAAGCATCGGAGGCAGCATGAGCCTCCCACGCGTTACTCCTCGCCACTGAGAGATCGCGCTGTACAGGTGAAAAGATGCGACGGCTGCCTCCTGGTGTACCGGAGGGGACACGTGATGCAAGGCTTCGTCCACATTGCAGCCGACCAGTGGGAGGCATGGTCTAAAAACGTTTGAGACAGGGGAGGGTAGAATTGGATACGAAATTGGGATGGGAGAAAAATAGAAAATGGGGAGAAAAAGTAGATACAAAAAAATTATTAAAACACTGGGCTGATAAAAGCATCAGACACCTGGAAGACACCTTTAGGTCATTGTGTCCTTCAGCAGTGCAAATAGGAGCAGTCCTTAACTATATAGACAGAAAGACAATGACTGATGGCCACATGCAGAGAAGGACTATTGTATGATTAGACCAACAGAATTCGGCTATAGGGCGACAATAATGTGGTCAAGAGGCATGGTTTCTATATTGAGCCTGAACTGGCGTGGTTTCCTTTTATTCACATGGAAAGAGCAGCAGTAACATACATGTTCTTCTCTCACTGAGAGTCATTGGGGGAGAGAACGAAATGGGAGTATACCTTTGCTTTTATACTCGCCACAAGGTGGAGTACCTGGGTGGCTCCGCCTAGAGCGCCCTCTAGTGGGAACAGATATATATGCAACTAGACAGTCACTGGTGGAGACAATTATATATGCAGGTAAACAGTTACTAGTGTAAACAGCCATATGTACAGTTAGACAGTTACTAACAATCCTACACAGAGCCTCTGATCTCAACAGCCTCTTTCAGTATCATGGAATCACTTAAACTATTGGACACGGAATATAAGTGTGATGAGTCTATTGCGTTCCAAATGAAAACGTATAACAAACACGTCGTAATTTGAGGTGTTTGATGTGTGTCATTAAATAAATCATTCCTGCTGAATGAGATCGAGACACAAGATGCTTTCTGTTTCACTATGGAGGAATGGGTAAATAATCTCCATAGGCTAAGAACGAGTTTTTCGACATACTGTAACTGCTGCCAGCTTCACATCAGAATTAAAATCAGAAGCAGAATTTGACTTGAATTTGACTTGACATATCAGCATGACATATTTCAATACCTGGAGCTAACATTTTAACCATTTCTTCCTGCCACCAGGATAGTCTTCTACTT
>NC_140175.1:31404962-31424962 GCF_963971535.1 Notolepis coatsorum | reverse complement strand
AGGTTGTCTATTACTAATGGTTTGATTAGGTATTGTGTTTGTAAATATCTGTTTAAAAAAAAAGTATGGCATTTTACAATACAGAACTTTGAAGGCGTTTTCCCAAAAATGAGTTTTAAGAGTTTTTCCTCATACTCTGAGCCAGAAATCTCCACTTCAGTAGCACTCACATACACCAAACCTTCCAGTTCTATTCATATCTATGTTCTGAAGGTATTTACAGAAGGGTTTGTTGATATCGCATTCATACCCTGATTTATATCACATTTTATTCCTAAAAACATGGCGAAATATGGAATGGACTGAATGGAGTATTTTCTGATTTATGGAGTGATAAAAAGAGATATCCAAAATCCCCTCTGTAATAACCTTTGGCTCTAATATGTCAACAAAATGAAACTATAATTTTGAAAATGGCTTTATCCAATGTTCAGATTTCTGTCCTGGAATTATATGCAAATTAGTGCATATTTAAGTAGATCATGCCTCATTTGCATATTTAAACATAAAATTTCAGAAAACTTGTAATACAAAAAAGTCTTGTCTTAATATAAGTAATCAACTGGGGAAGTTTCATTGTGATATCTATTAGTTAATCTTTTTACCCTATTCACCTGCAGTGTCTCCCCTTAATTGACGGGAGAAAAGTTGCTAAAGTCTATGTATTGTGACGGGACCGGAGGAAGTCTACACATGGTAGAAGTAACCGGATATGCCGCCCGCACGTTTGTGGAAGTGGAGAATAGTAAAAGCAGGCAGAAGGGAAGGTAGACGGTAGAGAAAGACGGGGTGTATATTGTATAAGGATGAGGTCGTCTACTCCATCCTAGATTGTCAAAATGGGCAGGGGTAAAGTGTGTTTTAGGAGTAAGGCCAAGCAGTAGTCTGACCAGTTTGTTTTTAGGGTTTTAGGGTTTTGAGGTGCTTTGGTACCATGAGGTGCAAGCATAGTCGTAGAACCCTTGAATGAGTGCTCCTGTTAGAGTCTTCAAGGTATTCTTATTTACCAGAGAGGAGATCCTGTACAAAAATCTTGTTTGTTGGTTGACTTTTTTTATTACATTGGTTGCCATTTTGTCACAGGAAAGATTTGCCTCTAGGATGGAACCCAGATAGGTAGTTTCATCTATCCTTGTGACAATTGTCATGTCTAGCGGTACGTCCAGGGGCGTAGCTGGGGGGGGGGGGGGGGGGGGGGGTAGCTTAGGATGATTCCAAGGGCCCAGCACTGGGGGGGGGCCCAATTTTTTTTTTTTTTTTTTTTTTACTAGACATCACTCAGGTGTATTATTGATGCTCTCATTGATACTATGTTTGTTTCTGAAGTGTGTGTGTGTGTGTGTGTGAGATATATAGAGAGAGGGGGGGGGGCTTTGGTAGACTATTGCATTGGTCCATTCATTGAAGATGAACGCAATGCGACATCCTTTACTAGGCTCACCCACCAACAGTGCAGGTGCTGAACTGCTGATCCGAATGTATAGGTAAAAACCATATTATGCGTTTTCATCAATACAAAAATGGCCAATAAAAAATTTCCGCTCGTGCGCTTACGCGCGCTCGCATTCACGGGGGGCCTACAAATACATTCTTTCATGGGGCCCAGAATCTGGAGCTACACCCCTGGGTACGTCAATCAGTAAGGGGGGAACTTAAACAGGCTGTTGTTGGGGTGGTGAGGGTCTTTCATAATTCTGCAGGCTCTGGATTTGCACCTCCTGTTATATAAGTCCTGCAGGTGGTAGTGCAATACCCGTAGTACGCTCAGCTGACCGCATCACTCTCTGGAGTGCCTTCCTGTCCTGTGCTGTGCTGTTTCCAAACCAGGCAGTGATGTTTCCAGTCAGAATGCTCTCTACAGCCCCGGAGTAGAATGAGTGGAGTATCTTCCCCGATACTCTGAACTTCCTTAGCTGTCTCAGGTGATAGAGGCGCTGTTTTGCCTTTTTCACCACAGAATCTATGTGTGTTGTCCATGTCAGATCCTCTGAGATGTGGACCCCCAGGTACTTGAAACTGCTCACCCTGTCAACGATAGCCCTGTTTATCCACAACGGCGTGTGTGTCCCCTGCTGTATTCTCCTAAAATCCACGATCAGCTCTTTGGTTTTACCAATGTTCAGGAGTAGGCTGTTGTCCCGGCACCAGCGTGCCAGTTATCAACCTCCTCCCGATAGGCCTTCTCGTCATTGTTAGAGATCAGCCCCACCACCACCGTGTCGTCCGCAAACTTCACTATGGAGTTGGAGCTGAACCTGGCCACACAATCATGTGTGTACAGTGAATACAGCAGGGGGTTCAGAATGCAGCCCTGCGGGGACCCGATACTCAGGGTGATTTTGCTGGAGGTATGACCCCCCACCCTGACCGCCTGGGGCCTGTCAATTAGAAAGTCCAGGATCCAGGCGCTCATGGCGGAGCTCAGACCCAGATCGATCTGCTTGTCAACCAGTCTGGTGGGGACTATGGTGTTGAAAGCTGAACTATAGTCTAGAGCCATATGAAATCCGTTTTATTATTTTCCAAATTCCATTAAATTTTTCCCCAAATTCAGTTTTTTCCGTTTTAATATTTCAGAATTCTGTATTTTGCTTTTTATGCTCATTTTACCATCAGAAATAGTGTCTAATAAGTGGGAATGAATAAATGTCCACAATTGAATATGATATAACAGTCCATTTAATGTTTTTAAGTGCTGCAACTCAGAAATACAGTTACATTTTACACAATACTTTTCAAATAATATTGTGACAAAATAAAAATACACATTTCAAGTGTAAACAATAGATACAGCTAGCTACTACTGACATTATCACAATGACAATGTCAGTAGCCTAGCTATATCTATTATATTGTGATGAAATATAGTAATGCATAATTTAGGCACCTTTAGTTTAGTTTATTTCGTTTATAAAGGACAGTGTATAATGACAATCGTTTGCATTAAACAAATGGATGAGTGCACCAGATTTAGCAAGAAGCTATCATTTCCATCTATAGTCCTATGTACTGTAACGTTTCATAGCTATTTAAGTTTATTTAGATTATAAAGGGCAGTATATAATGACAATCGTTTGCATTAAACAAATGGATGGGTGCACTAGATTTAGCAAGAAGCTATCATGTCCTAACGTTATAGCTATTTAATCACAATAGTGTCGCAAGTGTTTTTGTGGCTCCAGTCCACGGAACGTTGACAGAATTTGCAAAACACCTTATCGCCGGAGGCATAAAAGTCATTAGGATACTGCTCTGCTCTGAATTGAGGGCTTATTGGGGAATTTCTTAGCTTCTTGACGATGTTAACACCGAAGCAGCGAGACGCTTGGAGACTGCTGTGTTGTGTGTAACCCGCTCTAGCGTCCGCCTCCCCGGTCGCGTGTGCACCAAGCGTTCCACCCAAAAAACGGAATTTCAGTCCAGATTAGGCTAAATTCTGCAATATTCCACGTTTTGCAGTTGATTCCATTTTTATTGGTTAATTCCGCGATTCCGTCCGCGATTCCGTGAACGCGGATTTCATATGGCTCTACTATAGTCAATGAACAACAGTCTCACATAGCCCTCCTTCTGACTGTCAAGGTGAGATTGTGTGTTGTGCAGTACTTGGGAGACCGCATCGTCAGTGGACCTGTTTGCCCTGTATGCAAACTGCAGTGGGCCCATGTTACTAGGGAGGGAGGCACAGATGTAATCCTTGACCAGCCTCTCAAAGCATTTTATGACCACAGAGGTGAGTCCCACCGGTCTGTAGTCATTCAGGCTTGTTGGAGAGTAGTGTTTTGGCACAGGGATTATGGTTGACATCTTGAAGCAGGCAGGGACCACGGACTCAGCCAGAGATATATTGAATAGGGATGCAAATACTGGGGCCAGCTGGTTTGCACAGGACTTAAGTATTCGTCCTGTTATCCCATCTGGGCCAGTCGCTTTCCGAGTATTTATACCCTTAAACATCAATCTCACGCTGTGTTCCGTCAATGAGAGAGTGTCCCCCCCCCCCCCCTCCGTGGATGAGCCCCCCCCTTCCAGCGGCAGCCGGCGCGTCAAGCTCCAAACCTGGCGTAAAAGGAGTTTAGTTCATCCGCGAGAGAGGCGTCGGCACTCACTATTGAGGGGGGACTGACTTTATAATCAGTTATCGTTCGTACTCCCCGCCATAAGCCTCTCGTGTCGTTCTGTGCCATCTGTTTCTCCATCTTGTTCGCATATCGCCATTTAGCAGCCTGCACCTCCTTGCGTAGCATATAGGCTGCTACCTTATACTCTTCCATACTTCCCGATGCTTGGCCCGAGTTGTAAGCAGCGGTACGAGCATTCAGGGCCACTCGGATGGAATTGTCCACCCACGGTTTCTGGTTTGGGAAAACCTGCACCTTCTTTGTGGGGACAATACCGTCAGCTTATGTTGCTATAAAGCTAACAACAACATCAGCGTATTCACTGATGTCACTGGAGCTCGACTGTATCATCCCCCAGTCTACGCCCCCCAGTGCGTCCTGTAGCGTGGCCTCTGAGCTCTCGGACCACTGCTTCGCCTCTTGAGCTTGTTGTTTGTAGCTTGGTAAAATAAATATGGCGTTGTGATCTGATTTACCTAGCGAAGGCGCTGGTACTGCCTTATAGCCCTGTTTGAAAGGGATGTAGCAGTGATCCAACGTGTCCCCCCCCTAGTTGTGCATTTGATATGTTGGAAAAAGTGTGGCATAACTTTTTTCAAGTTACAGTAGCCTTGTTGAAGTCACCGGCTACGATCATAGCCGCGTCCAGATGTTTGTTTTGGTGTTGATTCAAATAGTCCTGTAGGTCGGCCAGAGCTCTGCACGGTACTGGAGGCTATGGGACTTGGAAATAAATGTATACATATGATTAAAGTACTTTACACCTCCCCGTCAGCAATGATAATGAAAATATGCTCCCCTCTCTTTCCGGTCTCTAGGTCTTCTAGACAGGGTTGTCCTTTGCGTCCCGGACTTTTCGCGCTTTCCCTCGAACCATTAGCCCAATTTATAAGTCAAACAGAAGAAATTGTCCCTATAACAATCAAAGATACCCCACACAAAATGTCTCTTTATGTGGACAACTTACACATTCTATGCAGGACCAAATAGCCACAAATTTACTCAGGATAATTGACGAATTCGGTAATCTATCAGGCTTCAAAATCAATTGGCCCAAATCAGCTTGTTTACCTTTGAATGAATTGGCCAGAACGGTGCAACTACCGGCTGACATCCCCATAGTCGAACTTTTTAAATACCTAGGCATTGAGATTTTCCCCACCCTATGTCAGACAGTTAGACATAACTTTACAGGCACTTACAACAAAATACTTCAGGATCTCAATAGATGGTCGAGCCTTCCCAACTCACTACAAGCCTGAGCATCCATAATAAAAATTAACATGCTGCCCAGGATAAACTTTGTTAGCTCAATGCTCACCTTACCCCCTCCAATCGACCACTGGTGCAAGATACAAGCTATGGTATCTAAATAAATTTGGAAAAACAAACGACCGCAAATCAAAAGAACCCCCACTCAACGTAGGAAACAGGATGGGGGTTAAAGTTTAGCAATCCATGATTCTCATTGAGACCCCTGATAAGCTGGTTTGATCCAGAAATTGCTGTGTCATGGCGTACCTTAGAGGAAGCAGCAGTCTATCCACAAAGATTACAAGATATATACTCCAACACCCTGATTACAAAATGTCAATCACAATATGGTCCTATCATCTCCCATGTGATTCAAACATGGTGTAATGCACAGAGGTCTTGTACTACTAGGTGCCCATGGCACCTCGACTCTCCACTTTTTTATAACCAACAATTACTTGTTGGGCATAAACCCATTAACAAGGAGTACACACTCTGGGGGATGTTTATGATAAGCGATCTTGCGTTTCAAGATCTAAGATATTTTTATGACCTCCCCGGCATATCCTTTTACTTTTACTTACAGCTAAGGGACGGCGCTCAAAGCACATGGGGTTCCATTGGCTCAAACACTACATCCACACCCTCTTTTTAAGCTCATCGGAGACAGAGCAACCTCAAGGGGTTTTGTTTCGGATTTCTATACACTCTTAATCAAATCCACATATAAAAACCTATCATTAGATATAGTTTGGCGAGAGGACATCCCAGAATTTGAGTTTTGATTGGGATGATGTCTGGACTAATGTCACATTGGCTTCCCGTAACCCTAATCACCAGCAAATACATTTTAATTATATTCATAGGACGTATCTCACACCTAGGAAACTACGCGCTATGGGGTTGGTGGCTGACTCTCGGTGCACTATGTGCGCTCTGTGCACTCTGAGGGCCACTGGCACTTATATGCACATGTTTTGGGAATGGATTTCTGGTTGTATTGTCGTTATTGTAGTTGTAACTGAGGGGTACAATTCCCTGACTGTATTGAGAGTATGGTATTATTAAACCACTACTTAGTTATGTACTTTAATTACTGGCCATACAGTACACGGTATATATGGTGAACACCCACACAAGAATACAGCTTAACAAAGAAAGTTATATTTAGAAGTATTTATTATTAAAGCAGCACCAATAGGTTACAATATTGAGAATTATGAATTGCGCTTATATGGCGAAGAACACTTAAGTAGGTCAAGAGCGTAAGTCCATGAGCATCATAAGATGGGTATAATTGACACCACCTGTAGCATAAGAATTACATAAGGCACACTCGTAGTCAGCTGGAGATACTAAGGGGGTTCCCACCGGTTGTAAGCCAGCAGGGGAGAGGAATGTTCGGATGCAAAAGTCTGGATCAACGAGGAATAAATAAGCTCCAGCTACGGGAGGCGGTACATATACTCCCCTCGATCGGCAGACAAAAGCAGCAGCTATAATCCAGTAGGCGCGACAGCATGGATGAAAGCCAGCCAGCCTCTTCCTAGAGACGGGCTCGAGTGATGCTCCTCACGGGTAGATCCCACACAGCAGTGGGGTAGACGGTTCTCTGCTCCAGCAGCCACAGTACCAAAAGCAATATAATCCAGCCGGAAAAGGCTCTGCATTCGCCGGTGTAGATTCTCCTGTGCACGGTACTTCACATTTAACTAGGTCGAACTTGACGTTATTTCACTAAGCTCTGACACTTTTACTATCCTATTCGCACGCGGTTCTAAGTGCTCTATTTAGACGCAAGGTTGCTCACTTCACGTGGTCTTTGACTCGTGGTGAAGGCTTTAACGTAATGAACTCAACTAGACGTTACTTTGAACGAATGATGAACTGAATGAACTGATACTTTGAACGAAGTGCTGCTGTTTCCACCTGCGCCGTATTTATACGTAAGGTGAATTATCTAGTGCCAACCTCAGTTCTGTCTCGTATTACTGCGCAAACCTGGACATGTTGAGACAAGCCTTGGCGGTGGCTTTGAACTCGACATTGGGGGTATGGTCGTTGGCGCCTAGGGGTCGCTGTCCAATAGGAGAACGAATATTATGGTCTGGCCTGTACCTAGGTAAAGGGATATTCCGTGTATATATACAAGAATATACAAGGGATATCAAACGATATACAAATATTATACAAGTTGGCACTGCTCGCTGGCACTGCTCGCTGGCCTCCCGGCCACTGCCACTAAGCCTCTTCAACTCATTCAGAACGCAGCGGCCCGCCTGATCTCAAACCTACCGAAGTCGGCCCATGTCACCCCACTTCTTAGGGACCTGCACTGGCTCCCCATTGCTGCACGAATACGCTTCAAGGCCCTCGACCTAGCATACCGTGCGGCAAAGGGAACTGCTCCCGCCTACCTCCGGTCAATGGTCTCTAACTACACACCCTCAAGACCCCTACGCTCTGCTTCTTCTGGCCGCCTCAGACCTACTCCTATCCAAGCTCCGGGAGGGTCATCAAAGAGAAGTCGCCTATTCTCAGTCCTTGCCCCACAATGGTGGAATGAACTACCCACCCCAGTTAGGACAGCCGAAACACGTCCAATCTTTCGCCGTCGACTAAAGACGCACTTCTTCAACCATTATCTGAATAAAAAAAAAAATAATAAAATTATCTAACCCTAACTAACCATACTGTCATGCACTTGTCCTAATAAACTAACCTACACTGTAGCACTCAACACTTTGACGAACATTGTTACTCAGCTGATAGAGTTGTGCCCTTCCTGATGGCTTGTCGTACAGAACTTGTAAGTCGCTTTGGATAAAAGCGTCAGCTAAATGACTAAATGTAAATGTAAATGTACAAGGTATCTCAAGCAATAAATATATATATTCGGTTTAATCTGACCCTTTGTAACAGCCGCCTCCTAATTAGTCTGCACCTAATTAGATAAGCAGAGACAGATTAACCGTCTTGTCAACTACTCAATGTCCGTTGTGGGGAGTAGGGCAATTCACAAAGTCAGTGGGTCATGATCGTCAGCAAGGGAGTCAGGGAGCCTTGGCAACTCTATCAGCCTCGCCACGGGTCGGGTGTATGTCCGTCCCTGGACAAGAACTTCTGCCGCTCTGACCTTTCCGTCGGCACCAGTGATCACTTTGCTTACGCGGCCGGCCGGCCACGCAGCTCGGGGTAGTGACTGGTCTATGATCATGACGATTGTGTCCACTTTTAAGTTGTCCCTGTCCTTGACCCGCTTCTGACGGGCTGGACGGGATGGAGGGGGGCTTAGGAGGAAGCGGGCCTGAGACTGGTTGATCTGTGCTTGGCTGTGCCTCCACATCCTCCGTCTGTTCCTCTTGTTTGGTCTGTACCCCGTCTGAGGAGGGGCCGGTTCCGGCCGCCCCATCAAGGAGTCGCTTGGGGTGCTGGGTTCGAGGTCAGCTACGTCTGGAGCGCAGCTGAGGGGGGTGGAGTTCGGAACTCCCTCTTGTGCCCACGGTTCTCTCACAGGCCTCTCGCCTAATGTCAATAGCCTCTCAACGGGCTGTACGAGAGAGTGGCCTGTGTCGCTCACCTTTGTGTGCAGGCAGCGTGTAGACGTGGGTTTACTGTCGAGTCCGTAGAGGGGGCCCTGGAGCGTCCACCCCAGTCGGGTCTGAACCGCGACTGGGCATCCTTTGGGTCCGATGTGGGCCGCCTCAATTGGGAGAATGAGGTCCGCGTGGTCGGAGCCTATGAGCAGGGTCGGTGTGGCGCCGTCGATAAGCGGTATAGGTAGTCTGCGTAGGTGCACGTACTTCGCCATCAGCTGTGGGATGGGGTAGGTGTACTGTGACAGGCCTATGTCGTGGCTGGTGAAGACGTTGGTAATACTATACTGCTTCTCGGGCTGGTCCACCGCTGCTATCTTGAAGGAGACATTTTCACCCTTTATGGTCTTCTGGTCTCTTCTAATGGTACGTATTGTCATTGTTCCTTTGGCACCCCGCAGGCCCAACTGGGCTGTGGCGGAAGTGAGGAGGAGAGTCTTTTCAGACCCATCGTCTAGGACGGCGTAAGTGTCCAGGACCTTGTCCTCGTAGCTCAGGAGCACTCTGACCACTTTGATGAGCACTCGGGGGGTCCCGCTATGCTGGTCTATATGGAGCACTCCTGTTGGTCGGTTGCCTTGGATCTTCTGGAGTGGTGCCGACTCGCGGTCGTCCGAGTAGCACCGTGACTCCCAGTGTCTGCTGTAGCAGTCGGTACACCAGGGGGCGGTCTGGTGGATCTTCGGTACTGGTGCCACCGCCTCGGCCTGGTACATTACCGTGACAGGCCCACTTTGTTGTCCTGGCGGACGCCTGTTGATGTCATGCAGGACCTCCAAGTGGGCGCCGCCGCACCTGCTGCACTTCTTCTTCAAACGGCACTCAGCTGCCATATGGCTGCGCGCGCAGCGGAAGCAGCGGCGGTGGTCTTTGATCCACTGACTCACCTCGTCCGTGGTCAGCTTCTTGAAAGTGTCACATTGATACAGCCGATGTTCCCCTTCACAGTACTGGCATTCAATCTTCCACTCCTCTTTCGTCGAGGGGGTGTTGTGGTTCTTGTGCTGCGGTACTGATTCGGCTTGGTGCATAACGGTCACCGACCGGCGGTTATCATTTGATCCCCGAGGTCCTGGTCTTGGGCTTGGTCCACTCCACACGAACGTGTCCAGTCGTAGGCTGCTGACCTCCCTGGCGAGGAAATCAGATAGGTCTAGGAGGGATGCCTCTGGGCCGTTGGGGTCGCGGTGGTCTCTCTGCCGCCGAAAACGCTCTTGGCGGGCTGGAGGGAGCTTCTCTAATATTCGTTCTACATTAGAGTTAGCATACAGTTCATATATCCCTTTCTCCTTTTGGGACCCCAGCATCCCTACCAGGGACTGTACCTTGATAGAGAGGTCATCCAATGCTCTATTGTCTCTGGCTGGGGGGAGGCGGTCGATATCTCTTATTTCCTGTATCACGTAGTCCCATATGCGTCCATAGCGCTGGTCGAGGGCTACTAGAGCCGCGGAGTATGGGGTGCTTGAGTTGGAATATGCCAGCGCTATATTATGCGCTCTGGGCACCTTGAGATGCTTGAGGAGGATGGCATATTTGTACGACTCATCTGGGACGTCGGACATCATAGTCTCCAAACACATCCGTAATTCCGTGTACTGTGCTCTGTCCTCGCGAGTAAAGTCTGGGAACGTCGGTGTGCCAAGGTACGATGCCATGGATGGCTGGCACATCGGTGAGCGTTGGGGAAGAGGCCTCCTGGGCGAGTCTCCCCGTACGTGTTGTCGTGGGTTGGTACTTGGTGGGTACCAGGGGCCGGGTACCCAGGTGCTGTTCCTCGGTGCTGACGGTGCGTCAAACTCACCCGTGAGTTGAGTCGGGGGTTTGTAGCGCAGTGACTCGGGGCTGACGTCTGGGCTGTACTGGGCCTCCTGGTCCAGAGTACGTTGCTGCTGGTCGGCTTGACATTCCTCCTCTTCCTCTTCCTCTTCCTCTGCTAGGTCCTGGAGTCTTCTAGTTAGTCTCTTGGCGACGTAGGCCGGTTCTTCCCGGTTGCTGGGTCTCGTATGGACCGGCCGGGGAGGGGGTTCGGAGACGTAGACAGGATCCTCCTGTTGGCGGGGTCCCGGGTCGCTTGGTCGGGTAGGGGAATGTGCCCTAGACCCTTGTCGTGATGATCTCCGGGAGCTCCGTGCGGAGAGAGGGGGTGTCGCCATGGCAATCAATTGTTCTACCATCTGCGCCTGCAGCCGGTCGCGCTCTGCTTCGCGCTGGGTATGGGCGGCGTCGCGCTGTGCATCGGCGGCGTCGCGCTGTGCTTCGCGCTGGGTATTGGCGGCGTCGCGCTGTGCGTTGGCGGCGTCGCGCTGTGCATTGGCGCTGGCATGGGCGGCGTCGCGCTGTGCATTGGCGGCGTCGCGCTGTGCATTGGCGGTGGCGCGCTGTGCCTCGGCGCAGCCTCTTTCAATGTTCTCTTCCGTCTAAAGGCGTCTGGTCTCCAGTCTTATGCGGTCGTCTTCACTCCTTTGTTGCGCCTGGAAGCGCTCTCGCTCGGTTGCAGCGTGTTCGCGCTCACTGAGGGCTTGCGCTTGGAGTTGCGCGTGAAGGCGCTCTCGTTGGTCTGCAGCTTGTTCGCGCTCGCTCGTCTGTTGCGCTTGAAGTCGATCGCGTTCACCCTGAAGTCGATCGCGTTCGGTGGAGGCTGCCAGGGTGGCGATGAATGCCTGCGCCAGCATCTTGTCCGCTTCGCTGGGGGAAGACACCGACGGAGGTGATCGGCTTCTGGCAGTGCTCGTTGGAGATCTGTTCTCTGGGCGCGCCTTGAGGTCCGTCTCCTGGGCGCGCTTCTCTTCTGGTAGTGGGTCGGGTTCTGTCCCTGGAGCGCTTTCTTTATCCTGGAGCTCTCCGGGGACCGTCCCGTTGACGTTGTCTGGGGGTATGGTCATGTCATGTCCCCCCTGGTCCCCCCCGTGGGCTTGGTCAGTTACGTTAGAACCCACTGGGTTCTCTACTGGCAGGGTCGCCTGGTCGGCAGGTTTTGACATGCTTTGACTATCCGCTTTATTTATTTTATCCGCATTTAACGTCTTTATAAAGCTAGGTATTAGACTGACAGCGTATGCCTCTAGATAGGGAGGTGGCTGACGTCTGCGCTGCGGGCGTTCTAGCTCGGGAGAGCTGCTTGGGGAGTGTTCACCGCTGGCCATGGTTAATATCAATATTATATTTAGATATTACACTGATACCCTCCGGCTCGAAGGACCAATTGTAACTGAGGGGTACAATTCCCTGACTGTATTGAGAGTATGGTATTATTAAACCACTACTTAGTTATGTACTTTAATTACTGGCCATACAGTACACGGTATATATGGTGAACACCCACACAAGAATACAGCTTAACAAAGAAAGTTATATTTAGAAGTATTTATTATTAAAGCAGCACCAATAGGTTACAATATTGAGAATTATGAATTGCGCTTATATGGCGAAGAACACTTAAGTAGGTCAAGAGCGTAAGTCCATGAGCATCATAAGATGGGTATAATTGACACCACCTGTAGCATAAGAATTACATAAGGCACACTCGTAGTCAGCTGGAGATACTAAGGGGGTTCCCACCGGTTGTAAGCCAGCAGGGGAGAGGAATGTTCGGATGCAAAAGTCTGGATCAACGAGGAATAAATAAGCTCCAGCTACGGGAGGCGGTACATATACTCCCCTCGATCGGCAGACAAAAGCAGCAGCTATAATCCAGTAGGCGCGACAGCATGGATGAAAGCCAGCCAGCCTCTTCCTAGAGATGGGCTCGAGTGATGCTCCTCACGGGTAGATCCCACACTGTTATGGTTTGACACCGACCCCAAACGCAAACGGCACAGAGAGAGTAGTTTCAGAGTTAGCCAAAATCTAGGGCTTGTTTATTTTACAGAGTAATAGAAAGAACTTGGTTGAGAACAGAAACAAACTGGGATACAAGCATTTGAGGAATGTTGCTGCTCTGCAGCCTCTCCCGGGGGGGTTACGTTTGAGGAATCTGTCCGTGACGTCAGAGCCGCTCTGCAGAATCCTCCCGGCAGTACTCCGAGGTGGTAGCGGAACAGGGAGAGAGAGAGAGCGGGTTAGCTCAGTGAACAGTTGGGAACTGACAGGTGACAGGTGAAGTGACTTGTCCCAAACAGATAATCCAAGTGACAGAATCTTCGGTGTGAAACACACAGTGAGCAATGTCCAAACAATAAATCCAAGTGACAGAATCTTCGGTGTGAGACACACAGTGAGCAATGTCCAAACAATAATGAATCCCAATGAATATCCAAAACAGGCAAAAAGGGTGAGAGACAGTCTGAACGAAAAACAGGATCTCTTCAGTGCATTACACACACGAAAAATGATTGAGTCCAAAGACTGTCTTGCAAAAACTCACCAGAGCGCTGTGCGTGAAGCGAGCAGATCAAACAGGGCCAGCGCTTCGTAACGGGGAACGGGTTGTCCAAACGGAATACTCCTCGAGAATCCTGGGAGGCAAAGCACAGGGAAAAGCAGCGAACGGAAGGTAACGGCAAATGCAGACAATATATCAGAACGATCCAACAACACTAAATGGGGAATCAGGGTATATAAAGCAAAAGGAATGCTTAATGACAAGCTGTGACAGCTGCGGGATGAGATTGACAAGCGTGTGGTTGGGGGAGCACCAATCAAACGGCATCTACAGGAAGAAGCGTGTGGAGAGGAGAATGCAATTAATTAACCGAAATCCCTTAAAGGAACAGAGCGAGTGGGTGAGCAGCGGACCAATCATCACAGTACTTTAAGAAGCCCGTGGTGGGGAAAGAACCAAACCTCACACACACAGCAGTGGGGTAGACGGTTCTCTGCTCCAGCAGCCACAGTACCAAAAGCAATATAATCCAGCCGGAAAAGGCTCTGCATTCGCCGGTGTAGATTCTCCTGTGCACGGTACTTCACATTTAACTAGGTCGAACTTGACGTTATTTCACTAAGCTCTGACACTTTTACTATCCTATTCGCACGCGGTTCTAAGTGCTCTATTTAGACGCAAGGTTGCTCACTTCACTTGGTCTTTGACTCGTGGTGAAGGCTTTAACGTAATTAACTCAACTAGACGTTACTTTGAACGAATGATGAACTGAATGAACTGATACTTTGAACGAAGTGCTGCTGTTTCCACCTGCGCCGTATTTATACGTAAGGTGAATTATCTAGTGCCAACCTCAGTTCTGTCTCGTATTACTGCGCAAACCTGGACATGTTGAGACAAGCCTTGGCGGTGGCTTTGAACTCGACATTGGGGGTATGGTCATTGGCGCCTAGGGGTCGCTGTCCAATAGGAGAACGAATATTACCTGTATTAGGTACCTGTACCTAGGTAAAGGGATATTCCGTGTATATATACAAAGAATATACAAGGGATATCAAACGATATACAAATATTATACAAGGTATCTCAAGCAATAAATATATATATTCGGTTTAATCTGACCCTTTGTAACAGTAGTTATTATTGTTGAAGTACTGTCCTGTGATGTTGTGTGTATTATTGTTGTTACTGTATTGTGTTGTGTTTTGTTACATGTAAAGTAAAAAAATTTGATCACAAAAAAAATATGTGAAGTGTTGTTTTACTTTATACATCAATAACGTCATGTGTATTTATTTTTTTGTGAATACATTTTATGATTCATGCTGTGTTGTTATTGTATCTTAAAGAAAAAGAAAAGAAAATTATATCTTGCAGCATATTTAAAAAATGTCTTTCTTATATTAAAGTATATTTAGTTTTTAAGAATTGTAAAGGATAGGCAAAAATAAGCATGTGCTTCAGCCTATTCCTTTTTTCGGTCATTGAGTTTGGATTTTGTGTGTGAGCTTACTTTGAATATGTACATTTGTGATTTTTTCTTTTTTTCTTTTCCTTTTGAAAGTCCACACATGTGTCTTTTAGATTTATCTCTAAACAAAGACCGAAAATAAAACTATTCATATTCATATCACATTCCGTTGGTGATCAGTGTCTGTATACTAACACAATGGACAGACCTTTTTTTGGCCGTGCAATGTGGCAAAAAATATAAAAATGTAAGTCAAATTGTGTATTTTTTATGTGTATATGATCTTGAGACAGAGACATACTTGATTCAATACCTGGATCTTCAAAGGATTTGACATACTTCCACCTGAAATGGACGACCGTAGTCACTATACCACCTCTCCAAGTCTCCACCAAACTCTGGACAAAAAACACCTGAGTGACAAAAGCTCTCTGTCCTCAACCTTAGTGGAAGCCTGGCCTCCATCCACATCTGTGAGTTCCATGGGAGATAATTGTCCTGTGGATGGAAAACACCTAGATGACACCAATTGCCTGTCCTCATCTCTCTGTGGAAGCCTCACCTCCTTCGGCTCTGTGAGCCTGCTAGTAGAACCGCTGGATTTGGGGGTATGGAAACCAAGATCTCCTGTGGGTGAAATAAAAGAGCAAGTCTTCAAAAACTCTGCCAAAGAACAGTTTGGTCTGGATGTCCCGGAGATAACATACAAGACCCTCAGGTGTGAGAGAGGAAGAGTGAGATAGATCAGGGAGAGCCAGGAGGAGTTGATGGAGGGTGACACGAACAACCGTAGTATGTCATCTTAGAGATTCCTCCTCTGGTTTTTTAGGAACTGGGACTTCCAGGAGTTTGGAGTGAGATGGGGGGACACTGCTGCTGTTTGCTACTGTCTACAGCTTGTGGTGGAAGGCCATCTGGCTCTTCCCTCGAATACACGTTCCCCATTGTATACCATTCCCCCTCACGTCTACCCCTCCTCCCCCTCCTAGCCCACCATTCCGTCACCCCTCCCCCTTCTCAGTCCCACCTGGGCAGACCAGACCATTATTCTCTGTGGTTGTATAAGTGTCTAGGAATCCCATGTCTCAAGGCTTTATTCAGCCTGATGGTCCCATTGGAGATTGTAAACCTGAAAGAGTTGAATAACCTTGTGTCCTGGTCCATCAGATGAAGGAGCAAAAAAAAGTCAGACAAAGCTTACCAAAAGCTCAAACAGTGAACTCCAAGCCCACGTGGTTGAACAAAAAATTCAAAGAAACAGACTAAGAAATGACGTAAACACCATGATCAAAACCGCAAAAAAATATGTCATCAATGACAAAACCGAGGAAAACAAAAACAAACCCTGCAAACTTTGGAAATTACTCAACAACCAACTAGGCTGCAGCAAAAAGCTTAAAACCAGATTTACAAACATAAACATAAAGACAGAAAACACTCTCATCACAGACAAACTGGATGTGGCCAAATACCTAAACATATTCTTTACAAACATAGCCACAACACTAGTTAATAAACGACCCTCCCACTCAGGGCATTTTGGGGTAGAACACATAGTAGCATACTACAAAAACCTAGGGGTCCGCAAAGACGACTTCAAACTTGAAGTGGTAACAACAGCTGAGGTACTAAAAAAACTGAGCGCCCTCCAACCAAACAAGGCCACTGGCCATGACAATATCCCCTCCAAATTCCTCAGAGACTCAGCAGCCGCCATCACCCCAGTCATCACACACATAATAAACCTCTCCATAAAACAGGGACACGTACCCAAAGACTTGTATACAAACAGGCCGAAAAGTACCTGGTGGAAAAAAATCTAATCTATGAATTCCAATCTGGCTTCAGAACATCCCACTCCACTGACACAGGCCTTCTCTATTTGAACGACCACATCAAACAAGAGGTGGACGCGGGCAAATACTGCGGCATGGTCATGCTTGACCTACAAAAGGCCTTCGACAGTGTCAATCACTCCATTCTGATTGACAAGCTAAAAGCAATTGGTTTTGATAGTCTATCAGTGAGCTGGATGCAATCCTACCTGGAGGGGAGAGAACAGATGGTGGAGGTAAACGGTACACTATCCCCCCCCCTCCCAGTGAGCTGTGGTGTTCCACAAGGAAGCATACTAGATCCACTACTGTTCCTAATTTATACAAATTACATGTCGTCAGCTTGTGACTGCAACTTGTTCCTGTTCACGGACGACTCAGCCCTGCTGGTCTCTGACAAGAACAAGTTACAGGTTGAAAAAACCCTCAGCTCGGAACTAGGAAAAATCTGCAGCTGGCTCGCTGATAACAAACTATCATTACACCTGGGTAAAACAAAGTCCATTATCTTCGGTTCAAATAACAAACTCAGCAAGACCGACGGCTTCTCAGTTACAGTGGGTGACAATATTGTCACAAGGAAAGATGAAATTACATACCTAGGGGCGGCTGAGTGGCGCAGTGGGCAAGGCGCTCGCCACTAACGCAGGAGATGCTGGTATCGAGCCCAGCTCTCGGTGTTGCTACCGGCTTGGCCAGTCGTCATACTAACACAATTGGCAGTGTTGTTAGAGGGTGGGAAAGCCGGTGGGTGGGGATTGGACGTTGTGGACAGCGACTCCTACAGGTCGGTTGGTGCACCTGTACAGCAGAATCAGGAAGTATCGGGGCAGCGTGAGCCTCCTACGCGTTACTCCTCGCCACTGAGAGATTGCGCTGTTCAGGTGAAAAGATGCGACAGCTGCCTCCTCGTGTACCGGAGGGGACACGTGATGCAAGGCTTGGTCCTCACTGCAGCCGACCAGTGGGAGGCATAGTCTAGCAACGTTCGAGACAGGGGAGAATTGAATGGAGAATTGGCGAGGCGAAATTGGGATGGGAGAAAAATAGAAATGTTCCACCCCAGGTGAAAATCTGCATAAAATGTATACCTAGGTAAATGGAATATTGCTCCACTTCTACAAGGGCTATTTGCATATTCTTGGTATCTAGGAACATCTATGGACCTCAATGAATGTATTCTCAGTGTCAGAAATATTGTGTCTATTACTAGGCTTGCTTAAATTGTGATGAAACAAAGGAAAATATGAATTATGATTTTTCTTTTCATCTTTGACAGTGAATAAAACCATGATAATAATGACCAAACTTAAAAAACTGCCACTGAGCTCATTCAGTACCCTCTTGAGATCATGTGTACAAAAGATCTAAGAAAATTAATAAAGGGAAGATGATCAAACTGAAGATTCTGTATATACAGTACTGAATTCTCCCATCCGGACCAATGCAATTTGAAATATTATTATAGAATATAGAATATATGCTTATACATTACCTTATTATAGCCAATTTGCACATTTATATATATATACATATAGTATCTTTCAAATGGCCGAGTTCAATTTGGATATAGTATCACCAGGCTTGCATAATAACAGATACTGATATTTACTGTAATCGACTGTACTATTTTATTTCCCCCACAGTATAACCATTTTGTAACTAATTTCAGATCTAATTCTTCCTACATGATAACAATAGTGTGGAGAAACTGACTGCGTTTCAATATTTGTCAAAAACGTTACCTTTTGTAGCTTATTATCGCGAATCATAACAATTATTGATATGATTCATTCAGAACGCTGAACTTTGAACCACCATAGTGGACCACAGGAAGTGTAGAACGGAGAAATTCCAATGCTGAACGATAGCTACGAATCCCCTCTACAAAATGGCCACAAAAGGATTCCAATTCCCATGGTTCAACATTTCCATTTCCGGTTCCGGGTCAAAAAACGATTGCAAATAGAAAACTTAAAACGATATAAGTACACTTTTAACCTATTGCTAAACTATTGCCAACCTAACGTTTTACATTCTACATGTATTTGTGACATAGTAGTGATAATAATACTTGAAAACGGTTGATTTTAAAAACGCTAATTTATTGCATCACTCATAAAAATATTAATATATGATAATAATGTCAAAAGGGGTCGGTACCGACCCCGTGGGGGGGAACAGGAGAAAAAGTGGATAAAAAAAAATTACATACCTAGGTTCCATCCTAGAGGCAAATCTTTCCTGTGACAAAATGGCATCCAATGTAATAAAAAAAACTCAAGCAACAAACTAGATTCTTGTACCGGATCTCCTCTCTGGTAAACAAGAATACCCTGAAGACTCTGGCAGGAGCACTCATTCAAGGGTACTACGACTATGCTTGCACCTCATGGTACCAAAGCACCTCAAAAGCGCTAAAAACTAAATTACAAACATCACAAAACAAACAGGTCAGACTACTGCTTGACCTTACTCCTAGAACCCACCTCACCCCTGCCCACTTGGCTTAGAGTAGACGACAGAGTAGAGCAAATTGCAATGGGCCTGGTCTACAAGATACACTACACAACTAAGGTACCCATGTACATGTCAAATTACTTCCCAAAGGTCAGTGAATACCACAACCACAACACCAGAGGGAGCTCCACAAATCATGTGGAACCCAGATTCGGCTCAAACAAGGGACTAAACACGTTTAGCAATTATGCCACATCAATGTGGAACGCCCTACCCACAGCTGTAAAGGAATGTGAATCACTACCCACTTTCAAAACCACTCTCAAAGAGCACCTACGAGAGACTGCAATTCGAAACTGGCCCCTGTAAATGTCCTAACCCAACCCCCCCCCCAATGTACAATAAATGTCCTAACCCAATAATACACGAGACCCTCTTCTTGGGACCAAGTAAGGTTTCATGGATAATCCAATGTACAGTTGTACTGTATTGTACCCATTCTGCAATCTGTTAATACAATTTTCAATCAATCAATCAATCAATCAACCGAAGCAGCTATTGGAGTAAATTAATTATGAGGAAGAAAAGAAGACAAATGTTCAGATCAGTCAAGTGATCGATCAGATGAAGACGTCACTGGATGGTGTAGAGCTTAAGACCCCTGCCTCTGGAACCACATGTGCCCCTGCTGACCTGAGATCCAATCCCCTCAGGAACTCCCTCCCTCTCTTTCTCAGTGTATATAAAAGGAATATGGCGGGTGGTACAGACCCCTGCTGCATGTTGTACGAGGCTGTGTATGATTGTCTGGTGGCTGCAGCTCTTACTCCTCTATCACAGTCTCTGTTGGCACAACATACAGTATGTTACATTATAGGATCAGAAAATCTGATTTTGAACCATGTTTAGTGTGTGTGTGTGTGTGTGTGTGTGTGTGTG
>NC_140175.1:31399962-31402462 GCF_963971535.1 Notolepis coatsorum | reverse complement strand
TAAAACATTTGTGTTGATTGAATGGTGCAAATACCGTAGACATCTTTATTAACTTGAATTCCATTCCTATGTCATGCTCGAAAAGACAGATCTAACTTGGCTGGAGTAAAGATGTGGTTTGCCATAACAGGTGTCATTATAGGAAGGATTTTGGCCGACCGATTTGTTTCCTATAACTTTGAGTGTGTGAGCTATAACTGGATTGTTGTATGATGTACTAATTACAGTGGCAGTGGGGATGTGCCTAAGGAGTGAACAGGAAGATCATGATTCTGTCTTGGTCCCTTCAGGAGCAGGTTCATGTGACGACATGCGTGACAACCTGCTGGATGTTACTCGCCCAGTAGTAGTACAGAAGATTGGGCACAGCCATCCCTCCAATGCGTTGAATATTTGTAAGAAGGCCCTACTTATCCAAGGCTGCTTACCATATAAAGTTAGAAAGCATCCTGTAGGGGTGCTCCAGTAGCACACCATGTTACCGCGCTGCGTCGCGGGACTCCGTGCTGCGTCACGGATCTGGTTGACTCCGAGTTCGATTCCCGGACTCGCCGTCATTTGCCGAATGTCTCCCCCTGCTCTCTCTCCCGTTTCACCCTACAACTGTCGGTCATGCTTGACCAGAAAAGCGATAAACACTAAAAAAATAAAGTAAAAAAAAAAAAAAAAAAAAAAAAAAAGCATCCTGTAAAGAGAGCTAACCGTCACGGTGACCAAATGCATCCACATTTTTATAGGATTCTATCACATTTTCATAACAATGGCGAATATAATTTACCCTGTGCCGTTTTTTTCATTGAGGTTTCTTACAATTAACGATGTTTTATTTGTCCTTTATATGCGGATAACATTCAAATCTTAAATTGTAGCATTATGTTTCCCTTTAGACAACAAAACATAATGCTAATGATGCACGTTATAATAATAATTAGGTGACCATTCTTGATCACTGTACTCAGGTCCCATTGATAGTTTAACGCTGTTCAGATCGCGTTTTCCTAATCCGGTGACCGAGGTGCTAAAGGTCTTGGGAATTGTATTAATTTTGTAGTCTTAACACTCATTCATTTACACCTTTTAAACCAATGCTGCCATCTACTGACAACAGAAAGTGTTGTCTATAACGTTAAATTGATTAGAGTGGCTCGCCGCACACTTGTAAACACTGTCGCCCAAAACACATTCTAGAGATTCCCACTTTTTACTGGTACATAGGTTCATATCTAATAGGCTTTAGATGACTAAATATAGATGAATACTCATGAAATTTGATATATATATTCTAAAATAAGTATAATTTCACTTCATCTACCTGTCGACATGAAATTCCCAAACGCTGACGGTAAAAAAAGCCTGGATGTCGCGCAAAATGGGGCGTGACCGAATTTGGTCCGAGACAATAAGAGTGACTGAGATTGGTCTACGTTCCGTTTACTAGTTTTTTTAATTTTTTTATTTAGCCTTTATTTATCCAGGAATGTCCCATTGAGATACAAGATCTCTTCTTCCAGGGAGTCCCTGACCAACATATATGTTATACATTTGCCATTAAATGTTTCTCCAAACCAGAGAACACCTTTTATCAATTGCCATTACCCTACCTGGTATTCAAAGTTTCAAACCCCTTCCAAGGGGAAGAAGTTCCTGTTATTGTGACAAAAAAAAATATTTTCTGGGCTAATAATAATAGAATTATATATAATTTTCGGCTGCTAACCTACTAACCCACAGCCTGCTTTAGCATACAGGGTAAACAAATCGGGGACTCCTTTGACCCTCCTTTGGGGTCTGACCCGTGTTTGAAAAGAGGTGCCTTAAACAACACATCCACCAAACGGGACCCCCAAGGAACCTTCACTCTTTCAAATCATTCTTCTTTTTAAGTTATAGCTATTTCCTTTGAGAAGAGCCTAAATGGATAATTAAACTGAATTCTATTGGCTGTGCCAGTTTTGATAAAAAAAAATAAAAAACCTTCGGGTACAATAACCTGGCATACCTGTGCACTTTCTACTCTAAATACCCTTCAGTTCTTTTACATTATAGAACTCCCCTGACTCAATGCGAGGCAGGCCCCATTTGGAGAAACATTAGAACGTATTTATTCCTAATTAAACATCACAGAACCGACTGTCACATTTGGATTCGTGGAGCAGATTTAAGATGCGCTGAACCCTTGGCATTGCCACAAAGTCTATTAAGGGGCGAGGGGCCTCCATTTAGATTTGGCATGGTGTTGAACTGATGCACCAAACACTGCCAGGCTTTTCAGTAGAACAGGTGTATTTGTGTCTTTGTGCACAACGTTCAGTGTCAATTGGCTACTAAGCAGCAACACTTAAAACTCCTCATTTAGGGTCGGTAACCTCTTTGTCTTCTGCGTCTTCGACTTGATAAAAAATATGTTAAAGTTGACGTGTTTATTGAGAAAAATATACTAAAATAAATATGGCGTGTGTTGTACTGTATGCGTGTGTGATTGAAATATATTTTTTTTATT
>NC_140175.1:31379341-31394341 GCF_963971535.1 Notolepis coatsorum | reverse complement strand
TGTGTGTGTGTGTGTGTGTGTGTGTGTGTGTGTGTGTGTGTGTGTGTGTGTGTGTGTGTGCGCGTGTGCATGTGTGTGTGTGTGTACCTGTTTTCCTGTCATCATCTCCCTGTGCATTATTATTCATTAGGTTGAAGGATGTGAGAGGGGAAGGAGGAAGGAATTGGAGTAAGGGATGAGAAAGAGGGAGAGAGAGAGAGAGAGAGAGAGAGAGAGAGAAAGAAATAGAGGGATAGAAGGAGGGAGGAGGTGATGAGAGAGGAGTGCTGACATGTCTCCCTCATGTGTATGAGAGGGTCACACACACACACACACACACACACACACACACACACACACACACACACACACACACACACACACACACACACACACACACACACACACATAGACGTATGTTAATATGTGTGTGTGTCAGTAATAATATTTGAAGCTTTGATACACAGATGGCCTGCCTGTCTACACCTGCTCTCCACAGGGACCAGCGTGCATGTGTGTGTGTGTGTTTGTGTGTGTGTGTGTCTGTTTATGCGCGTGTGTACAGTATGTGTGTGTTGTGTATCCGTGTGTATGTGTGTGAGAGTTTGCTTGCATGACATGTGTGTGTGTGTGTGTGTGTGTGTAATGCACATATTAACATACACTCAGATAGGCAGGTGTGGCAATGCAGTTGTAAGGAATGCCCTCTTCTTTCTTTCTTTCTCTCTTAACACATTGGGCGCCAGACCCGAGATATCCCAGGTTAACTCGCCAGCGGTTGAGCGCCAGACCCGAGATTTCTCGGGTTTTGATCCTTTGATCTTTTTCCTCTGATCCTCGTTCTAAATCATCGTCCGGATCATTCTAGTCGTCCCTGGCTCGTCTGAATTGCAATGCTGATCGACTATCACCAGGTGGCAGTATCGTCTGTGTTTGAACTGGAATGGCTTGGTGTTGATACACAGCCTCCTTTTTTTCCCCTTGGTAGTGGCTCCTCCTCCTACTTGAACAGAAATTCACATTGATTGCCTCGAAATTCTGTTGCCAAAGCGTATTTTACCATCAAAACATGTATAGACATATACACTGGTAATCGTGATGGCGATGCGATCACTTGGAATAATTATTATTGGGATACCTTCTGGCAAAGGTAAGGTATATTCTATGTCTATTTTACCGAATCTGAAATGTGTTTTTCAGTGTGAGTTAAAACGCCCCCCCCCCCCCCCCCCCTTGATGATTTTGTGAAGGTACATATATACATTATATACCTTTGATTTGGGAGTATTTGGGGGTTCAGGGAATCAACCAGAACGATTCGGGCTTATTGCACATAACACGTTTTATCTCGCAATCTATGAAAAAAGATTATCTTGGAAATGCGCGATGTTTAGCGTGTAATAAACTACAAACTACAGTGTGTAGAAACAAACCATTTTTTCCATGTTGCATTACAAGTAATGTCTGTCAAATTAGCTACACCACTGTCTCCACAGCTATAATACAGAACATACACACAGCTTTGCAAACATAGTGAAACACCGCAGAAACGACTATCAAAGCTGGCCATCTAGCGGTAAAGATAACCGCTAAGCATGGCGCTGAATGTGTTAATGTATCCATTGTTTTGTCTATCTCTTTTTCTTACCCTCCTTTCTCAACTCTCCATTTCTATCTCCCTCACTCTCTCTCTCCCCTCCATCTTTGTTTTGCAGACATCACCCACATATCGGCATGTACAGTATATAGTAGCGATACAGTATGCAGTCATTTTGAGTTTGTGTGAAGCGTTCCAGACACTCCAGATCAAACGGTGGCCATCTGTTCATCATGCAGCTGTGGTGAACATTTAGGATGAAAGGAGGACGAACCTCCACGCGTGTGTTTATAATATATATCGGGGCTCAAGATTTATTCATTTAATTTATTAAGTTGATAATGACAATAACAACCGCAGAATGGCTTAGTCCTAAACTTTGCTCACCAGCCAACTGACAGTCAAGCGAGGATGATCGTAACAGATGCTGCAGTAGTATCAAAGCAGTCGTACCGCGGCATCAACGTTGCTTTAGCCTCAGTGTGTTCTTTGACAGAGGAATAAAACCCATCATCATCATCATCATCATCATCATCATCATCTGGATATTTCATTCACAACCACCCCGACCCCTCGCTGCTGCTGCTGCTTCCTGTGAGTGGATCATGTAGCTGATACCCAGAGACTTATACAATAGGAGGTGCAAATCCAGAGCCTGCAGAATAATGAAGGACCATCACCACCCCAACAATAGCCTGTTCAAGCTGCTGTGGTCAGGCAAGCGCCTCCGTATACACGCAGCAAGAACAGAGAGACTCAGGCTCAGCTTCTTCCCTCAGGCCATCAGAACATTGAACACTGATCTCTCCACACACACAAGCACACATGAACACACACACACACGCACGCACGCACGCACGCACGCACGCACACACACACACACACACACACACACACACACACACACACACACACACACACACACACACACACACACACACACACACACACACACACACACACACACACACACACACACACACACACACACACTCCACACATTCTGCACTCGCTCACACACAAACACACCACAGGTCACTTTAAACACATAATAAAAGGTCACTTTAGTTTAACCGGTTAACCTGCGCCCCCAAAATTGGCCATTTTAGTTTTAGTTTTTGAGGACTGCATACTTTTCTTGCAAACCAAAACAACATACTTTATACTTTATACTATATAGCACATGCATGAGCCTGGTCTCTTTTGAAAGATGACATTCTGAAGTTTCTGATTCCAGAATGAAAATTCACCTTTAGTGCTAATGAAATAGAGTAACATAGGTCTGAACTTGAGTTGTAGAAAAACTTGTTACTCAAGTTTTTCTGTAGTAGTTAGTAGTCCAGAGGTAGTATTTTCCAAGAAGGTGGTATGGCTTACAACGGACCATAGCCATACGAACCCATAGCCGGAAGCCTTATGTAGTACATGTCCACATTTCATAAAGATCCATTCAGAAATGAGTGATTAGGAGTTTTTTTGGTAAACTGTGTACAAAAGAAAAACTCAGTTTTCTCATAGACTTCAATTAATTTGGCTGTTTTTCTCTTCCTTAGTTTTTTGTTTGTTTTTTAGAGTCATACATCACCACGTGGGGTATCATTGGAAAGCCACACTCATTGGCTACAACCCTCCACAATCATTTTCGAGATCGCCAAATGATTGACGGAACTAGAGCCCGTCCAGTGGTATTTTGCGCAATACCGTGTACTTTGCACAAGCCTCAAATACCGGCATGTAACTCGAGAACCGCTGAACGGATTTTGTCGGATTTTGACGCTGTCGACAGGCAACAAATAAGCCTTCAATTCGATATATATATTGTATTACAAAATATGCACAACCGAGGCGGCTGGGTGGCGCAGCGGAGATTGCGCTCGTCACCAATGCGAGAGACTCCGGTCTCGAATCCGGGTGTCAGCATTGCCTCCGGCTTGGGCCAGCCGTCATACTAACTTGTTTGGCTGAGTTAGCGGGAGGGAAGTCGATGGGGTGGTAATCTGGCGTTGTGGACAGCGACTCCTACAGGTCAGGTCAGGGCGCCTGCACAGCAAAAGACAGGAAGTGGTGAAGGCAGCGTGACCTCCCACACGTTACACTTCACCAATGAGAGTCCGCGCTGTCAGGTGAAAAGAGAGCCGCTGGCTGTCTCTGCATGTGTCGGAGGAAGCATGTGGTAGACCTCAGGGCTCCCTTGACCGACCAGTAGGGGGCACATGCGCACAACGACCAGGTAGAGGAGGGGGGAATTGGCATAACGACTAAATTGGGATGGGAGGAAAAAGCACAGAAAATCAGGCGGAGAAAAAGAGGATATATAATTTTTTTCTTTTTTTTTAATATGCACTAGAGGTCGCCAAAGTGCCGGTAGGCAAATCGTCCTCAAAAGGGCCCACATGTGGGCCCTTGCAGCTTAAGGTAAAGGTTGTTGTACAATAGTTGTAGTAGTTATTGTCCCCGAACAGTCACTAAGTTATGAGGACTCAGTAACTACTCCTGGATAATTGTTTATAGGCCTATTATCTATAGTTGCATGTATGTCAAAACCAGTAATTAAATGTAATCATTTAAAGGTCCCATGCATTATAAATGGCTTTTTCCAGTGTTTAGCATTGTATCCTAGCAATTGGGGATTATATCAATGTGGTCTGTGTCGTTAATTATCATATTGACTCATCAGTCTAGTCTCGAGTTCACGAGATCTTCCCTCACTCAACTAAGCTGATTTGCAGTAACGCCCCCTCTTGCCGTTTTTCGTGTTCCACCCTCTGTCCAACGCAATGTATTTCCCCATTTCTAAATCGCCTCGTTTAAAACAAATAAAGCATTAACATTGGCATGGTGTACCTTTTTGTGCTTATTCATCCACAATCTATAGCTCAACATGAAAATATTCGCAATTAATCATAAAAAAAAATCGTGAAATTTTATTTCAACCAAAAATGTTTAAACAATAATGTTAGTGATAGAAGGGAACTCATTTTGTGCAAAAATGGAAAGCTTTTCAATTTCCATGTGTAGCAGGTATATAAAATATACTAATGTTGTATTCCACAAAGATCCCTCCCTAACGTTATTACTTTAATTTGTTTATTATTATCTTTTACTCATAGTCTTTTATTTTGAAGCCGTCGTCACTTCCTGCCGAAGTGACGTTTTTCCCCTTGCACCTCCCCTTTCGCGCCAGACTATCTGGAATGCTGAAAGGGGTAAGACGTGCTTTCAGTGTCTGTAAATATATCAGGTCTAAAAGAACGCACTATTGTAAATAAGTTGCCGGGCAATGAACCGGAGTTGTATATAGTGGTAACTGTGTTAATGTGAACAATTCTGCACTTTTTGTAATGGGGTTTAACTATGGTGACTATCTTTTGTATGACACATGTGGACAACTAGTAGTTATGGGCTGAGCAATGCGTTGTAGGCCTCTTCCTGACATTGATTTCCCTCGTTGCAGCCTGTGAACTGGAGCCACCTAGTGGACAAGAAATAATGCCATATTATTCTTGCCTGTGGAATGTCTTTCCAGGTAATTGGAGATGTCTTATTATTTAATTTGTATTATTTCATTGTGTATTTTATTATTATTGTGATATTTCAATGTATCATTCAAACAGACTATCTGGAATGCTGAAAGGGCCTGTGAACTGGAGCCACCTAGTGGACAAGAAATAATGCCATATTATTCTTGCCTGTGGAATGTCTTTCCAGGAGAAATAAAACACTGAATTGCCACAACTGAGTCTTCACTTCCACTACACGACGACGACACAGAGGGTGGCCTTTAGACCAGTTACATTGGTGCCGTAGACCCGGATGCCTTGGGTGGTGTGAGTTTAGGGGGGGTGAATGTAAACTCACTCCCCAGAGGCATCCAAACTGAGCGCTTAGGAGGGAATTCCTTTCTTGGCGCAGCGGTTTGTGATGTCGCCCACAGTGCGGACGCCTGGGGTTCGACTCCCACTCAAGGCATGGTCGAAGTCGTGGCAGGGGCGAGTTGTCTCTGTTACACATGCGGCAGAATTGTTACAATAGCCGATAATCCATTTTCCCAATGATAAATCCCTATACGGGTGGAACAACCAGTGATGTCAGACTACACCTCCCTATGGTTGTAGCGCATAGTGTAACCCGACACTTCCTCAAACGGGTTTTGACAGAGGCAGAGAACGAGCAAGCGAGAGAGGGAGAGAGAGAGAGAGAGGGACCGGCGGGACCGTGCAGAAGTGTGTGTAAATGTGTGTGTGCCATCGCTCTCCCTTGTCGGACACACACACACACACACACACACACACACACACACACACACACACACACACACACACACACACAAACTTGACTGCGTGTGTGTCGGGGACACATCTCTCCTCTCTCTCTCTCCCTCGTCGGAGCATTACACACAAACTTGACTGCGTGTGTGTCGGGGACACATCTCTCCTCTCTCTCTCTCCCTCGTCGGAGCATTACACACAAACTTGACTGCGTGTGTGTCGGGGACACATCTCTCCTCTCTCTCTCTCCCTCGTCGGAGCATTACACACAAACTTGACTGCGTGTGTGTCGGGGACGCCTGTATATTTTCCCCAACGGAGTTTCACTTCCGCGTGGCCAATGACGTTTTTCTCAGCGCCAATCGCGTTACTCCTAACAAACTGGTTAAGCTTGGCGACTCTTTCGAAGTTGGTTAACCCTCCTGAGTCGGTGAGTCGTCAATAGCGGAAACGCTACAGTACAAATAGCTTGAAATTGTACAGTACTTGAGTAAAAATACTTTCCACCACTGAGAATAAGTTGATAGAACATTGTAGTCTTCCTGATACAATTACCCATCAGCTAACTCCTTTGTTTTTTCCCCACACATTTCCCCAAGAGGGATTAATAAAAGTGATCCACTAGAAATCCTACTAACTCTTCAAATCCTACTGTTACTGCCTCAGACCTGCTCACGATTCTCTTCTCTGTTTATGTCCAACTCCCCACTCAGCTCATTCACGTTTAGAAATAGAAACAGTTTGTGGATTATTATGTAATACAAAAATTTGATCATTTAAATGTTTTAATTTTGTAGAATGATCCTAGTAGTAGTAAGTGAGTCGTAAGTATTAATGATTCAGAAGTATCCCTAACAGACTACAGTTTATTTAGAATGGATAGAGTTGGGAGAGGAGGGGGCGTGGTTGTTTATGTAAAAATGGGATTGTCTGTGACTGTTCTAGACTCCAAGCCAACATTATTTGAACTGCTTGCTCTGAAGATCCATCTAGGCCCCACATCAGTGATCTTAATAGGGGCCTATAGACCGCCATCTGCTAGCCAAGAGTCCACTGATGACCTGGTGCATTTTACCTCTCGTTTGGCTGATTCCGAGCTGCTTGTTGTAGTGGGTGATTTTAATTTGAATTGGCTGAGTAATGCATCAGACCATCTAAAGGAGGCCTGTGGTAACTTAAATCTAGTTCAGCTAATTACCCAACCCACTCGACCTAATTTAAAAAATAACTCAAAATCCACTTACTGTAAGTCGATCTTATATTCTCAAATCGAATTGATAGAATTGTGGCTAGTGGGGTATTTGCACTTGACATCAGTGTGACCACTGCTTCATGACATGTATAAGAAGCACCAAATTGGCAAAAACGAGATCTCGCACAATTCTGATGAGACATTTTAAACTTTTTAATGACCAAGCTTTTATGGAAGAGACATACTGAGTGATGTAGCTCTATTTGTACCTCATCACCACCAGGACCAGACCATAGACCAGGGGTGGGCAATTATTTTTCCCAGGGGGCCGAATGAGCAACTTAAAATATGTTGGAGGGCCGGGCCAAAATTCCAAACTCAATTATGCATAATATACATTTTATTTCTATATAAAAAGCAGTAAATGGCATTGTTTTGACCCCTGGTAAGAGTGTATGTTATTATTTGGCAATTAAAAGGCTTTCAAAAATATCATTTATTCAAATAGAATTTATTTCCAAAATGATAAACAAAATGTGAAACATTAATAACAAAGGGCATTTTGAGTTTCATATACTATTGAAACAAGGATTTTCTTAGCTTTCTAAAGACATCACTTAAAGTGCTCTTTCAGTAGTGAATAAGACTGCTGGGCCCCGTTCCTCGTACCTGGATAACTGAGTTAGCCGGATAACTTTAACTGGATAACTGAGTTAGCCGGACTTTCCGATTCCCCGTACGTGGATTTTCCAAATCACCATGACAACAGATCCAAAAGTTTGAGCCTGGTCGAAAGCAGAGTTTAAGTTCAAGTTAGCCTGAACCATCGCCACGCCCCCGCAAAAAAGTTACAGCCCGTTTCCTGAAATTATTCCCACAGTCTACGATCTGCATTATACCATTCTGAATTACGTTTTTGTGCTCCATTCTTCCAGAGGGGGCTTTTGAAATGTAAAATAGACCCAAAATGCTGATACTAAATTCACTTTGTCCTAAATAATGCACGTTATATATACCGTGGCGCTCGCTCGGTGCGATGTACACATTATGACGTGGTTATTTTAATTGTAACTGGGATTAAGATGTCTGATGAGATGCGCTGTTTGACGGATTTGAGAAATTGAATGAGCCGTTGACGTCACATTAATGAATGAGGATAAATAAATAAAACTTCATTCAAAATAAAGGATATTCTAAACACGGGTCTCTCGTTCATTAATGTATAAACAATGAATTTATCCCATCTGGTCCAGTGGCGCAGCGGTAGTGCTTAAGCCTGCCAACCCAGCGACCGGTGTTCAAAACCCCGTGTTTCCAATATAATTTTTTTGAATATAATATTAATGATTATACGCCAAAGTAGCCTGGTTTTAAGTTAAAATATTATAAATCTACATGCATTGAGGATGTCATTCTTTATATAGCTCTCAACGTGCACCAAATTGAATTATTCCTATATTGCAAAAAGAAGGAAAAGACTAGGGTCTCGAACCCCGGTCGTCTGCGTGAAAGTCAAAAGAACAACCCGTTAGACCACATTGGAGATAAATTAAAGATTGACTATACATCAATCAATGGGTAAGAGAGCCGTATCGTAATCCTGTATAACAGTTTAACTAATTAATTTCGCTAGCAAGATCTCATTTGATTATTTAATCCAGCAGGCAAGTTTAAAGAAATATAATCTGATTGATTGAGGTAATGAGGGACTTAGAATTAGCCTATAGATAACGCATTTAACTTGTCGGCGAGGCGATTGAGCCGTATTGCAATCTGTCAATAAAGTCTTAAATCAATTAATCAATCAATGCCGTTAGAGAATCAGGATCTCTGCCATCAATACGTGCTGGCTTTTCACCTAAAGCGGCCGCGCGCACTTAGCCTGAGTCTCAAGTCTGAATCGAGTTAACGAGACTGAATCCACCTTCGAGGAACAGGAAAATCCCGGCTTCGAACATCGGGTTAACTGAATCTGGATAATGACATCTTGATCGACTTAGTTGAACCAGGTACGAGAAACAGGGCCCAGGTCAATGAGTTCAAGCTGAACAACTATCAACACTGCAGGTAAAGGGAGAGGAAACCAGCTGCATTTCATCCTCAACCTTTTTGAAATCTTGAAAACGCCTTGAAAATTCATCATGCAGTGCTCCCAACATGGATGAGTACCTGTGACGGTGATCAGCTGATGGTTTGACTTCTTTCAGGGTTTTCATGTGTTTGAGATTGTTGCTGCCTAGTTGCCTTGAAATTAATTGCAACTTTGTCATGAAGGCTTTCACATGGCTATGCATTTCATGAGCAAAAATGCAGTTGTGTGTTCAGTAGGGATGGGTACCGTTCACATTTGAACCGATACGGTACCGGTACCTGTGAATCGATACCGGTACCCAACGGTACCTTTTTTCTGTACTTTAGTCTCTAAAAATGTAATCTACCTACCTCAGTTGTGGAAAAAAAAATCCAAACTTCAAATAACCACACTTTCGACCGTTTTCGGCTTGCCCCGACTGCTTTGTTGTTGAATCAAGTCAAATCCTAGGTAAGCGTATATTGTGCGTGTGAACGTTGACATGAAAAGAAAAAAGTAAAAACAAAAAAAAAATATATATATATAAAAAAAAAAAAAAATAATAATAATCTAATTATCATGTAATCTTTCGCGGGCCGTACAATGCCCAGGTCTAGACAGACTGGGTGATGTAGCTCTACCTGTACCTCAGTACCACCAGGACCAGACCATAGACAGAATGAGTGATGTAGCCGTAGAGAGAAATGCTATTTTCTCCCTCTTTACCTTCTCACTACTATGGAAAGAGCTGAATAAGAAGTAAAGTGCCAGACAGCACAGCAAAACTAACCCAAAAAACATGTTGGCGCGTGCAGAGCATGTGTGTGCCCTGACCTCAGCCCCAGACTCAGCTTACCAATTGTCAACTACTGGAACCATCGCTGGAAGGAATAATGGATTATTGGTTGATTGATTATTGATTATTAAATATGAACACATAATTATATTATATTAAGTATTATGTTCCATACTATACTAACTATACTAATCTATTCTAAATGTGTGAATATATTTTAGTTTTCAGTGTAATTTATTTCATATCAAGGCTAATTAGAAATACATCAATAAAAATGTATAAAACATATAAAATTATTATAATACAATAAGATATAACTAGGCAATATTATACTATTCTTAGATCACCATTCCTGTCACTCACCATTCTAGGCTTTGAAGTCAATCTTTGCCGGAAATCGACATGGAAACAGCATCCACATTAAGGCGCTTGTTACACTGACTGTTTTGTGCTCGTTTTTATACGTTTTTGAATACGTTTGCTGTCCCTTTTACACAGAAATGCGTTTTTTGGCGGATACGTTGTGGCCCTACTGAAAACGCTAAATTGTGTTTTCCGTTTTGGAGTAGCGCCAAAACTCGCCGACAACAGTCGTGTAATTTGCACGGAGCCGTTGTTGCGAAAACGCCCATGCGCAGTAGATACCATCTGCGTGCCCTTCCGGTGACAACAGAGTGTGTGTGGGTGTGTGTTTGGGACAGAGCTGTCCCAAATAGCTGCAGCTACCATGTGTTGTCAAGTTATTGTTATAAGGACCCCAGTCCAAGCTACAACAGTCTGCATTCCCTTAACAATTGTTTGTATTGAGCCGTATTGTATTGTACCCATTATGCAATATGTTAAATAAAGTTTAGATCCATTCATTCTGCTAGCATTACCGATTGCATGAGCACTGCCACTGGCTAACATGAGCTAGCGTTAGCTATCAGACCCTGTTAGCTCAAAGCTCCTCTTTCAACTTAACAAGCATTAAACAAAATGGCCCAGTCATCTATTCACCTTTGTTTAATACACACAGCGTTGTCTCTAATGTTATCTAGCTACTGATAGCTCCCGATATCATCAGTTTGGTGCTGGCTAACTAGCGTGCGCTAACGTTAGCTCCTAGCCACAATGCTATACTGTTATAATGGCATATTCCATCCACGTTAGCATGCAGCTAACAATGTAGCTAACAACATCACAATCTTTTTTGAGACTAAACTATCCGCTCTTGGTGGTCACTTGTGTTGATGTTAGTTTTATTTCTCAACAAATGAGAGGCAGAACACACAGTGAATGTATCCGTTTTGTTTATTGCACTTTTATTACACTTTGCTGAAAAAGAAGTGCTGCATTGGGTAAATAGGCAAAGATGGTGGCGCCCGCCTTGTTGACATTTTCTTTGCAGGAAGTGTATTGGCACATTCAAGTTCTGATTGGTTGAAAATTGCCTTCATGTTCGCCACCTACTGCCACCTACTGCTTTGGCAGTGTACTACATCACTGTGCTCAGGTGACAAAAACGAAAGTGTGACTGGCCTCCCGCTACGTTTCGGCGAAACTCATCTGACAATGAAACGAAAATGAAACGAAAGTCTAACCGCAGCCTAAAACAAACACATTGAAAACACAATTTTAAATCACACAAACCAAATGCAATGTTCTCCCATTAATTTCAACAAGGACACACACACACGCACACACGCACACACACACACACACACACACACACACACACACACACACACACACACACACACACACACACACACACACACACACACACACACACACACACACACACACACACACACAGGAATATGTGTTCATACTCTCGCCCAAAAAGCAAATCCACTTTCCATCTATCATTCTGTCCTTTAGGCCAATCAGATCAATTAGCTCGTTATCTGACAGTTAATTGTCTCCAACATTTTAACGAGAATGAAATGACAGATCCATTAACAGTCCCGGAATGAGAAACCATTGTCACTTCGCTGAAAGAATCAAGGTTGCGTGCATGTGTTTTTAGTGTGCACGTTTGTGCGTGTACAATGGTGTGTGTGTGTGTGTGTTCGTGTGTGTGTGTGTGTGTGTGTGCGTGCGTGCGTGCGTGCGTGCGTGCGTGCGTGTGTGTGTGTGTGTATGTGTGTGTGTGTGTGTGTGTGTGTGTGTGTGTGTGTGTGTGTGTGTGTGTGTGTGTGTGTGTGTGTGTGTGTGTGTGTGTGTGGGATTTGCAGGCAGGTAGCGATCAGGTCATTAGAATACAGGCTCCAGTGAGGTGTCAGAATGTGCTGATAATATATTCCTTTAATGTAACACTATACCTTTAGAGAAGACAGGGGGTGTGACAGTCTAACACAACCTGCACAGGGAGCGAGTGTGACAATATGTGTTAACATAAGACATAATAGATAATGGTAATGATAAGTTTCAGAGCTCTGAGGCCTGCCGGTGGCTCAGAGGGATAAGTCGTATAACATGTACCTGCCATGTCGCAGGTTTGAATCCGTCCCAGGGGCTTTGTCAACCGCCATTCTCTCTCTCTCTCTTTTTTTTTTTTTTTTTGATAATTGCTATTTGTGCATTATTGCATTATTGGTAAAGAAAATTATAAAAAAGGATTAATAATAATAATAATAATTTCAAGCCCTTGCAAAATATCTACTTGTTATACCAAAAACAAGAGTTTAAATGTTTCAACTGAATCATGATGACTTGTCAGAATGTGCACTTCCTGTCAAATAGAATGAATGTTAGAAAGCAGACTTGATAATAATAAATACACCTTTTGTTTCTCTGTTTCAAGGAAAGCACTGTCCACATCATCGAATTACATCAAATAATTGAACACTATATAGAATAAACAATTCAATGGAAAATATATCCTAAATGTGTATGACCATTTACTATTCCTACATGCTATTTGACAGACAACTCTCTCTCTCTCTCTCCTAAAGCTAGAACCTAGAGAGCTGGGACTGTGGACTGTGATGTCATCCAGCTGCCATGCAGCTGTTCCATTGACCATGAGTGGGAGGAGGACTTTGTGGCTCATAAAATGTTTGACTTTATTGGACACATTCATTTGATTTTACATAAAGGTCTTATTAAAGTTCCATCCAAAACATAAAGTAATCAAATTTAAGATTTGTTTTTAGTTCGGTAACTCTTTACTCACTTTACTTACACCCTGAATAACACCCTACTCGGAACATGTACCTAAAAACAAACAAAAACAACAAAAAACTAAAACCTTTATTGAAGCAGGTGTGAAATCCAGGTACTCTTAAGGGTTAAAGTATGGCTAGCTTTACTTTAACAGAATTATCAGCTCCGCTGGAGACACAATTTGAACTACAGTACATTGTTGCTGCCTGTTTAATCTTTTGCTTACATCAATAACCTGACTACATTACAGCCATGATGGGGCAGATTAAAAAGATTTTCCATGAAAGACCAAACATGTTTCTCACTTGGTTAAAAGAGCTTCTGCTTAGCTCTCATACTATTACAACACATTACAGTCTATTACTGCAAAGTCTCACCTGAAGTTCAGAGAACATTTGTAAGCTAGATAAGGACTTGATATTCATGGGATAGTGGATAATTGTATAAATCAGAATGAAATGAATAGTTAAAATATGAAAATATGACAGGCTTTGTGTTTGACGTTGGTTCAAAGTGACAAGAGACAGCTGCTCTGCTCTGTAGAGAGAGTTAGCTAGTTGGGGCAGACTGTGTGTGCGTGTGTGTGTGTGTGTGTGTGTGTGTGTGTGTGTGTGTGTGTGTGTGTGTGTGTGTGTGTGTGTGTGTGTGTGTGTGTGTGTGTGTGTGTGTGTGTGTGTGTGTGTGTGTGTGTGTGTGTGTGTGTGTGTGTGTGTGTGTGTGTGCGCGCTCCAGTCACTCAGTGGCTTCTGTCTGAACAGGGGATGAAAGGATGAGCAGGCCTCGGGAGAATAGAGGGATGAGCGGAGGGATGGAGGGATGGAGGGATAGAGGGGGGTTATTAGAGAGGACCGGCGCTCTGATTAAAATACATGTTCTTCATATCTAATACTTTAATGAAATATTAACACAGTAAATTGTAATTAAATTAAAAGGATAAGTGACAGAGAGATTAGCAGCTGTGTTGGTGTGCAGTGGAACAGGCCTACGGTTGATAACCTTCCACCAAATTAATACCGGTTAAGAGCCCTGCTTGGCTTATTCACTCTGCAGCACTTTAACATGCACAAATCACACACACACACACACACACACACACACACACACACACACACACACACACACACACACACACACACACACACACACACACACACACACACACACACACACACACACACACACACACACACACACACACACACACACACACACACACAGACGCAAACTCTTTCTCTATAACTCTTTCTCTCTCACTCTCTCGAAAACATGGCAGACAAAACACCTTACAGTACCAACCTCTTTCTCACACACACACACACACACACACACACACACACACACACACACACACACACACACACACACACACACACACACACACACACACACACACACACACACACACACACACACACACACACACACACACACACACACACACACACACACACACACACACGTGACACACACACACACACACACACACACACACACACACACACACACACACACACACACACACACACACACACACACACACACACACACACACACACACAGGGTTCCCACAGGGTCTTAAAAAGTCTTAAATGTAATAATCTGAAGTTTTAAAAAGGTCTTAAATGTGGGTCTTAAAAATGTATTGGATTAGAAAGTTACTTCTATGTTGCGATAACTTCTCTGTATCGCGTTTAAATGTGTTTGGCGGAGTCGCCCCCGCCCAACAATTTGTGTCGAAATAAATGAACATGAACCAATAATCACTTTGCAGGCCCTGGTGAGAACTTATCAGAGAACACCCAGCTAGCAACTGTGCCTCGCAACCAAGCTTGAGCTAGTGTCAGTCAGAGCCTGAGGTAAAGAGAACTTCTGCTAGCCTCAGTCAGAGCCTGAGGTAAAGAGAACTTTTGCTAGCCTCAGTCAGAGCCTGAGGTAAAGAGAACTTTT
>NC_140175.1:31369341-31374341 GCF_963971535.1 Notolepis coatsorum | reverse complement strand
ACTTTATCCTATCGTGAGAGAAAACCCTAGATATTTTAACTTATTTCAAGAAATCTTGCCAAGCCAAATTTGCTTACTGCACTGGTAGATTATTTGACTTGTTTCAAGGACACATTTGTTTAAGATGTTCTCTCTCCTGATTGGATCAAATATGTTCTGTTTACTGCAGAGTGGAGTGTATAGCTATTATTTTAACATGTAGACCACTTATTGTAACAAACAAAAGAATACCACTTGCAGCACCTTTAAATCAAGGTATTGATGTAGAAGTTGTGAACTGCTGCTGTACTGTTAGTCTGCACCCAAGAGGAATCGTTTATTTATTCTGTTATCATATTTTCTGGCAAGCAGTCGTGAGAGGCATATGTTTTGCTTCGCAATATGCTTATTCAGTTAAATATTTGGGTGAGTAGATAATGTGGCTATTCTGTAGTGCAGATGAAGTCCATCGACACTGTGCCTCACGGTACCATCCGTTACACTCACCCCCCCTTAAACTCACTCCACTCCACCCAAGGCATCCGGGGTAATTCGGCACCAATGTAACGGTTGTGATATCGTCACCTTAAACTTCGATGCCCCGAGGGAGTTTCTAACCTGTCGACAGCACAGACCGCTATACCAAGAAGTGAACTCACTGCTTTGTAACGTGTCTATGTGTCTTCTAAGGGTGAGAGTGAGTTTAACCCATTACGTTACCATCCGTTACATATTATATACATTTATATATTTATATTTACAGCATATATATGCATATATATACATCTGTCTGTACATATCTGCACATACTCCTTTTACATACAGTATCTATAGATACTATATATCTATATCTGTACATATCCCTTACCTACTCTTACTAGTTACGCTGCTGGCCAGTATGACTTACTACCATAGTGTCTTGATACCTGTATCACTGTACATATTAATACTACGACTCTGTACATACATCTGATTAGCACTACACTCAGCAGTACTCATTTATATACGTATTTTATACCCAGTTGAATCACCTGTACATTGTATATTACTATTGCACTTGACTGTCACATTTGCACTCTGGTTGGATGACAAACTTATTTTCTTGTACTGTACATTTGAATCTAATCTAATCTAATCTAATCTAATCTAAAATGCA
The DNA here is from genome assembly GCF_963971535.1 of Notolepis coatsorum. Lineage (NCBI taxonomy): Eukaryota > Metazoa > Chordata > Actinopteri > Aulopiformes > Paralepididae > Notolepis > Notolepis coatsorum. The sequence continues at coordinate 31,373,206 of NC_140175.1, read as the reverse complement.
TTAATTAATGAATTATAGATATATAGATAGATAATAATAATAATAATAATAATAATAATAATAATAATAATAATAATAATAATAATAATAATAATAATAATAATAATAATAATAATAATAATAATAATAATAATAATAATAATAATAATAATAATAATAATAATAATAATAATAATAATAATAATAATAATAATAATAATAATAATAATAATAATACACTTTTTTTTTTTATTATTATTTTTTAAACAAACACATAAACAAACATGACAACACACGATAAGATATACAAGCATTAGTTGACAGTGCACATCCAATGAAATCACATTTTAGTTAATTGTCTTATACAGGATATACCCTTAATACCTGTTATCTAAAAACCTACACACATATGCTCTAGCTCGTACCCCCCCCCCCCCTCCCGGACCCCCCATTGGATAATCCATCCATTTTCCCTCGCTCCTAACCAGACATTACCATTATATGCTAGCTTTTATTTTCTCCACCACTTCTAACCACAATGTCATTTTGGATTCATTGAGACCCAAAATTCTTGCTGTAGATATTTCTTGATAGATCACATCGAGATATGTAATAATCCAGACCTTTCGGCAATTTTTTCCGGTTGGAACCATCGTGATGCTATCAGCTTTTTAGCCACTGTGATACCCGATAAAACCAATCTCTTTAGCTGTGGATGTACTGCACACTCAAAAACATCATTCAGCAGTAATACAGAGGGGTGTACAGGTATATTCCAAGTTAAGAGATTTGATAATTGCTGGGTCACCTCTTTCCAGAATATCTTAACTGGTGGGCAGTCCCAGTACATGTGCATAAATGTCCCCTCGTCCCCATTTGTACATAAGGAGCATTTGGAGTCTTGTATAAGACCCATTTTTTTCAGTCTTATAGGAGTCAAGTATGTCCTGTGAATATAGTTAAGATTGATTTGTTGATGGTCCGGGTTCCTTGATGTGAGTCGAACATTTGCCCAGGCTTCTTGCCAATCAAAATCACTTTCCAGGTCTGGTATATCCCTCCTCCAGACGGAGTCTAGGTGGAGGGTTTCATATGAGGACGTTAGTAATTGATGATAAAAATCTGAAACCAAACCTCTCGATGTCTCTCTTTCATAGAAGAATTTGTGGTATCTGTGGTGTTCAATTGGTTTCTTTAATGGAACACCTTGAGTCTTCAAACATAAAAAAGATGTGTGGACTTGGTGAGATTAAATTTTTTGCGTATTTCTTCATAACTACAAAAACCCTGTTTGTTAAAAACATCCCCTAATGAGTGTATGCCTTGCTTTTCCCATATAGGGAATCTTATAGGTCGTTTTCCAATCAAGGGTGCATTGTTATTGAATAAGGGAGTATGATTGTGCCATTTATGTGGGTTAGGATATTTTTTTTGTGTTTCACGCCATATCCGGATCGCATGAGTAATTATGGGGCCAAATTTCCATTTCTCAATGCTTAATTGATAGTTTAGTGTATGCTATGTCCTTCAGTCTATGTGGGCTACTATATTTTCTTCTAATTTTCTCCAGGATACTAATGCTTGGGGATCAAACCATGTTGTCAATGGTCTTAAAGTGTACGCCTTAAAATAGTGGAAAAAATCTGGAAATAATCAACTTTATTTGTATAGCACCTTTCATACAGAAACTGCAGCTCAAAGTGCTTCACAACAGAAAAAGACAGGCATAAAATGAGCACATAAAGTGTAGACATATAAAATCACAGTTTTTCACATTAGGATCTAACATCCCAACAGGCCACCTTGTTTTATGGTTTGATTCAGTTTTAAATAGACAATGATAAAAAGAGTAAGATAAAATAGACAGAGTAAAATAGTGCAGTGCAATAAATAGTAGAATAGAATAGATAAAAAAAGATTTTTTTTACAGTGCAATAAATAGTTCTTGATTACTGTTCTTGAAAACAGTTCAAAGTCGTCTTTACCTTCTCTGTTTGGTATCCACAGTTTAAAACTTGACAGTCTTCCAGATAGATAGATAGATAGAAGATAGATAGATAGATAGATAGATAGATAGATAGATAGATAGATAGATAGATAGATAGATAGATAGATAGATAGATAGATAGATAGATAGATAGATAGATAGATATAGATAGATAGATAGATAGATAGATAGATAGATAGATAGATAGATAGATAGATAGATAGATAGATAGATAGATAGATAGATAGAAGAGTAGATATAGATAGATAGATAGATAGAAGAGATAGATAGATAGATAGATAGATAGATAGATAGATAGATAGATAGATAGATAGATAGATAGATAGATAGATAGATAGATAGATAGATAGATAGATAGATAGATAGATAGATAGATAGATAGATAGATAGATAGATAGATAGATAGATAGATAGATAGATAGATAGATAGATAGATAGATAGATAGATAGATAGATAGATAGATAGATAGATAGAGAGATAGATAGATAGATAGATAGATAGATAGATAGATAGATAGATAGATAGATAGATAGATAGATAGATAGATAGATAGATAGATAGATAGATAGATAGATAGATAGATAGATAGATAGATAGATAGAGATAGATAGATAGATAGATAGATAGATATAGATAGATAGATAGATAGATAGATAGATAGATAGATAGATAGATAGATAGATAGATAGATAGATAGAGATAGATAGATAGAGATAGATAGATAGATAGATAGATAGATAGATAGATAGATAGATAGATAGATAGATAGATAGATGCACAACACTAGTGCACACAGATGCACCAACACATATAGTTACACAAAGGGAATTAGTATGGTACACACTTTATCTCTATATCTGTCACACAAAGACAGACAGACAGACAGACAGACAGACAGACAGACAGACAGACAGACACACACACACACACACAGACAGACAGACAGACACACACACACACACACACACACACACACACACACACACACACACACACACACACACACACACACACACACACACACACACACACACACACACACACACACACACACACACACACACACACACACACACACAACACACACACACACACTGCATAACTCTTTCAGCAAAGCCCATGGTAAAGCTCTCTCCCCAGAGAAGCAAGAAATCCGGATTTGGCACCTGCCTTTATCAGTCAGCCAATCAGAATAATGGAGATATTTATTTCCCCTGCCTGTTGCCAGGCGGGGGTCACCGGGACATACTGGGTAATCCTGCAAAACCACATGCACGCACGCACGCACGCACGCACGCACGCACACACACACACACACACACACACACACACACACACACACCACACACACACAAACACACAAACTGGTACTTGCACGTGTGCACACACACACACAACCACAAATTCACTAAATAGACACACATACAAAAGGTATCCATCTTCACAAATATCTTAAGTAAAATGATATCTCGTTTGTGCACTCTCTCTCTCTCTCTCTCTCTCTGTCTCTCTCTCTCTCTTCTCACTGTCTCTCTCTGTCTCTCTCTCTCTCTCCTTTTATCCTATTGTCTCTCTCCACCACCTCCTTCCGTCTCGCCTACTCAGGCCGCAATAGTCCCCAATAGGGACCAAGTGAGTAGCCCCAGCACCAACAGTAAGACATGGAGACATGCTGTCATTCTACAGTTGATGGACTGTGTTTCTAAGCAACAGGTACATGTTCTGTATTTTGTAGCTGTAAAATGTTTGTTTACATTTGGTACTGTTTGTAAACACTGCAGTGAAACAAAAGAAACTTCCAAAAAGCTAAATGTACTATCTACTATGTGAATCTACCCCACATTTATATATATATAAAGATTTACAAAGGGTTAAAC
>NC_140175.1:31334853-31354853 GCF_963971535.1 Notolepis coatsorum | reverse complement strand
TTCTAAATCAATTAGATTTGTGCCCTACAAGAAAAACAGCACAACAGCCCTTGTGAATCGTTTCATTTCTGTTTGATGTCCTGTTTGGTTCCACTGAGGTTCCAAATAAATGGGTGGACTGAGGGTTGTAGCGTCGGCATGAATAGCAAATTGTGTGTGTGTGTGTGTGTGTGTGTGTGTGTGTGTGTGTGTGTGTGTGTGTGTGTGTGTGTGTGTGTGTGTGTGTGTGTGTGTGTGTGTGTGTGTGCGCGTGTGTGTGTGTGTGCGTACGTATGTGCGTACGTATGCATGTGTGTGAGTTGCTTACACTGTTGGCTGTGGAAGTGGTGTTGCATGTTAACACACACAATGAAATGCAGAGATCTTCAGATACAAGCAGACTCACTCACTCACTCACTCACTCACTCACACACACACACACACACGTCACACACACACACACACACACACACACACACACACACACACACACACACACACACACACACACACACACACACACACACACACACACACACACACACACACACACACACACACACACACACACACACACACACACACACACACACACACACACACACACACACACACACACACACACACACACACACACACACACACACACACACACACACACACACACACACACACACACACACACACACACACACACACACACACACACACACACACACACACACACACACACACACACACACACACACACACACACACACACACACACACACACACACACACACACACACACACACACACACACACACACACACACACACACACACACACACACACACACACACACACACACACACACACACACACACACACACACACACACACACACACACACACACACACACACACACACACACACACACACACACACACACACACACACACACACACACACACACACACACACACACACACACACACACACACACACACACACACACACACACACACACACACACACACACACACACACACACACACACACACACACACACACACACACACACACACACACACACACACACACACACACACACACACACACACACACACACACACACACACACACACACACACACACACACACACACACACACACACACACACACACACACACACACACACACACACACACACACACACACACACACACACACACACACACACACACACACACACACACACACACACACACACACACACACACACACACACACACACACACACACACACACACACACACACACACACACACACACACACACACACACACACACACACACACACACACACACACACACACACACACACACACACACACACACACACACACACACACACACACACACACACACGCCAGGTCACTAAAGCCGAAAGAGAAGAAAGGAGTGTCATGGTTTCATGCTCACAGAAAGAGAATAAAACACATTTTCAGATGAGACAAATGCTGTATCATGAGAGGTAACCACACAGCTGTGAATTCTAATATAGTGTGTTTATCTTCTGATCTGGTACTGGGTTGAATTCAACAGCCTAATTGCATCTGAAATAAGGGTAAGGTAAGACATCAGAGTAGAATTATGCACAGTCCAGGTGGAGGATACGAGTAGACTCGAAGAACAAATGGATGAATTATCCCAGAAATACCCAGATAAAGTAGTACTCTGGTAAAAGTAGAAGTCCTCCATTCAAATTCTACTGAAGTAAAAAGTAGAGAAGTAGCTACTTAATGTACTTAAGCATCTAAAGTAAAAGTATGCATTCTACATGACGTTTGTGTATTCTAGTGCTTGGGAGCATTCAAGCCTCGATCCATTGACCTCTAAATGTTATGTTAAAGTGGTGTGTGGTCCAGTTATGCTGCTCTGATTAAAGGTTATGTTAAAGTGGTATGTGGTCCAGTTATGCTGCTCTGAATAAAGGTTATGTTAAAGTGGTATGTGGTCCAGTTATACTACTATAATGTGAAAGTATATAATCTTCATACATTTTTGTCATTGTTTTATATGCAAAATCTTAACTGATGGGGTTCAGATAAATGTAGTGGAATAAAAAAGTACAATATTTATTTTGAAATGTAGTGGAGTGAAGTTCCCTCAAATAAAACCTTAAAAGTACCTCAAAATTATACTGAAGTGCATACTGTGATTGAGTAAAAAATACTTTCCACCACTGAATACCAGTACTATCCAACTCTGGAATGAATGGCATCGAACAGCAAGGAGCCCCTCAGCTGGGGGTCTGCGAGGCTCTGCACTAGACCAGTGGTTGGTTTCCTCCCCCCACCACCCGGTCCTGGCTGCTAAATGAGAAAACATACCCAGGAAAGGAGTCTAAAGCTCCGAGCATCAATGTTACTGTTTGTTCCCTGAAAGATTCATGAGACCGTCTATAAATCATTCACTAAGGAAATGATTGTCGTAAACACGAAGTGCCATCCCCACGTTGTGCGTTGAAAAATTAATGCTTTTCAAGTCATAAATTATGACATGGCGTTCTATCTGCCGAGGGGGCCCTATCTTCCTCCTCAACGGCGGCTTCCTGCCTGAGCTGAAGTGATTCTCTCAGACGGTTGGTTCACCGGGTGCGACACACTTAAGCGTCCCACAAATTCACACACACACACACACACACACACACACACACACACACACACACACACACACACACACACACACACACATACATATGCACATTGCACACAGATATTCAAATTAAATAATGAGATAATGTTCCTTGTTCCTTTTTTTAGCGTCCCCAGGTATTTCTTAGAACGAGCTCATAGAATAGGTGGCGAAACACAATGAATGTCTAGTTGTGATTGTATGTACTGTAATCTGGTCGTGGCGCAGAGAGATGTTTTTATAATTATTGTTTATTTATTCATCTATTCATGTATTTTTCAGGAGGTTGGTTGGCAGAGCCTACAGAACTGAGAGAGGGGAAACTGGTCCCCTCTAATGTACAAAACCTCATGAAGTGAGCTGCATGAAAACAATTCAAACTCATTTGTACAGTTTCAAAAAATATAATGGTGTCATTTCACCCTTTGCTGCATCCATTAGTTAATTATAGCTACCCTAACACAGTGTCCTTGTAGCATATAACGTTAGCCTGGTGTAGTGTTTTGAAACTTCTTTTTTTGTCTGTTAAATGTCTGTTAAATTAAGAGGAGAGAAGCATAATAAAATACATTTAATCTAATACCACGTTGTACAAAAATACTATTAATCAACAATATGACCCAATAATGAGAAATACTATTGATTAACAGACCGGGAAACCACCATCCATTTGAACTTTTCCGTTAAAATTGTCACAAGATGGATGGCTAAGTATTCTGTACTTCTGTATGACAACTATTAAAGAAACTTGAAACTTGAACTTGTAGTCAATCGTGTCATAATCACAGCAAGAGCATTCTTCACTCCTCCTCATCCCCCCTTCACATTCACCACACACCACCTTCCTCACTCCTCTTCATCCTCCCTTCCATCCACCACGGAAGCCTCACGCCCATATATGGCCAGCACTCCTTCACCCCCTGTCACTCAACTCAGCTGCACCTCATCTCCTGATTCACACGCTGCCAGGCACCTCACTCTTCACAGCTGTATCCCATTCCCTGATCACCAAGACCCTACTTCTACCGGAGGATGCTGACCAGAAGTCGTTGTGGTGTTATTATCATTACCTAGGTACGACGCCTCAGTCCGAAGACCTGCTAGACACTCTTGTGTGATTATTCCCTGTTCTAAAATTCCTTCTCTTATGCCCAGGACCTCCGTTCCAGCGAGCCCCTGTCTGGACCCCTGGAGCTTTACTAAGGAGTTCCTGCTCACTCTCTCAACACGGACCTGTGTCTTCCGTCCGCAGTAGCACTGGAGTGCACCTGCTCTCATTGCCCCAAGAACATTCCCAATTCCTGTCTGTTGTACATTTCTGGATGTAACTCTTGTCTGCTTGGGGAATACTATTAAATATCCTGAAACGCTCCATTCTCTCTTCTCCTGTGTTCAGCGATTGGGCTCTGCTAGTTAAAACCCATTCTCACAAATCGGTCCACCAATCTGAACAGTGAGAATGTTTCTTCGAAGTTTGGACCCACAGATTCATATGACCAAAACAGAGACAGTAACTTTAATTATAAGACAAACTATATTTACTAAACTATGCAGCAATACACGCCATGAAGGTGAGGTGTGTGTTTGAGGAAAGAATACAGGGGAAATAACCCTAAGAATCAAATGAAGACTATGGATAGTCTACTTACTAGATCAAGTTCAAGTTTGTTTTTATTTGTCAGAACAAAATACAGGATAGGATAGGATAGATTACCAAAGTATTATCAAACCTCAATGAAACAATAGGAGACCATTAAGTTTGTCTGAGACAAATTTAGAGACCAATATGGATGACAGATTAGGGTATAGATGTGCAGACTACACAGAATACGGAGGTTTGAGTTGAGCAGAGAACTAGCTCAAGTGACTTACTCACCACCACACAAGCACACGTATTACATGCACACACTGCTGCTACTTACACTGTAGAATAATTGGTAACACTGTTATAAGACATTTATAAGGTATTTGTAGATAATGAACTAATCATGAACAAACCATTTATATACATTCGTAATTTATTATTAAATCATTCATAACTATATTTATATAACATTTACAGATTATCTATACATTATTTATAACTCATTATCAACATTGTTTTTACTTGATTTGTTCATCATTAAATAATGTTATTTCATGTGTAGTAACACATTTGTAGATGCTTTGAAAATGGATATGAAAAGATGACTATACCTCCATTTATTTGCTCATGTTCAACAAATGATTTGTAAAACATTCTTAAAAGATCTATAAATCATTTGCAGATGTTATTGTGTGGCCTAATCTAAAGTGGGACTATTCATCATTAACAAATGTCTAATACAGTTTGTTAATTATTTGTTGACTTTTTCATCACCTGTTACAAATGTTGTAGACAGCTTTCGGATCCACCCTTCTTTGTGACATCAAACAATGACAGAATTAGGACTATAGATTAATGCAATTTTATTAACACAAACAAAGCCACAACCAATAAACATTGTTTATAATAAAAATAAAAAGAGTCTCCTTTGACATGCCATATAAATGTAACCTGGGGGACACTAGGACCCAGGAGTTCCATGGACAGGTATTGCCAGAGTATGTAGACTAGAGGGAGTCGCGTGAGACTTGAAAGTTGAAAGTTCACGTTTGTTCTCATCCATTTGTAGTAGTTTTTTCATATCCATTTTTCAAAGCATCTACAAATGTATTACTACACATTAGATACCATTATTAAATGTTGCACTAATTATTTACAAATAAGGTTGATCATATGGAAAAAAGTGACCAACAGATCATTTATTAATGTTAAACTAGTACATTAAAAAATTAAGTACTAATCAGTTGTAAATGGTTTGTTCATGATTAGTTCATTATCCACTAATGCGTTATAAATAATGTATAACTAATTTGTAAATGTTATACAAATAGTTATAAATGATTTAATAATAATTTACGAATGTATATAAATGGTTTGTTCATGATTAGTTCATTATCTACAAATACCTTATAAATGCCTTATAACTGAGTGTTATTATAAAGTGTTACCGAATAATTTGTCTTTTTTATGTATACACTGTTTTTACCTTGTATTGTATAGTTTGTATAGATCGTTGTGTACGGCGTTTACAAATCTACTACAGTTGAGGAGCCGGAAACAAACAAGCATCTCACATTTTTCTGGATGTATGTAACAATAAAACAATAATAAAATAATATGAATATGAATCTAGTGTTTGATCACCTACACTGACCCAACCTCAGCTATAGATATTATATTGCATTGATAACCAAATATTAGGATTACTGTGAATAGAGATGATCAGAACACCCATGGGGAAGGACTGGCCCTGGAGTGGTGAGAAGAGGGGTCTTTGGTCTTTAGTTGGTCATTCCAGTGGTCCAGGTGTTCAGTGCGTGTAGAACAAACAGTGCAATGGCTTTGTAGTGAGTCTGGATCTCAACCACATTGGCCAAGGTTGAGATAGTTCCGTTGGAATGGCACAGTCCAAATGAACGTTGATGTTTGGTTGAACAAAGTTCCTAATGGAGCTCTCGGCTTCAGCGAGGCCCGGACAGGCGTGCCACAGCTGGGAAGGAGTCGCTTGGCAACGCGGCTTACAGCAGGAAGCTGGGCAGATGATGGTCCGAGCAAAGTGGAACAGGTCCGTTATTTTGTGTTTCGCCAGCTCCAATGGGGTCTGGGAGAATGAGGTAGGATAGCTGAGCAACAGGTAGAACCGTGTCGCTCTGGACCCTGGACTAACTATACACACCCTCAAGACCCCTATGCTCTGCATCTTCTGGCCGTCTCAGACCCACTCCTATCCGAGCTCCAGGAGGGTCATCAAGGAGAAGTCGCCTATTCTCAGTCCTTGCCCCACAATGGTGGAACGAACTGCCCACCCCAGTTAGGACAGCCAAAACCCGTCCAATCTTTCGCCGTTGACTAAAGACGGACTTCTTCAACCATTATCTGAAATGAAAAAATACAAATAAAATAAAATATAACCCTAACTAACCTTACTGTCATGCACTTGTCTAGCCCCTTTCGTGAGTGCGATGCAAGCCAGGGGCTCGAATATGCAGTCACTTATAGCTCCATAGTAGCCAGGTTAATTTGCACCACCAAGCACTGCTTAAAAGCTAGCGGTGAGTCCAAAATATATCAGATATACATTTCAAAGGTACCCAGCATTCCGGTGCCCCGTCGATGCTGAGGGGGCTGTAGTCCCTAACCCCCGACCTCCTGAAGTCCACAATCATCTCTTTTGTTTTGCTGACGTTCAGGGAGAGGCTGTTCTCCTGACACCACTGCGACAGATTTTTTACCTCTTCCAGGTAGGCCCTCTCGTCGTTGGCAGAGATCAGGCCCACCACTACTGTGTCGTCAGCAAATTTGATGATTGTGTTGTTGTTCCACTGTGCCACACAGTCGTGTGTGTACAGCGAGTAGAGGAGGGGACTCAGAACACAGCCCTGGGGGGCCCCTATGTTGAGCGTGATGGATGAAGAGGTGCAGTTGCCTGCTCTCACCACCTGGGGTCTACCCGTCAGGAAGTCCAAGACCCACTGGCAGAGGTCATAGTTCAAGCCCAGGTCCCTGAGCTTGGCTATGAGTTTGGAGGGGACTATGGTATTGAATGCTGAGCTGTAGTCGATGAACAGCATTCTCACATAGTTTCCCTGCCTCTTGTCCAGGGCCCTGTTCCCCGTACCTGGTTCAACTAAGTCGATCAAGATGTCATTATCCAGATTCAGTTAACCCGATGTTTGAAGCCGGGATTTTCCTGTTCCTCGAAGGTGGATTCAGTCTCGTTAACTCAAACCAGACTTGAGACCCAGGATTAGTGCGCGCGGCCGCTCCAGTTGAAAAGCCAGCACGTATCGATAGCAGAGATCCTGATTCTCTAGCGGCATTGATTGATTAATTGATTTAAAACTTTATTAACATATTGCAGTACGGCTCAATCGCCTCGCCGACAAGTTAAATGCGTTATCTATAGGCTAATTTTAAGTCCCTCATTACCTCAATCAATCAGATTATATTTCTTTAAACTTGCCTGCTGGATTGAATAATCAAATGAGATCTTGCTAGCGAAAATAATTAGTTAAACTGTTATACAGAATAACGATACGGCTCTCTTACCCATTGATTGATGTAAGGTCGATCTTTTACTTATCTCCACTGTGGTGTAACGGGTTGACTTTCACGCAGACGACCGGGGTTCGAAACCTAGTCTTTCCCTTCTTTTTGCGATGTAGGAATAATTCAATTTGGTGCACGTTGAGAGCTATATAAAGAATGACATCCTCAATGCATGTAGATTTATAATATTTTAACTTAAAACTAGGCTACTTTGGCGTATAATCATTAATATTATATTCCAAAAAATTATATTGGAAACACGGGGTTTCAAACACCGGTCGCCGGGTTGCCAGGATTGAGCACTACCGCTGCGCCACTGTGCCAGATGGGATAAATTCATTGTTTATACATTAATGAACGAGAGACCCGTGTTTAGAATATTCTTTATTTTGAATGAAGTTTTATCTCTTTATGCTCATTCATTAATGTGACGTCAACGGCTCATTCAATTTCTCAAATCCGTCAAACAGCGCATCTCATCAGACATCTTAATCCCAGTTACAATTAAAATAACCACATAATGTGTACATCGCACCGAGCGAGCACCACGGTATATAACGTGCATTATTTAGGACAAAGTGAATTTAGTATCAGCATTTTGGGTCTATTTTACATTTCAAAAGACCCCTCTGGAAGAATGGAGCACAAAAACGTAATTCAGAATGGTATAATGCAGATCCTAGACTGTGGGAATAATTTCAGGAAATGCGCTGTCACTTCTTTGCGGGGGCGTGGCGATGGTTCATCCGGCTAACTTGAACTTAAACCCTGCTTTCGACCAGGCTCAAACTTTTGGATCTGTTGTCATGGTGATTTGGACAATCCAGGTTCGGGGAACCGGAATGTCCGGCTTAAGTCAGACTTCACCGAAAGTTATCCGGCTAACTCAGTTATCCAGGTACGGGGAACGGGGCCCAGGTGTGATGCTGCTGTGTGCAGCACATGGGCTATGGCGTCCTCCGTGGACCTGTTGGGGCGATATGCAAATTGCAGGGGGAACCGTGGATGAAGTATCAAAGTTCTTGACAAACAGACACAGTTAGACGCCATGTTGAGTCTGTGATTTTCAATAAGAGAGAGCTACTGTAGGCTGGCCGATTCCCAATAATCCACTCTATAATAATATAGAGTATTAAATCATTATAATTAAATGATAATCCACAGTATCTGGGTGTGAACTCTTTTTAAGCTGGGGTCCGTGCGTGGAGAAGCGGTCTGAGGGTTAGCCTGAGTTTTAGACAGATCACTTAATCAACCAGGCTCAAAATAAATCTTATTTTGGTCGTAAAGTCTGTTCAGAGCATCAGAGGTTAAAACGGTTTGTGGCATATTTCCTGTCACAATCTAGCGATTAAATAGCTATAAAATGGCTATAAAAGAATGACCTGAGAATTCATATTATAAAACAGACATTTCGATATGTTCAGAGCGTCTAAAACACAACAATATATGTGACATTACATTTTAGGATACTTCACATCGTTTAGGCAGTGTGAACAAAACAAGACAAATGAGTTGTTTCTGTTTCTCTTCTGTGGTGTGAGGACCCTAACAGATCATATACAACACTTAACATTCCAATGTGTCTTATCTTCTGGGGAAGAGGAGGTTCTGGTTCTGGTTCCTGTTACGAATGACAGCTTTATGTTAATGTAATCTAGCGAGCGCCCTGCGCGGCTTGGGACCAGTTGACAGGGTTATTGTCCAAAACAGCCTTCCATCAGGAAGGTGGAAATGATTCCATCGGTGGTGATGTAGAGTTCCTGTGTTCAGTCGTTTGGTGGAGGTCAAAGGTGTGTGCATGCAGCCTATCCTCATTTCCTACCAATGTGCCCTACCCCTAACCCTATAACCATAACCCTAACCATAACCATAACCCTAACCCTAAACATGTTTCTCTTTTCATATGTTTCTCTTTTCATATAATTTTTCTTTATTCATGTAATTTTTTTTTTCTTATAATGTTTCTTGTTTCTTTTTTCATAGGTTTCTTTTTTCATATAATGTTTATTTTTTTCATATAATGTTTCTCTTTTCATATAATGTTTCTCTTTTCATATAATGTTTCCATTTTCATATAATGTTATTTTGTTCATATAATGTTTCTTTTTTCATATAATGTTTCTCTTTTCATATAATGTTTCTCTTTTCATATAATGTTTCCCTTTTCATATAATGTTATTTTGTTCATATAATGTTTCTTTTTTCATATAATGTTTCTTTTTTCATATAATGTTTCTTTTTTCATATACAGTAATGTTTCTCTTTTCATATAATGTTTGTGTTTTCCTTCAGTCATGATGTGCTTTATCGGGGGGGGGGGGGTGTCTTGGATGGGGATGTGGTAGGGATTGGTGTGTGGGGTGTTTGGGGAACTGACTGTTCCGGGGGGGTTCACATGCCTTCGAGCAACATTGTACTTATTTTATGCCTATTCTTAAGTCTGCATGTTTACATTGCACTACTTTTATTGTCTTTTATACATATTCTTATGTCTGCAATTTATGCATTGTTTTTTATTCTGTCAATTGTGTGTTCATTTTATACGAATTGCTGTGGGGCACACTGGACTGCGGTCCATGTGTGAAAGAAAATACTATATTTATTATTGTTATGTTGTAGAAATGTGTTCATTGAAATGTCTGTAAAGTCTCGACAACATTGAAAATGAGGGTGACCTCAATTGTCTTTTCAAGAATAAATAAAGGTTTGAATGAATGAATATAATGTTTATTTTTTAGTAATGTTTCTTTTTTCATATAATGTTTCTTTTTCATATAATGTTTCTTTTTCATATAATGCCCCAAAAGTGTTTGTGGGGAAATGATGATAAAAAGTAAAAGTAACAAAAGGAGAAAGTATTTTTTAGAGACTTTGGACTAATGGACTTCTATACTCTCTCTCTCTCTCTCTCTCTCTCTCTCTCTCTCTCTCTCTCTCTCTCTCTCTCTCTCTCTCTCTCTCTCTCTCTCTCTCTCTCTCTCTCTCTCTCTCTATATATATATTTAATTTTTAATTTTCTTATTATTTTTTTTTGATTTAAATTTTTTTTTGCGAGGCCCTTTTTCATCACAGACCTAAAATCTAGTTTTACTTATATGCTTATATATTTCACATTAGACACGTTTGTAGAATGTGTCTGACTTGTTCCTGGCTCTGCGGCTCTGCAGATACACTATTGGAGCTCTGAGGCTCTGCAGCAGAATTGGTTTCAATGAGGGGAGGGGTTACAGGTAAGGTAGCGTCTGACTATTTCGCGCGTGCAGCATTGGAGGTTATGCCAGCCAAGACGAAGAGGACGGTCGTTCGGCAGATGGACTGAAGATGAAAGTTGTTGCATGTTAGAAAGTTCAGTCAGGCTAGCCATGTCGGCTTAGCTAAAGGCAGGGACAGCTAGTTAGCTTTCGCTACGTTATCTAAGTGCTAATGTGTGGTTCAGTCGGGCTAGCCATGTCGGCTAGTAGCTTAGCTAAAGGCTAACTAGCGTTAGCTACGTTAGCGAGTGCAAACATGTGGTTCAGTCGGGCTAGCCATGTCGGCTAGTAGCTGTAGCTTAGCTAAAGGCTAACTAGCGTTAGCTAACGCTAGCTAACTTTTTCATCTCCACGGTATGAAAATGCATCGACGTCGTCTCCTTCCAACTTTGCCATTGAATCTGCGTTAGGGTGAGTTTTTCAAGCAATCTATTCTGTTCCCGCTGTGGTCTCTCTCTCGCTACACCCACCCGCTGTGGTCTCTCTCTCTCTCTCACTACACCCACCCGCCGTGGTCTCTCTCTCGCTACACCCACCCGCCTCTCTCTCTCTCTCTCTCTCTCTCTCTCTCTCGCTACACCCACCCGCTGTGGTCTCTCTCTCTCGCTACACCCACCCGCCGTGGTCTCTCTCTCTCGCTACACCCACCCGCCGTGGTCTCTCTCTCGCTACACCCACCCGCCTCTCTCTCTCTCTCTCTCTCTCTCTCTCTCTCTCTCGCTACACCCACCCGCCGTGGTCTCTCTCTCTCGTTACACCCACCCGCTTCTCTCTCTCTCTCTCTCTCTCTCTCTCTCTCTCTCTCTCTCTCTCTCTCTCTCTCTCTCTCTCGCTACACCCACCCGCCGTGGTCTCTCTCTCGCTACACCCACCCGCCGTGGTCTCTCTCTCGCTACACCCACCCGCCTCTCTCTCGCTACACCCACCCGCCTCTCTCTCGCTACACCCACCCGCCTCTCTCTCTCTCTCTCTCTCTCTCTCTCTCTCTCTCTCTCTCTCTCTCTCTCTCTCTCTCTCTCTATCTCTCTAGAAGCATTTCTCTCTCAATTCAATTCAAAAAGCTTTATTGGCATGAAATTTCACAAATGTTGCCAAAGCACAATTATGACATAAACAGCAAACAATATAAGATCAAAAGAAATAAAGGAGATGGTGCGGTGAGTAAAACATGGTATATGTATATACAGTATATGTGTCCTACTGGTTGTCCCTTTTCTTGTGACATGAATTGACATATTTTGCAGCTAAAACTGCACATTCTTTCTGTTCCCCCAGGAGGAATGGCAATTTCTGCACTTCTGTCATACTTTGGAATTCTGGGGAAATTATTTCAATTTTTGGAAAGAATTCCTCCCTAATATTTCTGTAATTTTCACATTGTGTTAGGAAGTGTAGTTCTGTCTCTACGGCTCCCTCATCACAAATACAGCACAACCTCTCCTCTCTGGGCAGCCAGGTCTGTCTGTGTCTGCCCTTCTCTATCGCCAAACCATGGTCACTCAGTCTGTACCTTGTCAGATTCTTTCTTAGATTCTTATCAGTTACTGTGCTGAGGTAGTCTGCCACAGTATACTGTCTGTTTAGGGCCAAATATGTTTCTAATTTGTGTTGTGACTGTGTGAGTTGATTCCAATACGTAATGTATTTATCTTTTTCTTTGGTTATAATTTGGTTAGGTCTAATCTTCTGAGGCTGGCTAGGGTTTGTGATGTCAGAGTGTGAGATGTCAGCCAGTTTCATTATGAGTTGACAAAAGGGGCTCTTTGTAAGTCTCTCTCTCTCTCTCTCTCTCTCTCTCTCTCTCTCTCTCTCTCTCTCTCTCTCTCTCTCTCTCTCTCTCTCTCTCTCTCTCTCTCTCTCTCTATAATTGACAGTTGACTGTATCATGCCCAGCCTCGGGCAGCGCTATTATTTAAGAATATGTTGACTGTATAAAAAAAATAAAAAATAAAAAAAATATTATATAATTTTTTTATTTATTTTCTTTACCTTTAGGGGGGGGGGCCTCGCGTTTAAATCTCGCACAGGGCCTCGCATTTCTCCCAGGCGGCCCTGCACACACACACACACACACACACACACACACACACACACACAGAGAGAGACTGATAGAAACACAGATCTGTAGACAGATAGACAAAATCACAGTTAGGCAGACAGAGTTTGACCATGAACAGACTTTGTCTGGATACCTGCCGGCTGCAGCGGTCCTGCGTTAAAGGGGATGTTGTCGACCCACACAATGTTTGTTTGAGTTATTATATCCAAGTGAGCTTCATTCTATAGTGGACAGACAAACATGCATGCAGAAATGTAGCGTGCGCATGCATTCAAACAAGCATCCTTTATGCAGACTCTCTCTCTCTCTGTCTATCTATCTATCTATCTATCTGTCTGTCTGTCTGTCTGTCTGTCTGTCTGTCTGTCTGTCTGTCTGTCTGTCTGTCTGTCTGTCTGTCTGTCTGTCTGTCTGTCTTTCTCTTTTGCTCTCTCTGTCTATCTATCTGTCTATCTGTCTGTATATGCAGGCCCGGACTGGCCATCGGGAGCACCGGGAGTTTTCCCGGTGGCCTGGCCTGCACAGATACAAAAAAAAATAATTATATAAAAAAAAAAAATTATATATTTTTTTTATTATTATTATTTTTATTTTTTTGTCAGGCCATTGTTTCTAGTTGTGGCGGCGGCGCAGCGCGATCGTTTTTAGATAACCAGCTGGGTGGGGAACAACCAGGATTCTGCGACAGAGTTGGAGAACTATCTGACTCTCTCTCCCTCACGCTTAAGCTGGGAACGAGGTTACCCTCACGCGGACACACACACACAATGGAGCCGTGCTGCCGCTTGTGATTGGTGGAGGCGGGACCAGGCAATACAACTGATTGACCGTGGAGACGGCGAATGGAATGGCAGATGGCACACTCCCAAAAGGAGTTGTTAAATCTGACATTACAAAAAACAATATGTGGTGGTTATGATTGGGGCTGAAGTTGAATAAACAATTTATGAAAGAGAGAGTCAAAATAATTCCAAGATAATTCAAAGATTACACTCCTTTGCCACATTGGCTACAAACATAATCACTGCAAAGTTATCAAAAAAAATAAGAATCTGATCAGACACAAGGGTTAAGTTGTTTCCCCCTTTCTAATTTCCTCAAAAACATCTAGTCTAGTTAATGTGATCAATATTATTTGACAATTGATGCTTTTTGTTGGAAATTTCAGTCAGTGAGCTCATACTTTGAGCTCATTTTATAGTTAAAATGATTGAGACAACGCAATCTTCTGTCTTCGTTGTGCATGCATGCGTGTGCTCACCACACGCGATACATGTGTCACTATTCTGGCAGTGGCTACTGTTATTATAGTATTGTAATGAAAGGTCTGTTATTTAATGTTTGTGTAAAGGGATATTTTAACTGTTGATGGGTAGTGCTAGTGCATCAGTAAAGTGAATATGGTATTGTGCTTTTGCTCTGTTTGAATAGGTGGAGAGAGTGGTTAACTGTATTATAATAGTAAATAGAAAAATATGTTGTGCTCTTGCTTTTTTCTTTTTGAAGGTGGAGAGAGTACCATTGCTAGTGCCACAACAGTTTTATTTGAGGTTCATAACAGTACATTGTACTAAGCAATTGTTGGCTCATTAGTTTGTGATTCACATGCACTAAAATTCACCAGAATGCAGGAAATTAAGTCTTTGTAACTAAAATTTTCCAGGTGGGGGACCCCCAGACCCCCCACTTAAAAAGTGGCCTGATTGGGGCTATATTTCGCGCTATATCTCCCGGTATGAATTATTTCCCCAGTCCGGCCCTGTGTATATGTGTCTGTCTGTCTTTCTCTTTTGCTCTCTCTCTGTCTCTCTATCTGTCTATCTGTCTGTCTGTCTTTCTCTGTTGCTCTCTCTCTGTCTGTCTATCTGTCTATCTGTCTGTCTTTCTTTCTCTGTTGCTCTCTCTCTGTCTGTCTATCTATCTATCTGTCTGTCTGTCTGTATATCTATCTATCTGTCTATCTGTCTGTCTGTATATCTATCTGTCTGTCTGTCTGTCTGTCTTTCTATTTTGCTCTGTCTGTCTGTCTGTCTGTCTGTCTGTCTGTCTGTCTGTCTGTCTGTCTGTCTGTCTATCTGTCTGTCTTTCTCTTTGCTCTCTCTGTCTGTCTGTCTATCTGTCTGTCTTTCTCTTTTGCTCTCTCTGTCTGTCTGTCTGTCTATCTATCTGTCTGTCTGTCTTTCTCTTTTGCTCTCTCTCTCTGTCTATCTGTCTATCTGTCTGTCTGTCTGTCTTTCTCTTTTGCTCTCTCTCTCTGTCTGCTTCGTTAATGTACCAAAGCATGTGATTTTGGAGAACGAGTGTTCATATCTGTGTTCCTGTCTCTGTGTGAATGTACCTATCTGCTCCTCTCTGTGTGTTCCTCTGTGTGAGTGTGTGTGTGTGTGTGTGTGTGTGTGTGTGCGTGCGTGCCTATCCGGGGGCCTATCCTCTTACGGTAATGCTGTTGCCTAATCTCAGAGGCGTATCAGAGGGGGCTCAGAGCGCTAAACGCTAATAGGTTCACACACATAGGATCTAGTCAACCACCCCCCCCCCCCCACGTACAGTAAATATGGCCAGCGTTATCTAACACCGGCCCGGGGGAACCAATGCAGATGCAGATTTGGTCGTAACAGACAGACAGAGACTTCCTAAAAGACGGCTGGAACATGCTGTGCCAGGGTTTCCTCTGTCTGCAGAGTGACGCGCCGTGGCAGTTTGGGTTTTAATTCCGTGTCCGTCCTGTCAGCAACATGCATTCAAAAGCAGCGAGCTTTGCAGCGGTTGAGAGAAAGTTCATCTTTTTTTTGCCATCGACGCGCGGAAGATGTAACATGGTTTTCACAGCGAAAGATGAACATAAGGGGGGAACTCAAATCTCAGTCAGTGTTTCCTTGTGGATCTTTGATGGCCGTGTGTTAAAACCATGTTAAAGAAATTAGGAAAAGATCGACCATATATATAAGCGTGTGTATAATTCACAATCGCAGTTGTCACACTTCTTACTATACCTGCCGACTACGGTCTTGTTAAATGTAAACAAGTGATCCAGTGGTGATCAAGCTTGTGCCAACAGGACCTCTTTGGGACGTCCTGCCCAGGATGCTTTCTACATCTATAGACATTTATGAAACATGTTTTACCCAAACTTTTTTTCTCCATACTGTTTTTATGTTTTTGTTTTCTTTTCTTTTCTACAATACTGCAGTTTTATTTTTGTGATTCTGAAGCAGTTTTAAAAAATAATGTGTATTGTTATGTACACATGGCAATCCCAGTTCTTTGTCTTTCTCCAATATGATTAATTCCCCTAACATTCTGCGAGGCCTAATTATTTTTTTTATCTACTTTTTCTCCCATTTTCAATTTTTCTCCCATCCCAATTTCATATCGTCCAATTCTACCCTCCCCTGTCTCGAACGCTGTTAGGCCATGCCTCCCACAAGCCGGCTGCAATGTGGACTAAGCCTTGCATCACGAGTCCCCTCCGGTACTCGAGGAAGCAGCAGTTGCATCTTTTCACCTGCACAGCGCGATCTCTCAGCGTCGGGGGTCTGCGTTTGGAGGGCACGCCGCCCCCGTCGCTTCCTGATTCTGCTGCGCAGGCACACCAACCGACCTGTAGGAGTCGCTGTCCACAACGTCCGATCCCCACCCATCAGCTTCCCTCCCCTAATACTGCCAATTGTATTCGTATGAACGACCTGCCAAGCTGATAGCAATGCGGAGGGCTGGGCTCGAACCCAGCGTCTCCTGCATTGGTGGTGAGCGCCTTGCCCACTGCACCACCTAGCCGCCCCCTGCGAGGCCTAACTTGAACCCCTGCCAACCCCCTGAGATCTTTGGAGACCAGACCACAGTGTGTAGAAGATGAAACAAGCCGTGTTCAACTGCACTCCTCAAAGCAATAGAACTGGGTACCTGGTTCAGAAGAGTTCAGGACGGCTATATTTCCCACTGTGATTGAAAGGTCAGTTAATGGGAGGTTTCAGCCGGCAAGTGAAGTAGCTCCGTTTTGCTCAGGTTCAGTTTGAGGTGCGGTTGGTCGTCATCCAGGTGGAAATGTCGGACAGACAGACAGGCCAAGATCCGTTCAAAGACTTGGATATCTGAGGGAGGAAAAGAGAGGAAGAGTTGAATGTCATCACCAGCATAGCAGTGGTATGAGAAGCCACGAGAAGTGATCATGTTACCCAGAGATTTTACATTTAGAGAAATAGGAGGAAGAGTCCAAGGACCGAGCCCTGGGGGGGGACCCCTGTCTGTAGGGGGGTGGAGGGGCGATCGGGTGCCTCTCCATGATACTTGGTAGGAGCGGTCATAAAGGTAGGATGACAGCCATGCCAGCGCAGAACCTACAACTCCCATTCAATGCAAGGAG
Organism: Notolepis coatsorum; assembly: GCF_963971535.1. Taxonomy (NCBI): domain Eukaryota; kingdom Metazoa; phylum Chordata; class Actinopteri; order Aulopiformes; family Paralepididae; genus Notolepis; species Notolepis coatsorum. The sequence continues at coordinate 31,337,380 of NC_140175.1, read as the reverse complement.
GATCTGATGGATGACTGTGTCTCTAAGGCTGCTGACAGGTCCAGGAGAATAAAGACAGAGAAGAGGCCTTTCTCTCTTGAAGAGTGAAGAGTGAAGAGCCTCTGTGTCTGCTATGAGGGCCGTCTCTGTGGAGAGAAAAGAGAGAAGAGAGGCAGACGATAGTTATCTATGACGGTGAGGTTCAGGATTGTTTTTTTGACGAGCGGTGTGACTCTGGGTTGTTTTAGAAAGGTGGGAACCACCCTGGAGTTAAAAGAGAGGAGTTGAGGGTTACAGGAGCATGTGAGGTGCGATGGTCTGGAAGAGTGGGGAGGGAGAGTATTGCATCAGCTGGCATGTAGTGGGACGGTTTGACGTCACCAGCAGTGTCAAAACATCAGCATCTATAAGGGGAGAGAAAGATGACAGAGTGAACAATGAGGTTCCTGTTGCAGCACTTGGAGCGGCTGGGGGTTGGGAGAAGCAGCTGCGGATACCTTTTTCTCAAAGAAAGTGGCAAAGTCCTCTGCAGAGAGAGTGGAGGAAGGATGGGGAGAGGAGGAGTGAGGACATGGTGGCGTGCAGGTTATTAGCCGAGGCCCGAATCTTATGGTGAAAGAAAGAGGCTTTGGCAGTAGTGATGTTCTTGGAGAATGCTGACAAGAGGTCCTGATAAGTAGCGATGTCAACAGTGGGTATTTTTCCACTTCCTCTCCGTAACTCCCAGGCTCCGTCTTTCTTCTCTAACTGCATCCGTCAGCCACGGTCTGGGCGTGGAGCGGCTGGCAGGCTTCTGGCGAGGGGACAGGGCTTGTCGAGGGAGGTTGAGAGGGCTGAGAGGAGGGTGGAGGTTGCCGTAATCTGAAGCGGGAGCGGAGAAAGTCTCACTCAAGGGTAGAGCTGACAGGATGTCAGAGGAGAGGGTGGAGGGGGACCGGGAGCGTAGGTTGCATCTGAATGAGACAGTTGGAGTCGGAGTGGGTGTCAGACCCCAGGAGGAATAGCGAACGCCGTGGTGTACAGCTGGTGTACAGCTAATGGGGGCCCTAATAAATACATACATCAATAATTAAATAATGTAAATAAATAAACCAATAAATACATGTCTAATGGGTGGCAATAACCTTCCTCTGTGTTTGAAAGACAATGGGATCAGGATCACAGTGTACACTACTCCTTTCTTCTCAACTGCCTAGGTACTACCTGGGATGCCTGAAGAGGATAAACACACCAACAAAAGATATTACATGCAGCCTTCGTCTGTGTTTACTAGTTTTCAGATAGACTGTAGTTCCACAATCACCCCCAACCTGCCTCTCTCTCTCCCCCGCCTCCCTGCACTGTCACCATCTCTCCAGCACTCTTTCTTCTCCTCTCCTTCCTCCCTTCCCTTGCTCCCCTGTGTCTCTAATTAGATAGTGTGTGTGTGTGTGCGCGCGTGTGTGTGTGTGTGTGTGTGTGTGTGTGTGTGTGTGTGTGTGTGTGTGTGTGTGTGTGTGTGTGTGTGTGCGTGCGTGTGTGCGTGCGTGTGTGTGCCTCTCTCTCTGCCCTGCAGGAAGGCTGTCAAAGCGACGCAACGCTACCTCCCTACTCATCGCCGCTGTCAGATCAAAACCTCATATCCCCCGTAAAGCCATCATTTCAGGTATTAAGAAACACAAGTTCGTCTCCAGATGTTAAATAAATCTATACCATGGTTTTCCCTCTGGGGTTCCATGGGCTCCAGGGTCATGAATCAAACCAAGCTCATGAATGACTGGAAGAAGAACGGAAAACACCTACATTTGGAGTTATGAGGTTTTTTTCACACACAACAGCTAGCTAGCTCCAAGTTCACACTGAGAATCATTACTGGACGGAGCTTCTGTAGGGGGACAGACACTCTCCCTGGCATGCTTTGTGTGCTCACTTTTGACACACTCACTCACTCACTCACTCACTCACTCACTCACTCACTCACTCACTCACTCACTCACTCACTCACTCACTCACTCACTCACTCACTCATCCACTCACTCACTCACTCACTCACTCTCTCTTTCATTCATTCACTCACTCATCCACTCACTCACTCACTCACTCTCTCTTTCATTCATTCACTCACTCATCCACTCACTCACTCACTCACTCACTCTTTCATTCATTCACTCACTCACGCACTCACTCACTCACTCACACATTCATTCATTCATTCACTCACTCACTCACTCACTCACTCACTCATTCACTCACTCACACATTCATTCATTCATTCATCCACTCACTCACTCACTCACTCATTCACTCACTCACACATTCATTCATTCATTCACTCACTCACTCATTCACTCACTCACACATTCATTCATTCATCCACTCACTCACTCACTCATCCACTCACTCACTCACTCACTCATTCACTCACTCACACATTCATCCACCCACTCACTCACTCACTCACTCACTCACTCACTCACTCACTCACTCACTCACTCACTCACTCACTCACTCACTCACTCACTCACTCGTGCATTCATTCATACACTGTCTCTCCATCTCAACTGCTTGT
>NC_140175.1:31328933-31334653 GCF_963971535.1 Notolepis coatsorum | reverse complement strand
ATCCTTTATGCAGACTCTCTCTCTCTCTGTCTATCTATCTATCTGTCTGTCTGTCTGTCTGTCTGTCTGTCTGTCTGTCTGTCTGTCTGTCTGTCTGTCTGTCTGTCTGTCTGTCTGTCTGTCTGTCTGTCTGTCTGTCTGTCTGTCTGTCTGTCTGTCTGTCTGTCTGTCTGTCTGTCTGTCTGTCTGTCTGTCTGTCTGTCTGTCTGTCTGTCTGTCTTTCTCTTTTGCTCTCTCTGTCTATCTATCTGTCTATCTGTCTGTATATGCAGGCCCGGACTGGCCACGGGAGCACCGGGAGTTTTCCCGGTGGCCTGGCCTGCACAGATAAAAAAAATTAAAATTATATAAAAAAAAAATATTATATATTTTTTTTATTATAATTTTTTATTTTTTTTTGTCAGGCCATTGTTTCTAGTTGTGGCGGCGGCGCAGAGCGATCGTTTTTAGATAACCAGCTGGGTGGGGAACAACCAGGATTTCACTGTCTGCGACAGAGTTGGAGAACTATCTGACTCTCTCTCCCTCACGCTTAAGCTGGGAACGAGGTTACCCTCACGCGGACACACACACACAATGGAGCCGTGCTGCCGCTTGTGATTGGTGGAGGCGGGACCAGGCAATACAACTGATTGACCGTGGAGACGGCGAATGGAATGGCAGATGGCACACTCCCAAAAGGAGTTGTTAAATCTGACATTACAAAAAACAATATGTGGTGGTTATAATTGGGGCTGAAGTTGAATAAACAATTTATGAAAGAGAGAGTCAAAATAATTCCAAGATAATTCAAAGATTACACTCCTTTGCCACATTGGCTACAAACATAATCACTGCAAAGTTATCAAAAAAAAATAAGAATCTGATCAGACACAAGGGTTAAGTTGTTTCCCCCTTTCTAATTTCCTCAAAAACATCTAGTCTAGTTAATGTGATCAATATTATTTGACAATTGATGCTTTTTGTTGGAATTTCAGTCAGTGAGCTCATACTTTGAGCTCATTTTATAGTTAAAATGATTGAGACAACGCAATCTTCTGTCTTCGTTGTGCATGCATGCGTGTGCTCACCACACGCGATACATGTGTCACTATTCTGGCAGTGGCTACTGTTATTATAGTATTGTAATGAAAGGTCTGTTATTTAATGTTTGTGTAAAGGGATATTTTAACTGTTGATGGGTAGTGCTAGTGCATCAGTAAAGTGAATATGGTATTGTGCTCTTGCTCTGTTTGAATAGGTGGAGAGAGTGGTTAACTGTATTATAATAGTAAATAGAAAAATATGTTGTGCTCTTGCTTTTTTCTTTTTGAAGGTGGAGAGAGTACCATTGCTAGTGCCACAACAGTTTTATTTGAGGTTCATAACAGTACATTGTACTAAGCAATTGTTGGCCTCATTAGTTTGTGATTCACATGCACTAAAATTCACCAGAATGCAGGAAATTAAGTCTTTGTAACTAAAATTTTCCAGGTGGGGGACCCCCAGACCCCCCCACTTAAAAAGTGGCCTGATTGGGGCTATATTTCGCGCTATATCTCCCGGTATGAATTATTTCCCCAGTCCGGCCCTGTGTATATGTGTCTGTCTGTCTTTCTCTTTTGCTCTCTCTCTGTCTCTCTATCTGTCTATCTGTCTGTCTGTCTTTCTCTGTTGCTCTCTCTCTGTCTGTCTATCTGTCTATCTGTCTGTCTTTCTTTCTCTGTTGCTCTCTCTCTGTCTGTCTATCTATCTATCTGTCTGTCTGTCTGTATATCTATCTGTCTGTCTGTCTGTCTGTCTTTCTATTTTGCTCTGTCTGTCTGTCTGTCTGTCTGTCTGTCTGTCTGTCTGTCTGTCTGTCTGTCTATCTGTCTGTCTTTCTCTTTGCTCTCTCTGTCTGTCTGTCTATCTGTCTGTCTTTCTCTTTTGCTCTCTCTGTCTGTCTGTCTATCTATCTGTCTGTCTGTCTTTCTCTTTTGCTCTCTCTCTCTGTCTATCTGTCTATCTGTCTGTCTGTCTGTCTTTCTCTTTTGCTCTCTCTCTCTGTCTGCTTCGTTAATGTACCAAAGCATGTGATTTTGGAGAACGAGTGTTCATATCTGTGTTCCTGTCTCTGTGTGAATGTACCTATCTGCTCCTCTCTGTGTGTTCCTCTGTGTGTGTGAGTGTGTGTGTGTGTGTGTGTGTGTGTGCGTGCGTGCCTATCCGGGGGCCTATCCTCTTACGGTAATGCTGTTGCCTAATCTCAGAGGCGTATCAGAGGGGCTCAGAGCGCTAAACGCTAATAGGTTCACACACATAGGATCTAGTCAACCACCCCCCCCCCCCCCCCCCCCCCCACGTACAGTAAATATGGCCAGCGTTATCTAACACCGGCCCGGGGGAACCAATGCAGATGCAGATTTGGTCGTAACAGACAGACAGAGACTTCCTAAAAGACGGCTGGAACATGCTGTGCCAGGGTTTCCTCTGTCTGCAGAGTGACGCGCCGTGGCAGTTTGGGTTTTAATTCCGTGTCCGTCCTGTCAGCAACATGCATTCAAAAGCAGCGAGCTTTGCAGCGGTTGAGAGAAAGTTCATCTTTTTTTTGCCATCGACGCGCGGAAGATGTAACATGGTTTTCACAGCGAAAGATGAACATAAGGGGGGAACTCAAATCTCAGTCAGTGTTTCCTTGTGGATCTTTGATGGCCGTGTGTTAAAACCATGTTAAAGAAATTAGGAAAAGATCGACCATATATATAAGCGTGTGTATAATTCACAATCGCAGTTGTCACACTTCTTACTGTACCTGCCGACTACGGTCTTGTTAAATGTAAACAAATGATCCAGTGGTGATCAAGCTTGTGCCAACAGGACCTCTTTGGGACGTCCTGCCCAGGATGCTTTCTACATCTATAGACATTTATGAAAACATGTTTTACCCAAACTTTTTTTCTCCATACTGTTTTTATGTTTTTGTTTTCTTTTCTTTTCTACAATACTGCAGTTTTATTTTTGTGATTCTGAAGCAGTTTTAAAAAATAATGTGTATTGTTATGTACACATGGCAATCCCAGTTCTTTGTCTTTCTCCAATATGATTAATTCCCCTAACATTCTGCGAGGCCTAATTTTTTTTTATCTACTTTTCTCCCCATTTTCAATTTTTCTCCCATCCAAATCAAATCAAATCAAATTTATTTATAGGGCCCGACAACACACGTTAATGTCCCCATGGGCCGTACAGATCTTCTTTAAACAAGTTGTTTTTGTTTTTCTTTTTTTCTTTTTTTCTTTCTTTTCTTTTCTTTCTTTCTTTCTCTTTTCTTTTTTTCTTTCTTTCTTTTTCTTTCTTTTTTTTCTTTGAGTTGTTTTTCTTTTTTTTGTTATTGTTTGTTGTATTCATTGCATGTTCGAAATAAAGACTTCAAATCAAATCAAAAAAAAAAAAAGTCAAGAAGAAAACATAACAATAAGTCAAGAACAGAACAAGAACACCATAAGGTCCAAACATTTTTAGATGAATGCAAATAAATGAAAGAATGCAAGCACTCCCAGACATACCCCACGCGAAGGTAAGGAAAAACTCACTAAAACCTAACAATAGGGAAAAAAGCTCCACAGGCAGTGTGGAGGAGAGAAACCTTAGAAGGGCCATTCAAGGGGGGATCTCCCTTCTTAGATGTTGGTGATAGTAGTGTTGCAGACGGACAGTTGGTAAGCATGCACTCATGTGTGTAGTGGAACACAGATGAGTGCATGCAATAGCAACTGTACATTTTGAAAAATTAAAGATAGAGCTAATAGCGATAGCAACTGAACATTTTGAAAGATTGAAGATAGAGCTGATAGCGAATCTATTTGAGGCACAGGGGCGGCGCAAAGAGGGTCACGTCCTCCCCGTCTTAGTCAAGGGACATTGAACACTCCGGTCGTTGCTCAGGGACAGCCAGAGACAGGGAGATAGGGGCGGCGCAGAGAGGGTCGCGAACTCCCTGACATCATCGCGGGACATCCGGCACTCCGGTCACCACTACGAGACCTCCGGAGACAGGGGGTCGCAACCTCCCGGCCTTCGTCACGGGACGTCCAACACTCCGGTCAACACTCCAGGACAGCAAGTCATAGGGAGACAGGGAGACGGGACAGGCGTTAGACAGCTCATGAGATTGTAGTAGGCGGACATAGCAATAGATACAAGTGGTAGGCATATATGTGAATGGAGTAGATATATGAAGTAGGCGTATTATGTGAATAGAATAGAAGTACTTAACCCAGCAATGAAACCGCGTTGACTGTTAATCTGTTAACAGTCTGTTAATACTGTTAATCAGTTGACAGGACCACGGACAGACGGCGGTGAATAACTGATCCAAGGCCTCGGAGGTGCATGTAGAGCAGTCACTACAATCTTGGCCAAGACCCCGAGGCATCCATCACCTTAGTCAGCGCCAGGAGACGGGCACTCAGAGAGAAGGGGAGGGGGGGGGGGGGAAGGGGGGGGGGGGGAGAGGGGGGGGGGGGGGGAGAGTTAGAGAGTTCCCATGTTTTGTGGTGCTGCAAAGGAGCAGACATGTAGTACCCTGTAGTGCCATGTAGTACCATGTAGTACCCCGTAGTGCCATGTAGTACCCTATAAGTACCCTGTAGTGCCCTGTAGTGCCATGTAGTACACCTGTAGTACCCTGTAGTACCCTGTAGTGTCATGTAGTACCCTGTAGTGCCTGTGGTACCCTGTAGTGCCATGTAGTGCCACGTAGAGCCATGTAGTACCCTGTAGTGCCATGTAGTACCATGTAGTACCCTGTACCCTAACTAAACTACCCTGTAGTAAACTACCCAGTGGTACCATGTAGTACCCTGTACCATAACTAAACTACACAGATTAATCTAAAGGTCAGTCCCCGACCAGGTGAGATCAGGGTAGGTTGAGGAGAGAGAGAAAAGATGAGTCTTAAGCAGGGATGTAAAAGCTTCGACAGAGCAGGCGCCCCTGATGACGGCAGGTCATTTGTTCCACAGGTAGGGAGCGCGGTAGACAAAGGCTCTGTGGCCGGCGGATTTCTTTTTAACCCTAGGGTCGATAGAAGCCCCGCATTTTGTGAGCGCAGAGCACGAGCGGGCGAGTATCGGGAGATGAGATCGGATAGATAGAGCGGTGCAAGCCCATTTAAAATTTTGTAGGTGAGGAGTAGCACTTTAAAGTCAGAACGGGCTTGGATAGGAAGCCAGTGTAGGGCGGACAAAACTGTGTGATGTGATCAAATTTTCTAGTTCTAGTTAGTATCCGTGCAGCCGCATTTTGCACGAGTTGAAGAATTTTTGATGCTTGAATTAGGTAGGCCTGAAAAAAGTGCATCCCAATTTCATATCGTCCAATTCTACCCTCCCCTGTCCTTGAACGCTGTTAGATCATGCCTCCCACAAGCCAGCTGCAATGTGGACTAAGCTTACATCACGTGTCCCCTCCGGTACTCGAGGAAGCAGCAGTTGCATCTTTTCACCTGCACAGCCGCGATCTCTCAGCGTCGGGGTCTGCGTTTGGAGGGCACGCCGCCCCCGTCGCTTCTGATTCTGCTGCGCAGGCGCACCAACCGACCTGTAGGAGTCGCTGTCCACAACGTCCGATCCCCACCCATCAGCTTCCCTCCCCCTAATACTGCATTGTATTAGTATGAACGGACCAGCCAAGCTGATAGCAATGCGGAGGGCTGGGCTCGAACCCAGCGTCTCCTGCATTGGTGGTGAGCGCCTTGC
>NC_140175.1:31128933-31323933 GCF_963971535.1 Notolepis coatsorum | reverse complement strand
TCCTCTCCTCTTTCTTCTTCTCCTCTTTCCTCCTCTGCTTTCTTATTCCCCCCTTTCTTCTCCTCTTTCTTCTTCTCCTCTTTCCTCCTCTCCTCTTTCATCCTCTCATATTTCTTCCTCTCCTCTTTCCTCCTCACATACACATACAGATACACACACATTCTCTCTCTCCTCTTTCCTCCTCACATACACATACATACACACACATTCTCTCTCTCTCTCTCTCTCTCTCTCTCTCTCTCTCTCTCTCTCTCTCTCTCTCTCTCTCTCTCTCTCTCTCTCTCTCTCTCTCTCTCTCAGGTTCCCAGAGGTGCAGATATCGCTGTTCCATTGTTCCTCAGTGTAAAAGGGCTCTAACAGCACAATGTTGTAGCAGCACTTATCAGGTCCCTGGGTTCTGCTTGTAACAATGTCTGTCTCCCCTCTCTCCACAGATAGGATAAACAATAACCAGCATGGCTCCTGTCTCTCCTGTCTACATGTTAAGGTACACAGATATGATCAACAATAAGCATGTCTTCTCTCTCTCCTGTCTACATGTTAAGGTACACAGATAGGATCAACAATAACCAGCATGGCTCCTGTCTCTCCTGTCTACATGTTAAGGTACACAGATATGATCAACAATAAGCATGTCTTCTGTCTCTCCTGTCTATATGTTAAGGTACACAGATAGGATCAACAATAAGCAGCATGTCTCATGTCTACGTGTTAAAGTACACAGATATGATAAACAATAAGCAGCATGTCTCCTGTCTACATGTTAAGGTACACAGATATGATAAACAATAAGCAGCGTGTCTCCTGTCTACATGTTAATGTACACAGATATGATAAACAATAACCAGTGTATCTCCTGTTAAGAGACCATACTGATAGGATAAACAATACCCAGCATGCATCCTGCTGGCGTAGCGGCCTACACATCATGTAGGCTACGAGTCCCGACACTGTGGGTTAAGATATCTGTGATCTGATCTTTGTCACATGTCCCTCTGCCCCGTCTTATTCATGTCGCTCTCCACTTTCTTTAATGAAGCAGAAACTGTATTTAAAAAATTAACTATAGGCCTACACTGTAAAAAAAACAATCACGGAAAATTCACTGTATTATTTTACAGATTACATTTGTTTTTCTACTTTAAGTGTAAATGCCATATAAATACAGTAAATTACCTTTTATCAAAATGTTAACCGTTAAATAAAGGTTGTAATCTGTAAATGTATTTGATTTTACTGTAATTTGACAGTAAGTATTTGGCAACCATTGCTGCCAGACATTTACCGTTCTTTGACAGTTTTTTACAGTGTAGGCCAGTTAGCCCCATAGGGGTCATGGGATAACTAAAGGGCATCAGGGAATTGAAGCGAGCAGGCTTATAATGGGATGGAATTGTAGCTAAGCAGGAGCCTTCACACTCACTGGCAGGGAAGGTCTGGTTACTAGCATGCAGGATGGGCTAGGGTGATTAAAGGGAAATCCATCCTAAAACAGAATTGACATTGTACCATTCGAATGATCTATGACAGTTAAATCAATATCTATTAACATAGACCAAGACTTGACATTTGTGGTGTCATCGAGTGACACTTACTGGAGTTGGTCCACTAACAATGAATTAGGGAGTGACTTTGTGCGCTCATAGAAATGTAATTACTGGGTGCTCCAGTAGCACACCATGTTACCGCGCTGCGTCGCGGAACTCCGTGCTGCGTCACGGATCTGGTTGACTCCGAGTTCGATTCCCGGACTCGCCGTCATTTGCCGAATGTCTCCCCCTGCTCTCTCTCCCGTTTCACCCTACAACTGTCGGTCATGCTTGACCAGGAAAGCGATAAACGCTAAAAAATAAAGTAAAAAAAAAAAAAAAAAATTAATAACTTTTATTTACAGTAAATATAGGGCTCTGAATCAGACAATGAACCCATATCTCAGTAAAACACTGGGGGTGCTGTCATAGTGTCCTGGAAGTTGCTGAACCGTTCACTATCTACGGAACAGCTCTAGAACTAGTCTCTCGATCACATCATCACTAGAGTCTCTCTGGTGTTCAGCTTAAGCAGAGGCTTGTTCTCACAAATTGAAACAGTATTACAGAAATAACACGTGTGAATTCTATTTTCGGGGTGGATTCTCACTTGAAATAAAAAGCAAATGGTTGGAGGTCAGACAGTCAGCGTCACGCGCTTCAAGCAAGTCATTTAAAAAACCTTTCATTAGTACGGAGCCACAGTGTGGCCGTCGTGAAACAGCCATTACAAACATCGTAGGACTGCGAACAACATCGATACCTGATGCTGGACCTCCACAGTGGAGGCTGTTTTATTCACGACTTTCATCACCTCATTCCTACCAGGTGACGTTGTTAAGGATACTCTCTGGTGCTTTTTCCTCATTAACACAATGGGGACCGGCCACGTATATATACGGCTTTTGGTGCCATGCGTTGTGGACCAGAGGCACGTATATAGCCGTGGCAAGTTGTTATTGTTTTTTTCCATATTAATAACCGGATCAAGATCCCCGACCGGCTCTGCAGATCTACCCTCGTCTGTGGAATCGCGAACATGCAATACCGGCCATATCCTCTTAGGGGCGACATCGCTCCACTGCAGTATACCATGTGGGCGAATGGGGAAAAAAGATTTACCTTCCAATGGCGTTTCATATTACCCTGATCCCGAACCAACAGCATGCACCGTTGATTACGTTTCGAATCGCAGATTTCACCATGGAATAAGGGGATTCATCATCAACCAATGGACATATCGATCTACCAGATGCCGATCGATAACGGTGAGACCTTATTCACCTAAATTACAGTCGGATCAGACATTGTTGTGAGACGCAAGCATTCGATCAGTGAATGTGGCTAGTTACACGGACACTGTATTGGTAATCAATAATACTAAACGCCGTCCCCTGCGGTCCCCCGCCGCCCACCTTTCATCCATACATGCTTTGGGAGACCCCGGATCATATGCAGTTTGTGTTATTTCTTTAGCATATATAAAACGGAAATGCCGTTGAATATAACATTAGTAGCCTTTAGCTCCATAACTAGCTTTCCAGAAAATATATGAGACGAAATCTGTGATAAAGCTTATATTCACTGCGCTATAAAATGACAACCTATTGATGGATTTTTTTTTTCGTTAAGCCATTTTGAAGGGACGGTTTATGAACTCAAGTGACAATGAGAATGGACAGATAGCAATACTATAAAGTATAGATATAGCTCTACAAAAAGACATCGGTGTGTTGACAAACCTTGGTCCTCTACCACCATATTAGACGGGTCCCAGCAGTCGTCAAAGTATTAATACCTCCTCTTCTTCTCCTAATCTCCTCCTTCCTTTCCTATCGTGTGTGTGTGTGTGTGTGTGTGTGTGTGTGTGTGTGTGTGTGTGTGTGTGTGTGTGTGTGTGTGTGTGTGTGTGTGTGTGTGTGTGTGTGTGTGTGTGTGTGTGTGTGTGTGTGTGTGTGTGTGTGTGTGTGTGTGTGTGTGTGTGTGTGTGTGTGTGTGTGTGTGTGTGTGTATGTGTGTGTGTGATAGAGAGTGAGTCAGCGTTCATATGGTTGAAGTACAGAGGCAGGTGTTACTGTAAAACACAGGCTGCCAAAACCAGCGACCGGCAACAGACTGGCTGGCTGCTGTAAGGTTTTCCAACAAACTCTACAATGACCAATAAGATTCACACGTTTTTTCACGTACATTGCTTGCTATGTTCTGTGTTGACGCTGTCTTTCTAGGTCCTGCATGGGAGTGGAAGTGATGTAGTGTCATACTGTACATCTGTAGCCTAAAGCAGGGTACGCTTGGCTCTATCACCTTACATAACAGCCCACAAAATCAGATTGCGTCACAAGATAAAATACCTTTGAAAATGTGAGTCCCAGACAAAAAAGATTTTAAAAACACTGCATAAAGGTTGTGTGATACATGGTATTTTTTATTCTTTATTTTTTTTGGATCACTATGTCACTATGCATACCATCAATGTGCAGCAGGCACCATGCATCTCCAAAAAAGTCAAATGAGAATGAGATACTGGCTGTTTTTATTACATTTTCCTTGTACGATAAAATATAAATGGGAAAATAAAAATGCCAGGTTTGACCTGATGGTGGCGCAAATTAGAGCATGGCCAAATGTAGCTTGACATGCTTTGTGGCCCTTACATACATAACATATATGTGAAGTTTGGTAAAAGGACAATAATGATTCTTACATCAGCATGTAAGATAGTTGTACTTAATGTAGTCAAATGTGCTTTGAGACAACCTTATGTGAGACAACTCTCTACTGCCTTGTATCTCTGTTTGAGACAACTCTCTACTGTCTTGTATCTCTGTCTGAGACAACTCTCTACTGTCTTGTATCTCTGTCTGAGACAACTCTCTACTGTCTTGTATCTCTGTTTGAGACAACTCTCTACTGTCTTGTATCTCTGTTTGAGACAACTCTCTACTGTCTTGTATCTCTGTCTGAGACAACTCTCTACTGTCTTGTATCTCTGTCTGAGAGACAACTCTCTACTGTCTTGTATCTCTGTCTGAGACAACTCTCTACTGTCTTGTATCTCTGTCTGAGAGACAACTCTACTGTCTTGTATCTCTGTCTGAGAGACAACTCTCTACTGTCTTGTATCTGTTTGAGACAACTCTCTACTGTCTTGTATCTCTGTTTGAGACAACTCTCTACTGTCTTGTATCTCTGTCTGAGACAACTCTCTACTGTCTTGTATCTGTTTGAGAGACAACTCTCTACTGTCTTGTATCTCTGTTTGATAGACAACTCTCTACTGTCTTGTATCTGTCTGAGACAACTCTCTACTGTCTTGACTCTTGTATCTCTGTTTGAGACAACTCTCTACTGTCTTGTATCTCTGTTTGAGAGACAACTCTCTACTGTCTTGTATCTCTGTTTGAGAGACAACTCTCTACTGTCTTGTATCTATTTGAGACAACTCTCTACTGTCTTGACTCTTGTATCTCTGTTTGAGACAACTCTCTACTGTCTTGTATCTCTGTTTGAGACAACTCTCTACTGTCTTGTATCTCTGTCTGAACAACTCTCTACTGTCTTGTATCTCTGTCTGAGACAACTCTCTACTGTCTTGTATATCTGTTTGAGACAACTCTCTACTGTCTTGTATCTCTGTCTGAGACAACTCTCTACTGTCTTGTATCTCTGTCTGAGACAACTCTCTACTGTCTTGTATCTCTGTCTGAGACAACTCTCTACTGTCTTGTATCTCTGTTTGAGACAACTCTCTACTGTCTTGTATCTCTGTTTGAGAGACAACTCTCTACTGTCTTGTATCTGTCTGAGACAACTCTCTACTGTCTTGTATCTCTGTCTGAGACAACTCTCTACTGTCTTGTATCTCTGTTTGAGACAACTCTCTACTGTCTTGTATCTCTGTTTGAGAGACAACTCTCTACTGTCTTGTATCTGTCTGAGACAACTCTCTACTGTCTTGTATCTCTGTTTGAGACAACTCTCTACTGTCTTGTATCTCTGTCTGAGACAACTCTCTACTGTCTTGTATCTCTGTTTGAGACAACTCTCTACTGTCTTGTATCTCTGTCTGAGACAACTCTCTACTGTCTTGTATCTCTGTCTGAGACAACTCTCTACTGTCTTGTATCTCTGTTTGAGACAACTCTCTACTGTCTTGTATCTCTGTTTGAGACAACTCTGTACTGTCTTGTATCTCTGTTTGAGAGACAACTCTCTACTGTCTTGTATCTCTGTCTGAGACAACTCTCTACTGTCTTGTATCTCTGTCTGAGAGACAACTCTCTACTGTCTTGTATCTGTTTGAGACAACTCTCTACTGTCTTGTATCTCTGTTTGAGACAACTCTCTACTGTCTTGTATCTCTGTCTGAGACAACTCTCTACTGTCTTGTATATCTGTTTGAGACAACTCTCTACTGTCTTGTATCTCTGTCTGAGACAACTCTCTACTGTCTTGTATCTCTGTCTGAGACAACTCTCTACTGTCTTGTATCTCTGTCTGAGACAACTCTCTACTGTCTTGTATCTCTGTTTGAGACAACTCTCTACTGTCTTGTATCTCTGTTTGAGAGACAACTCTCTACTGTCTTGTATCTGTCTGAGACAACTCTCTACTGTCTTGTATCTCTGTTTGAGACAACTCTCTACTGTCTTGTATCTCTGTCTGAGACAACTCTCTACTGTCTTGTATCTCTGTTTGAGACAACTCTCTACTGTCTTGTATCTCTGTCTGAGACAACTCTCTACTGTCTTGTATCTCTGTCTGAGACAACTCTCTACTGTCTTGTATCTCTGTTTGAGACAACTCTCTACTGTCTTGTATCTGTTTGAGACAACTCTCTACTGTCTTGTATCTCTGTTTGAGACAACTCTGTACTGTCTTGTATCTGTTTGAGACAACTCTCTACTGTCTTGTATCTCTGTCTGAGACAACTCTCTACTGTCTTGTATCTGTCTGAGACAACTCTCTACTGTCTTGTATCTGTCTGAGACAACTCTCTACTGTCTTGTATCTCTGTTTGAGACAACTCTCTACTGTCTTGTATCTCTGTCTGAGACAACTCTCTACTGTCTTGTATCTCTGTTTGAGACAACTCTCTACTGCCTTGTATCTCTGTTTGAGACAACTCTCTACTGTCTTGTATCTGTCTGAGACAACTCTCTACTGTCTTGTATCTCTGTTTGAGACAACTCTCTACTGTCTTGTATCTCTGTTTGAGACAACTCTCTACTGTCTTGTATCTCTGTCTGAGACAACTCTCTACTGTCTTGTATCTCTGTTTGAGACAACTCTCTGTCTTGACTCTCTGTTTGAGACAACTCTCTACTGTCTTGTATCTCTGTCTGAGACAACTCTCTACTGCCTTGTATCTCTGTCTGAGACAACTCTACTGTCTTGTATCTGTTTGAGACAACTCTCTACTGCCTTGTATCTCTGTCTGAGACAACTCTCTACTGTCTTGTATCTCTGTCTGAGACAACTCTCTACTGTCTTGTATCTCTGTCTGAGACAACTCTCTACTGTCTTGTATCTCTGTTTGAGACAACTCTCTACTGCCTTGTATCTCTGTCTGAGACAACTCTCTACTGTCTTGTATCTCTGTCTGAGACAACTCTCTACTGTCTTATATCTCTGTTTGAGACAACTCTCTACTGCCTTGTATCTCTGTTTGAGACAACTCTCTACTGCCTTGTATCTGTTTGAGACAACTCTCTACTGTCTTATATCTCTGTTTGAGACAACTCTCTACTGCCTTGTATCTCTGTTTGAGACAACTCTCTACTGTCTTATATATCTGTTTGAGACAACTCTCTACTGTCTTGTATCTCTGTTTGAGACAACTCTCTACTGTCTTGTATCTCTGTCTGAGACAACTCTCTACTGTCTTGTATCTCTGTTTGAGACAACTCTCTACTGTCTTGTATCTCTGTTTGAGACAACTCTCTACTGTCTTGTATCTCTGTTTGAGACAACTCTCTACTGTCTTGTATCTCTGTTTGAGACAACTCTCTACTGTCTTGTATCTCTGTCTGAGACAACTCTCTACTGTCTTGTATCTGTCTGAGACAACTCTCTACTGTCTTGTATCTGTTTGAGACAACTCTCTACTGTCTTGTATCTCTGGCTGTAGTGGAGGGTAACACAACCTAAACTCAGTTTAGCCAACATTTTATTCATGAAATAAGTGTTTACTTACCTTTTCAAACTGATATAAATCTTTGTGATTGGAATTCATTCTATAGATTATAATACGTAGAATCAGATTCATGCAAGTTACATAAAAACAGGGTATTTTTGAGGAATTAAAAACAAAATAACCACATTGTTGCATATTAGTGTTACAGTGATCATAGTGTTTATTTTACCTCTGCATCATAAGGCTGTGTGTTGTGAGAGAAAATAGACGCTATCTTTTCCAGGTCGGCCATGTTCTGAGTAACACACACACACACACACACACACACACACACACGCACACGCACACGCACACACACACGCGCGCACGCGCACACACACAGGACTCCAGAGAGAGAAAGGGGTGGAACGAGACAGGAAGAGAAGGCTTCATCTTCACTTGCGATGTCATCCAGCGATAGAAACGATGCCAGGAGTTAGAGAGCTGCCGTTTTTCTCCTGATCAGACGGAGGGAAGACAGAGAGGACATGATTGGATAAGACTCTAAACGCATCCTTCCTTCCTTCTCTCTCTCTCTTTATTCCACCCTTCCCTTGTTCATTAATCCCCGTTCTTTTGTTCATTCCCAAACTTCCCTTTCTTGCTTCCTTCTCTCCTTCACTCGTCTATTCCCTCTGTCCTTTCCTCCTTCATTAGTTTGTTTCTTCCTTCTTTCCTTGCATTCTTTCATTGATCTGAAGCCCTATTTCTATCCAGACAGCCACAGGAACGTAGCAGAGTGCCCCCCCTCGCCTTGCATCTATCCCCCTGCATTAGTGGGCCTATAAACAGAGGAACAAGTCCTCCACTTCCCTCAAAAGACCTAAATCTTTGCGCTTCCTTTTGGACCGACATGTGTTATGGGAAAGCCCGGTCCGGATCTGCACGCGGGAGGGTTTTTGGACTACAGGATGTCTCTCTGGGCAAGTCATAAAACGCGGGGAACATCACATGTTTTTTCTTTTCCCCCTTTTTTTTTTAACTGGGGTCAAACCGCTGTTAAATAGGCCTGCGGTATCAAAGTGGCTTCAGATCCCAACATCAGGCGGTCCACTTGACCAACATGGGCCGTATACATACACATCCGTAGCACATGCACAGCACAGCACAAGCTCCCGCCCAGATGAGCATCACATCATCATAGCTGAGCCCATGGCCGCCACCCAACTCTCTCTCTCTCTCACCCCATATCCCTCGTTCTTTCACGTCATCTCTATCTCTCACTTCTCCTCTCTCCATCATCATCATCATCTAGTCTCTCTCTCTCTCCCTCCATCTTTCTGCGGGATGGGTCCCGTACTGAGCCCTTTCATCCAAGTTCCAGGGACTTGAATCACCGACGCACCCTGGCGTGTGTTCCCCCCTGTCCTCTCCTCCACCTCTATAATTAGGCAGCGGGTATATTAAGAGAGGCAAGCAGGGAGGGGATATTGCGATGCAGGAACATTACAGTTTTTTTTATGGTGTGGTTAACCTAGCCAGTGGAATGATATGGCCCTAACATATGTTACACACTTCATCTCCACTATACACTTACGCACGACTCACGGACATATGTGCACACAAACACACTTCACAGTGGAGATTATCTTGTAAGATCACAGTAAGTGGCATATGTCACACATTTCCCCACACGGACACAGATACACACACACACACACACTTATGTTTATATGAATTATGGGGATATTACATTCATTCTGTAACGAAGCCTATAACCTTAACCTAATCCTAACCCTAACCTTAACCGTGACACTGCAGTAGCTCGTCAAACTAAATCAGGATGTCTAACATGTCCTCATTTGGTCCCCAAATGTCCTGATTTCGTGATTTGCTGATATCTTGATTTTTTTTTCTTTTTTATGTTGAACCTAAAAAGATATTTGTGAAAAAGAAACGATTGGATTATTATGGGTGTCAGATAACAGAGTACCAAATATAAATATATATATACTTTTTATTATTATTTTTAAATATTTAATTGAATTTACATTTTTACAAATTGTATATATTACCTAAGGGAATAAACACCTATTCCTTGTAAGTACATTGTCATCCATCTATCTAATTTCAGAATGCAATTATTTGGTAAACATAATGTCATCAGCATCAGCTAACTCTGTGCTCGGACCTGAGGTAAGATACAAAGTATTAGTATCAGAGAACTGCCAATGACATCCTGTCCCTATGTGTTTACAAATTATGTTTTAAATAAAAACTGCTATGGTAATATTGATGAGGATATTTAATAATATCAAATTAATCTTTAAGCAAATAAACGTTCTAAATATGTGAAACCATTTTCTTCAAGCAATATAGTGAAAGAAGCAGAATATCTCAGATCTAAAATTATAATTGGTACAATATCTTAAAATACTTTATTTCCTAATAACTGTTGACGTGACTGGCAGGACTGGACAACAGCGATCAAACGTGGTAAATCCAAAAAACTGGAATCCATTCGAAATTAATTTGTGTCCAGAAAACATTCAATCTTAAAAAAGAAACAAGAAATGAGGAAAATTCCTCATTCTCCACTTTTTTATCCCAAAATATGTAACAATCCTTGTATTGATTTATTACAGTAGAATTACCTGTTTATATCAAATTATGGTTGATGAAATGTCTTCAAATATAAATCTAATAACCAGCCTGATCCACCATTTCAGGCCCATAGTGAAGAATCAATGTCGGTTTATATAATAAAATCCTAAAAATGGCCATGGGAAATTGGCATTTGGAAACGGGTCACATTTTCGTCCGTGGACTTGGAGTGCATCTAAACGGGATGAAAAACAGAGGGGGCACAATACGTCCCCCACCGTGCCGCCTGCGTAACCTACTAACGGAGGATTTCAGAAAAAGCAGGAGCCCCGTGGAACAGAAAATGAAGAAAATGCAGCGAAGAAACACTTATAGGAAAGGCTTTGGCGACACCAAGTGGTCACATTGGATATTACATCACACCTCTGGAGAACTACAGCAAGGTGTAGTCCTATTTTTGTTTTAATTTGAGCCATTACAAGGAAATAGAAAATGCCTACAGATATAAAAACTATGAGTAACCACTCTAGTGTATGATGCTTACAAATACATTCCTCACAGCAAAGAAATTGACAGTGAGTGATCCTCATGGGACACAGAAGAGAGCAGGATGTGAAGTCTAAATTCTGCACTCATACACATGGCCTTAAATATGAACACTAACACTATACATACTCATATTCCCACAGCGCAGAATGATTCAGTTTTAACTAGACAATATACTGGTAGAAATCAACCCATCTACCATGTGGGTAGAAATACCTAGGATGTACAGGGGAAAAGTTGCACATGTTGCAACATAATATATTAATAATTATAATAATTTCTAAGAAAGCATGCATCTGTATTTCTAGCTATACTTTAAGGCACATCATTCATAACATAATGAATTCATGAAATATGTATTACAGTTTTAACATAAAATTGTACTCTCATTGAATATATTACTGCTCAGATGCATTTGGCAAGTCTCCCAATGTAATCTGAGCAAAGGGAAATCTCCTGCTATGTTCCAGCAGCTTTAGACCCTAAAACCCTGGACGCTCAGTCTCACCACCACATGTAGCAATATAATCTGTTAAGCTACAGTGGAGTCAGTGTGCAGTACATACAGAGAGAGGATAACACACACAAAACTAGGAAATAATTGGAAGGCAATCATTTTTAAAGGAAAATGATAATCTATTTGAAATAGAGTTGTATGTGTGATGAACACCTGAAATACCCAAAGAAATTGAATACAATTTTAATTTATATTAATAATAAAAAAAAAAAAAAAACTGTATGAGGGTGTACAGGTAGGCATCCTAGCTACAAATACAACGGCGGAAAGAAACAAGCATGACGCACATGCCTTTGAAAAAGGATTGTTGTTTATTTACAGTGTTTTTCTTTCTGAATTACAATAAAAATTATTTTTTTTAGAATGGGTCTCCTCGGTTGGAGAATTCATTTGAAGCACGATGGGGGACAGCTGGACAGGACCGTGTGTGTGTGCGTGTGCGTGTGTGTATTCTCGTGCTTGCATGTGTGTGTGTTTGGCAGAGGGAAGTCCTTGGAGGAATCTGCAGCAAGATGGCCTCCCCTTTCTCCTCCTCTTCTTCTCCTCCTCCTCCTCCTCCTGCTCAGTGACTTTCTCCTTTCTTCCCCACAACCTGCATTTAAACAACACAAACCATGAGTACAGCTAATGAACCACAATGACGAATAGCATACATAAATATATATATATATATATATATACACACATATACACCATTTAAATATCACATTGCGATTCTGAAATATAACTTCACATGCAATAATACCTTAAAATAATTGGGGTACATTTCCAAAAAGATTTTTTTTTTAATAAGATTGTTTCAAGTTTTAATACTCTTCTCTTTGTGTAAATATAACATTGCAGAACTTCATTTAGGGGGTTGTGTGTGTGCAGAAACTTCAGAGAACCACATTGAGCAGTTATGGTACAAGAAACAATTACAATTAATAATAATAATAAAATGTATCAAAAATAATAAACAGTGTTTACTGTGTACAGTAATTATTTTGTGGCAGTGTGGTGGTGGTGTTTTGGTGCCACATCCATCCAGGTTTGGCTATATTGCAGGTTGAAGCACAAAAGGAATTGTATTATGATAAGTGTAGGACTTCAACACTTTACGGTACTTTTGAGGGCAACTGAACTAAAATTACTAATTACTTGCTCTAGCACAGTTATTAATTGTGCATCACTACTGGTGTGTAGGAAATATTACTCTATGTTTATAGACACCGAAGGCAAGGCAACCTCGTCTATGGAAAGAATTTACGAGGGAATGAATGGGAATTCAAACTATCACCTACGTAAGACCCGTGTCTAACGTAGCCACTCCACACATTGTAATATTGTCTAGAATTAAGATCTCCATGACTCAGGTTTACAAATGCATTTTGTTTAAATGTAAGACTTTTTAAGACCTTTTTAATACCACTTAGAGCAACATTTGATACCAATTTCATGACCATATTAGGAAGAAAACTAAAACACAGACACTGTATTGGCGGCTACACATGCACGCCAATTTTAATTATTGCATGTTCCATACAAGCTCCCGCCAGACACACCAAGCTCCAGAAAACAACTTGAATACAAAAACATTTCATATATTTAATAGGATTTAATCTCCCGACAGTCGGGCTTGCCCCCCGCCAAAAAAAGTTTAATATGCAAATTAAATGTATGACTTTTTAATACCTTTCAATTAAGAATTATGAATTTAATACTTTTGACCCCACAGTCAGATAATTATCCCTCTGGAGTCCAAGTCGTTTTTTGGGGGGGGGTTTATTGGGTCCTGGGGAGTCAACAGTAGGTGGCACATACAGTAGTGCCACAAGTGCTATACACCATTACAAAGCCGGGAACCTTAACCCTTTCACTGCCACACTACCAAATGGTTAACCCTTTCATTGCGACAATACAGAAGGTTAACACTTTCACCTTTGGTAGTGAAATAGTGGTAGTGAAAGGGTTAAGAATCATTTGAGATGCAGATGCATTATTCGATAATTACATTTTATTTTTAACAGGAAAATCTGTTGATGTCTTGATATATTTAAATCTCTCCAAAGTGGGCCAAACGGTCCACGGTAGCCTGCTTGATCCCTCTAGTGTGCCAACAGAGAGAGGATTCTCTTTCCGTTTCAGTACACAGTGGAGATGTGGCTCGGAGCTGTCCGCGGTGCTGAACTGGACAGAGAAGTGGCAACTGAAGACTAATTTCTCTATCATTCACTTATACAAAAACAAAGACTGAAATGGATATATATACATCTTTATTTAACTAAACAATGCTGATTTAGTTTGCACATAATCTCACACGCATCCAAAACATTGTGCACACATATGTGTCCCCATAAAACTATTGCTATTTTTTTTACATCTACAACATTTCATGGATTAATGAACAATTAACACACAACACAAGGATTCGATGACAACAATGGTGGCCACATTCAAACTAATTTACTCTCAATAACTGTCAAACTAAATGAATGTGTGCAAAACTTTAGTTTTTGGATGTGTGTGAGATTATGTATGTGTGTGTGTGTGTAAGTGTGTGTAAGTGTGTGTGTGTGTGTGCACGTGTAATCAGCATTGTTTTTTGGTGAAGTGCCCCTTTAACACTTTCAGTGCCAGCAGGGGGCGCACGATTTAGTGCTTGAATGCCCACCATCCACTTCAATGTTAGCGTTAATAACGCCTAATCTATGTTTTAAATTATGGCTATGTGTCTAATCTGCCCGTCGCTTATCAATGACTCGTTTTCCAGTCAACATTGTCGAAGCGGATTGTTTTTTTATCGGTTCATTTTCGTTTTATAGCATTTTGAAAAGCCCTCGTTTTCAAGGAAAATAAAAAGATTCCATGATAAACGCCCTGTACTGGAATATTCTGGCATACACAAAAACGTTGTAATTGTTCTGCCTATTTATGAATCGTTTTCAAATAAACGCTAGATTATCGATAGTATATGTGTACGTATGCATGCTATATAGGCGATCTGAAAAATCGATTCTCTGATTTCCTCAAAGCGATCACGCACAGAGACACAACACACATAGGGCGAACGCTGAGATCTCAGCGAATACAACTCTGATTATCCCAAGACTTGTAAAATAGATTCCTTACCTCAGATCAGATGTTCTCCAAAAAGATCATTCCAATTCCTGATCGCCATTCCAAAAATCGATCGCTTTTATTGATCCAACGCTGCATACTGGACATATGTATTCCACGCTGTTCTGAGGGTCCACAATGAATCCGATCGGCTCAGGTTAAATGCCTGAGAAGTAAAATGTGGATTCCGGATTTTTCTTTTCTCATCCATTTTCATTGAGTCCATTCCAAAAGGGTGCATTACCATCTGGGAGACGATAGGGGGTGGTTTTTTCACATCTGAGCTCCTGATGGGGCTGGTTTACCAACGGGAGACTCGGTTGATGAAATATGAATTCAGATCGCTAATAAAAAAATAACACACTAATTGTCGTGGTGGGCATTCAGGCGTCGGGCTGATAACACGTGTTATCACGTGGTGGGCATTGAAAGTGTTAACTGGACTCAACAACACAGGCAACTGTCTTCAGTCTTCAGTCAACAACATTATGGCTGAAGTAGTCCCGACACTCCGACTTTGGGTTATGCACGCGAGTCTAGGGACTTATTTGGAATATAAATGTATACGCAAAAATCGACAACTTTTCAATAAAGATTATTATAAATCAACATGCCTTGCTGATGTCATTCTTTATATAATCTATCAATTGTTCTTAAGCTCGATACACATAAGATTTGACAAGGAACCACTCCCATTTCTCCAGGACATTGAAATCTTCCAGGACACTGGACCAGCACCAATGTTTTCTAACGGAATCTTTATTCATCTTTCCTTATCCAATATGTAATGATTATGTTATGAATCTCTATTTCGAGTGTCGATTGGTTTGACATTATGTTATTTACCTATAATGACCATTTACATGCAGGGGGCGAAATTAAAGCCCGCCGCCCGCCAGGGGCGCTCAGTTTTTACCTTTGGCGCTTGCCACTGAGAGCCCTGCCCGCCGTGTGGCGTGTAGACGTGTAGTTCATAATGATACTCTTATTTTGAAGATCTGTGCGGGTCTCATTTCCGGCCCAAGCGCAGCTAGTCATAATATCGATGGCTCCGGCAGTTAGCAGCATTCGGTTCGTATGATATTCTTATTTTGAAAAAAAACGTGGCAACGAGTCATATCCGCCCAGCCGGGCCAGCCCCCTGCAGCGGGATACTATTGGCTTCTGCTCGTATCAACACAGAGCGGCCCGCAGCTCTAGTGCCACTGCTAACGTTAAGCTCTCAGAATGGTAGCAGCTCGCCTGCAGCATCTAGTGCTAACGTTAAGCTCCCAGAATGGTAGCAGCTCGCCCGCAGCATCTAGTGCTAACGCATTGACTAACGGTATCTAGCTGGCTAGCTACTGATATCAACAAATGCTCCAGCAATAGTCTACTCGAGTGCATAAAACCTCCGTTCCCTCGTTAGCTAGCTCGCGTTAGCTAACGCTAGATCGATCTGTCCCAGTAAACTAAATTGTCTTAACGTTATCTACCGGGCTAGCAGTAGCTACAGATAGCTCCTGATATCAATGTCTTATAACATTGATTGAATGCGTATTCTAGCTGAGGGCATGTTGAATGTGATTTGACAACATAACCGTAACGTTATAAATGGGTCCAGCTGCATCGCCGGAGAATCCTTGCATGCTGAATGTAGGGTCTAGCTGAATATAGGGTCTAGCTGCAGGGCCGGAGAATCCTTGCTGGAGCTGGAGGCTACTCAAGTATACACACAGACAGTGGAGCTGTTTGCAGATAGCAAGCATTTTGACTTTGGTGGCGATGTCTCGCAGATAATACAACTACAAGTATGATTATATAATATATATTTTATTTAAAAAAAATTTTTATATAAAATATATATATATATATTTTTTAATCAAAAAAAATTTGGCAGGTAAGAAATATGCTTGGCGGGTAGACTCTTCCCATCTACCCGCCACTGGACGGTGAGTCAAAAAGTTAATTTCGCTCCCTGTTTACATGCTCAATTGAGTCCAATAAGTTGCTCCAGCTATTTCTGGATACCATTAGTTACACAGATTTGGTACATTCCAGAGACATCTTTGACGTTTTCAATTCATGCTTGTGGCTTGTACAGGGGTCCCTATAAAAGGTCAGATAAGGGGAACCTGGCTTGCTCAGGTTAAAACATACCCGTTTGAAGTCGTTCATGTTGGTGGCCTGTACAGGGGTCCCTATGAAGGTCAGATAGTTCACTTTCGTTGTCTCCTCATCTCCTTGGTTGGATTTGATGAACAACTGGGAAGAAAAAGATGAGCCTCTCATTCATATTCATGTACAGAGAGTATCGACCGTAAGCAAGGCATAAAACTTAACAGCAGAGTGCGTCTGTGAGTCTCTCTGTTGAGTTACTGCAGTGCTCTGCTGAAACATGTAGTTCTGATCCTCTCTGTTGTTACTGCAGTGCTCTGTTGAAACATGTAGTTCTGAGTCTCTCTGTTGTTACTGCAGTGCTCTGCTGAAACATGTAGTTCTGAGCCTCTGTTGTTACTGCAGTGCTCTGCTGAAACATGTAGTTCTGAGCCTCTGTTGTTACTGCAGTGCTCTGCTGAAACATGTAGTTCTGAGTCTCTCTGTTGTTACTGCAGTGCTCTGCTGAAACATGTAGTTCTGAGTCTGTTGTTACTGCAGTGCTCTGCTGAAACATGTAGTTCTGAGCCTCTGTTACTGCAGTGCTCTGCTGAAACATGTAGTTCTGAGTCTCTCTGTTGTTACTGCAGTGCTCTGCTGAAACATGTAGTTCTGAGTCTCTGTTGTTACTGCAGTGCTCTGCTGAAACATGTAGTTCTGAGTCTCTGTTGTTACTGCAGTGCTCTGCTGAAACATGTAGTTCTGAGCCTCTGTTGTTACTGCAGTGCTCTGCTGAAACATGTAGTTCTAAGCCTCTGTTGTTACTGCAGTGCTCTGCTGAAACATGTAGTTCTAAGCCTCTCTTGTTACTGCAGTGCTCTGCTGAAACATGTAGTTCTGAGCCTCTCTGTTGTTACTGCAGTGCTCTGCTGAAACATGTAGTTCTGAGCCTCTCTGTTGTTACTGCAGTGCTCTGCTGAAACATGTAGCTCTGAGCCTCTGTTGTTACTGCAGTGCTCTGCTGAAACATGTAGTTCTGAGCCTCTGTTGTTACTGCAGTGCTCTGCTGAAACATGTAGTTCTGAGCCTCTCTGTTGTTACTGCAGTGCTCTGCTGAAACATGTAGCTCTGAGCCTCTGTTGTTACTGCAGTGCTCTGCTGAAACATGTAGCTCTGAGCCTATTTGTTGTTACTGCAGTGCTCTGCTGAAACATGTAGCTCTGAGCCTCTGTTGTTACTGCAGTGCTCTGCTGAAACATGTAGTTCTGAGCCTCTGTTGAGGTACTGCAGTGCTCTGCTGAAACATGTAGTTCTGAGCCTCTGTTGAGTTACTGCAGTGCTTTGCTGTAGTTCTGGTTTTCCACCATCAGATGCAGAATTGCCAGATGTATGATAATTATCGTAATTGTACAATCATTTTACCCTCTATACGATGTGTTTTGCCCTCTGTATGATAATACAGAAAAAGCTAATTTTCCACAGAAAACGTTTGAAGCCTTTGGGACGATAATTTAACATTTTCCATCTGGAAACACTGCATCAATTGAACTTGAGGTGTGTTATTGGCATAGAATTACACCATAAAACAGAGGCATAAATGGAAGTTCTGTAAATATAAATCATCAGTTATATAGTATATAATATTATATATATATAAGAAAAACTGGCGTTAATCAAAAATCATTTGTACACCTGTTGTACAGCAACTTCAAACACTGGGGCCAATGAATCATTACATTACAGAGAACCTCAGAAACCCTAACCGCTTAGGAACTGATGTCTTTCAATGTAGAATTCATTTCAGATGACTGAAACACATAAAAAAAATGACATGTCTCAATGGCAGTGGAAATACTGACTGTACAGTGGCAAATGACCACATTCACACAGCAGCCATTTCGCTACTAGGTCATGCTCAGGTTGGGTTTCTTTCTATTGCCTTGGGTGGGAACAGGGTGGAAAGAAATCCCAACCAGAGCACGACATGAGAGCATAATGACAACCTATGGAACCCTGCTGCTAGCTGTGCCCCATGGTTTCCATTCCATGTTAGGGAAACTCCAGAACAAATGTGGAGACTTTTCTCCACAATATGACAAGAATCTGGTGAATTGTGATAACAAACTACAATTCTAAACGTCCCAAGTGTCCCTAGAAGTAGTCTTTGCACTCAAAATGTATATCGAGCAGGTCTGGGTTCGTTTTCTATGGGAAAACATCCAGCCAGATAAGTGGAGGGGTTCAAAGAACTCAGGCCCATCTCACCACTCAAGAGAAAAGCTGGACCTGACCCGGTACTTGTTCTGTGGAAGTAAAGCCAGAGAATATCTGTACCAAATACCACTACAAGCATTCTGCCACTTGCACACAAAGGGTGCATTGAAGTTGGGACTCAGCGGGACACGAGAGAGACGATGTTTCTTGTTGCAAGAGAGACGACTCTTCTCTGCAGTGTCAAGATGATCATGCAGAGTAATTGTTTCTTGTTGCAAGAGAGACGACTCTTCTCTGCAGTGTCAAGATGATCATGCAGAGTAAACAGAAGATGAGGCATTCCTCTTCATGATTAATTGACCCGTCTTGTGCCCTGCCCTTTCTCGTGAAAAAGAGGGCGGGGCATGATAAAGGTAAATCCCATCTCAGGTCTGCGTGCAGGTCTCCGCCAAGAACCTTGGTGTGTGGTCCTTGGCGACCGGCTGGACTTTTCCGTTCACGTCGCCTCAACCACCAGAACCTGCAGATTCTTTCTGAGCAACGTCAGAAGGATCCGCCCCTTCCTGACAAAATACTGCTAGCTGGTTTACTGACTACTGCCACCAAGGCACTTCAACTGATACAGAACCCAGCGACCCAACTGATCAACCTACCAAAGTCAGCCCACATTACCCCACTTAGTACGATGAATGGAAGCGGTCAGTATTTCAGTGTTTTGAACTGCAGGGGTTTAAATGTGAACTCACTGTGACACTCTGTACATTCTGGAACTTGACGTAGCGCAGGGACATGAGCCCGTCGTCCTTGTAGTCTTCCTCCGACAGCTCCAGGGTCTGGGTGGCCTCGCTCCGCTCCGCGTCGTCAAAGTCCATCGACCGGGGCAGGTTAATAAACACCTTCACTACTTTCGGGGCTTGGGCTGGAGATGGAACCACCACAACACAATATGATTTCAGGCGTTAATGCAATATAGGATTTTAATTCTTGCGGCAATGATCCGACATTGTTATAATAATGTCGGATTGTTATTGTTATAATTGTTATTGTGATAGAGCCGACATAATCACATGACGACATTTTTATCAAATAATAAATACATACAACTAAAATTAGGTTGAGAGTGCAATTATATTAGTAAGCTCCGATTAAGACTTGGAAAGAAAACTCGCCAGATTCTTTAAATCTGGTAAAAGAAGACGATTCTTCAAGTTCACACACATTGACAGTGTTGTGAAGAAGGCACGACAACGCCTCTACTTCCTCAGGCGCCTAAGGAAGTTCCAAGTCAGTCAGAAGATCCTTAGGAACTTCTACTCATGTACAATAGAGAGCATCCTGACCGGCAACATCACCTCCTGGTTTGGGAATAGCACTGCACAAGACCGTAGCAGACTACAAAGAGTGACACGTTCAGCCGAACGCACAATTGGAGGGGGGCTTCCCACCCTCCAGAACATTTACAACAAGCGGTGCAAGGGGAAGGCTAAGAGAATTATTAAGGACTCGAGCCACCCGAACAACTGCCTCTTTGAACTGCTGCGGTCAGGCAAGCGATACCGGAGTCTTAAGGCGAGCACAGAAAGACTCAGAAGAAGCTTCTATCCCCAGGCCATCAGGCTGCTAAACGAACAATAATCACTATGCGGCAACCATCAAATGCACACATGCACACATGCACACAGCACACACACACACACACACTCACTCAAACAAACAACACACTGCAGCACCCACTCTCCACACTTTAGATCACACAAACACACTTACACTTTATATTTATTGATGGGGGATTTGCACTACAACTCGTACACCTACTGTGAATTGTACCTAAATTGCACCTCGTCCCATTCTCCATTTCTGCCTTGCACTATATAGTATTGTATATTAGTACACTGCACAGTATTGTATATTGTATGGCAACTACGTCTATTCTGCATCGAACATTGTACATATGTCTAAACTGAACACTGTGACCTCATCTTTTTTTGCTTCTAATTTTGCTATGTTATTTTATTTCATACGTATCTTGTCTTGCACAGTCTCTGGAGCGCAACAGTAAGAAGCATTTTGTATAAAAGTATTCTGTACTTCTGTATGACAACTATTAAAGAAACTTGAGTACTCTGAACTGCCTATTTCTCTTACAATACACCAACAGTCTGAACTGATGCAGTATATGTACATGACATGGATTGAATTGGATCATTACCTTTTGAATCAATCTAAATCGATGTACCTTTACACTCCCGCTGCGTCTACTGATGGAAGGTAGCGAGCGACATGTATGGGCTAATATATTGACTCTTTGCATTTCAATGCTTTGGCAATAGTCTCGTCAGCATTCGTTCTAACCACGCACACGCTGAACTGGTGTGAATTTGACTCACCGAATTCTGCGGACAGTAGCTTCATGGAGAACAACTTGACGGGCTGGTTGAAGGCTATGGTGATCAGCAACTGCAGGAGACAAATCAATATCGCATAAGAAGAAATATAGCCTTCACACCGGTATATTACACTGAAATCAAGAGATCACAGGATTGTAGTTTCATAGAAAATGCTGTTAAAACCACCACCACGGGTTTGCAAACACTATTCAATGAAATTTCAGATCCAACGGCTATATTTTATTATTATTACTTTCTTCTTACACATCCAAATGGCCCACAGTGCAACAGGCAACCAGCTTCACCCACAGGCAACCGACAAAAGCAGATGTGGAAGTTTTACACCGTGGAACTGGTGGTGATGTCAAATCTGAGAAGCCATGACCTTAACGATTCATTGCCAAGTGACACTGAACTTATAACATGTGGTCTGTGGTGAACTTACTTAAACTGTTAAGACTTAACAGGTTAAGACTAAACGTAACCCGTCTGTGGTAAAAACGTGGAGAGAGGCTGGCAATTCAGTTTTAGTTCCTTTCATTCAAAAAGACAAGATAGCGTAGATAGAGCATGATTATTCGACTATTGTTTCTATCTATCTATCCATGAACAGGATGTGAACTGATCAAACACACCACCACCTAGAGAAAAGCATGTGGCTATTCACGGATCTGCTTTCTCACATCTTCGTTAATATTCACGATTTGTTCTGAGACATATTTGTGATTGGAGTGTTTTTTATTGGCACTTATACACTCCACCAGGGAAGTCATGATATAATAAGAATGTGTCCTCCTCAACCTGATTGGCTAAACCTACCTGTTCGTCACAGTCAGACTCCAGGTAGGTGGCGTCTTTGGTTAAGCAGCTGTCAAAGCCACAGTCGTCACTCTCGTTGAGACACTCGCAGCCGGCTTTGCTCACAAAAGGCATGAGGTCCATCTGGAAAACACAGAACGGAAATAATGAGCGACTCTGACATAAGTATTGTCCTAGAATATACAGCTGCACACTTCCAAGTGTATTTTAGTTAGTAATGCTTGGTCATTGAATAGCTCTGCTTAAAGAAAAAGAAAGAAATGGCATACATCACAGCTTTCCTTTAATGGTTTTAATTTGTTTTTTTTTAAAGAAAAAGGGATGTGAATTTCATTTGGCTTAATATAGTCGAGAGCCAGATCAATTCAAATATGCTGTGATCGGCTCCGACTCCGAACCGTCCTGTCGGGACATCCCTGGTTCCTGGGTAAAATGTACACTTTCTGCTGGATGTGCAACCTGACTAAATCAATGGCGGCCTGTGTGACTGTGCACGTAGGGTATGAGCAGGGCTTCAGCGTGGAGTGGCGCACCTCTATAATTATGGAACAATGCGGATGGTGTCACCGCAGGGCAATGATTGTCACTGCTGTGGCGAGAGAGCGTTCACTCCGTCCCCCTGAACCACTTAGGCCGCACGAACCGGCGTTCACAGAGAATCTTCCAAATAAACAATAGGGATATTTAAAAGCAACCACGTTTAGTATGATGCCAATCAGGCCATGTGAGCGGATCGGAGCGTGAGCGGAGCGGGCGGTTTTGACGTGAGCGAGGAGTGGGTTTTAAAATGGGTCGGCGCGACGTCCGGAGCGAGAGTTCTCCTCCGCTCCAATCCACTCCGGGACGCTCACACAGTGGTTTAACACTGATGTAATAATATACATGTAGTACAATGCCAAAGCAACAGATGGCGATGTACAAACATGAAGGCCATTTTCAACCAATGAGAATTGAGAAGGGTGAACCTGTGATATCCTGTTCAGGCTTCACTCCTCCTCCTTCACTCACTCCTGTTAGAAAAGTATCGACGCCATTGTTGTTGTCGTTAGCTTACATGCTAACGTTAATGGCAGCGACCATAGCATTGTGGCTTGGCTAACTATCATCGCTTAATAGAGCTAGTGAATGGATAAACAACGTTATTTAACATTGCAGAATGGGTACAATTACAATGCTGCTCAATACAAACAATTGTTAAGGGGCCCAGGGGGTGTAGACTGTTGTAGTTTGAGCTAATTTACACCATGCTCCAAAAAATAAATAAAAAAAAGCCGAGCGATCTGGCGCGGGGAGCGCTCGATTCAAGGTGAGCGGTGAGGGAGCGGAGAGCGACTTGGGGGCGGGGTCAACATGAGCGATTAGCGGAGCGGACCAAGCTTTAAAGAGCGAAGAGCGGATTTCTCGGCCGCGCCGATCCGCTCACGTGGCCTGATGCCAATAGTAGGGATGGGCAAAACTTGAACAAAATTAAGTAAGGATAATGTATAGCTACGAGGTCATTGTCACAAAATAATTGACCGACACAGAGTTTAGAACACCGAGGCGCCGCGCCGAGGTGTTCTAAACGCAGTGAAGGTCAATTAATTTGCGACAATGATCGAGTATAGGTATACATTATCCCGCTTATTACATGGCTAACTTACTAACAATATACCTAATTCATTTTATACCATCGACAAGACGAGATCAAATGCAGACGCAGTTGTTCTGTGGCTCCTCTGTCGTCGCCGGCAGCCAGCAGGTGTGTGGTCTGATTACCTGATGAGTGCAGCTGTGCATATGCTGAGCTTAGCTTTCGTGACTGTCTGCGACCAAAATGCTTGATTGTGATTGGTCAATAGCGCTCTGTTACCCGTATCAGCAGTCATTATTGCGCGTTGCCCATAGCAGCGGTCCGTTATCAAGAAATAACTGATGGCTGTCAAGGGCAACCGAGCGCTATTGACCAATCACAATCAAGCATTTTGGCGAATGTTAAAACGCCATGTAATAATATTAGATAGTCACTGGGAACTATTCGAGTACTAATCGAAGGTCACGTTGCTACCATGTAACATCTCCAGTCTCTCTTTCTCCATCTTCATTTCCTGCTGTTAACAGACTGTGATGCCACCTGGCTAGTTAGCAAGCTGTACCCAGCATGGCGTTCAGCGGCGTAACAGTTAATATGGTCCCCTCTCAATACACTACACATTGTTGGTGCCGGTAAAAACAAGGGAAAACATATCGTGCATCAGTGACTGGGCGACTGGGAGGGGGGGGGGCGCAGCAGCAGAACTCACGTATCCCTTTGGAATGTCTGAGTCCTCGTTGCTTCCCGGGTCGTTCTCCAGGTGCTGTTTGATCTTCTCCTCCAGCCCGGAGCCGTCCGCTCCTTGGTACTGATCCACACGCACTCTGTTCCGAAAGAAGAGGAACGTCGGTGTGGCGGAGATGTTGTTGGCGGCCGCTGTCGCCTGGAAGAGAAGAGGGAGCACGGGGACGGAAAAGACCCAGGAAGGGAGAAGAGAAAAAGGAAGAGACGATACTTTAATGTCAGGTTTCAGTGAAATATGAGTGAATTTCCTATAATGTTCCATTGAATACCTCCAACAACAGGAAGACCGGCTTGGGTTATTGTATTAAATTATATTGCGTGCCACCCTGGTTTAACTAGACTACAGTTTCTACAACCACCAAAACAGGCGGGGAAGAGGAGTGAAAACACCACCCAAAGAAATAAGTTTGTTGATTTTAATTCAACATAATACACACATAACAGTTGTTCTGCTCTTCAGAACCGGTGTAGAACTGGACAGACGTGCTGGGGGACTTATATTTTGAAGAGCACAAACACTACTGCGTACCAGGAATCCTCTGATGCATCAGAATTGTAAATAATGACAGATAACCACAGTTTTCAGTCTTACTTAAAGGTGTAATCTGCAATGCCATCAAACAGCGACCACATCAAGGCAAAAGAGCCCAGCTTGGTATTGAGCTTTGTTTTCTTTGTTGTTTTGGCCTGAATTTAGCTACTTATTATACTGTGAATTTTTCCAGATCTTTTTTGGTAAAGCCCACAGTTTGGCCAGCAATAGCCAATATACCTCTTGAAATTCAAGCCATGTTGTCATCGCTTGCCTGGATGTCACTATTTCAATGACATTACAGATCCTACCTTTAAGAGGGGACCAAGCACAACAGTGACGGAAAGTAATAAAAGTTGCAAAAACACATTCCGATACCTGAATTGCATGTATGACACTGCCAATGTATGGACCTAAAGACTTGTCAGTGTAATTTCCCTGATAGCCAATGGTACACAATCATAAACCGGGGTGGTCTAAGTTTTAATCCCCCTGGACACCCTAGTAAACTTCACTTTGCTCCCTTTGGGCCCAAGGATGAAGACGTTTCAGAGCCCCAGATCTGCCATTATGAAAATACCAGTATGTACGTAGCATCATGTCGCATCACTTTCACTTCCTTTGTTATTTAAGGTTTCACATGACAGTAGCAGCAACACAGCACACTTACCTGACAGACATGAACATCTACTTCCAGAAAGACAACTTGTGGATAGCTGTTACTAAACGTGTGGAACGCAGAGGCTATTCTGGCACAAGGCCGACACCTGATGAGTCAGGAAGAAGAGAGTCACACTGTTAGCAAACAACAATCATGCAGTGAGATTATAGCCCTGCTGCCAAAGCAACACTATGATGAGCTATCGGCTTACAAAACACAATTCGCGTTCAGTTTTCACAGTTATCCTAATTGATCTGACCATTCGGGCTAATTATACGGACATAGCTGTGTTAGTTAACTAACTAGCAAGTAGCAACCCATCAAACCAAACAAGCTAAGGACATCTCACTCATTTATGATGAATTGAAAATGGGGGACCCTGATGTAAACAAGACGAAAGTCTTTCTCTGGTCTGCATCCCCTTAACAATTGTATGTATTGAGCTGTACTGTACCCATTCTGCAATCTGTTAATAAACTTTTCAACCAATCAATCACCCAGCGAGCTAGTCTCTCACGTTAATACTGCTATGTCATGGCTAGCAAGGTTAGCGATCTAGCTATCTAAACGTGGTGCTGTTACAGCAAACTGGCTAACATTAATAGCTAGTATGGTTAATGTTGGGGAACACATTATAACATAGGTTTACATCATGCACTGCATGTTCAGCGACATAATGGGAAGTAGATCGGAGATGTCAACTAGCTAGCTAGCTTACTGCTACTAACAAACAGCCGGCTTGGAGGCCCTGCCCTGGGCCTGGGAGTCGAGTTTAGCCTTACCCGGCCATGGTGAACTTCACTACGGCGAGCCTGGAGCCGGCAGCCGCTAGTTCAGGCTGGAAATCGGAGTCATTCCCGATTACTTTCACCTTTACCATTGTACAGTTTTAAAAAAAATGTCAGCTAACTAGATGGGTAAGACGTTTATTATAACAGACTATCAAATAAAAACGCTTTTGTTTTTAGCTTTAGCTCCTTGATTTTCAACCAACTCTCTTCTCCCGGATGGATCCGTGCTGGTTTGCGCTTTAGCTGGTTTGACGTGAGGTGACGTTCGACCAATCAAATCACTCGGGGCGTGGTCTAACCAGAGCAATAGTATGCAGCTGCAGAGCCGCAGACCCAGCGGCGCTCTCAGGGCCGCGCTCTGACGGCCGCATTAATGGCTGAATTGGAGTATTGCACTGTGCGGGCACAGCTGTGAGATCCGCGCGAGGCCAGATATCTTGAATGAATGTGTTTATTTATTTCGAACATAAATTGAAAAAAATAATAATAAAAAAAAACTAGACAATTCCGCGCGGGGAAATTGTGAAAGTGAGGGTGATGATGCCTGTGCACCGCCGGCCAACGGGAGAGGGTCTGTATTGTTTGTCTCTGTATTGTCTCTTTCCACAGCAAAACGGTAGGCAAGGCACCTTGGTTGAGAAATGCAGGCTTCAATCTATGTTGTTCTATCTGTTCAGTACGGAAGCCCTAAGAGGCCGTACATTCATACATTTTATTTGCTCAGTTTTCACGAGAAAACAAATTAAATCGGATTAATTTATTTCAGGGGGGTACATGACATACAGGTATACACAGTACTGTTACATTTGCGACATACAAGATATGCAAATATACAGTACTGTTAAGGTGAGACACCCCAGGTGAATAGGCAAAACAAATATTTGAATAGATATTACTATGAAACTTTCCCAGTTTGTTATGTACATAACAACTTTTCTGAGATCTTATGTTTATATGTGCAAAATAGGCATTACCTCATTAAATATGCACTAATTTGCATATGACGTTTGGGTATAAATACCAACATTGGATGATGCCAGATTTTTTAAATAGTTTCATTATGTTGACACATAACACAGTGAACTTTTTACAGAAGGGATTGTGGATATGTCTTTTTATCATCCCATGAATCAGGAAATGCTGACTACAGTCATATAAAATCTATTTTCGCCATGTTTTTTGGTCTAAATATACTATAAATCAGGCTATGAATGATATATCAACAAACCCCTCTGTAAAAAGATGCAGGGTATATATAGGAAGAAATGTAGAAAGTATGGTGTGTGTAGGTGCTATGGAATGGTACATGTCTACCCTTGCGTATAAGAAAAACGCATAAAAACTCATTTTTGGGAAATTATCTGTAACAGCAAGGCATAAAGCTATTTCAGCCTGTGTCAGGCCTTACATTTACATTTAGTCATTTAGCTGACGCTTTTATCCAAAGCGACTTACAAGTTCTGTACGACAAGCCATCAGGAAGGGCACAACTCTATCAGCTGAGCAACAATGTTCATCAAAGTGTGAGTGCTACAGTATAGGTTAGTTTCAAGTTCAAGTTCAAGTTCTTTAATAGTTGTCATACAGAAGTACAGAATACTTTCATACAAAATGCTTCTTACTGTTACGCTCCAGAGACTGTGCTAGACAAGATAGTATCAAATAACATAATAACATAATATAGCATGAATTTAGAAGAAGAAAATGAGGTCACAGTGTTCGGTATAGACATATGTACAATGTTCTGAGTTACCATATAATATACAATACACAATACTATGCAGTGTACTAATGTACAGTACTATCTAGTGCAAAGCAGAAATGGGATGAGGTACAATTTTAGGTACAATTTACAGTAAGGTGTACGAGTTGTAGTGCAATCCTTCATCCATAAATATAAAGTGTGGGGAGTGGGTGCTACAGTGTGTTTGTTTAAAGTGGGTGTGTGCTATAAGTGTGTGGAGTGGGTGCT
Source organism: Notolepis coatsorum (assembly GCF_963971535.1). NCBI lineage: Eukaryota > Metazoa > Chordata > Actinopteri > Aulopiformes > Paralepididae > Notolepis > Notolepis coatsorum. The sequence goes on along the minus strand of NC_140175.1, from coordinate 31,295,754 downwards.
ACAGTGTGTTTGTTTAAAGTGAGTGTGTGCGTGTGGATGTGTGTGCTATGTGCGTTTGGTGGTTGTTGTTGTGTAGTGTTCATTCATTGTTCGTTTAGCAGCCTGATGGCCTGGGGATAGAAGCTTCTTCTGAGTCTTTCTGTGCTCGCCTTGAGACTCCTGTATCGCTTGCCTGACCGCAGCAGTTCAAAGAGGCAGTTGTTCGGGTGACTGGAGTCTTTAATGATTCTCTTAGCCTTGCCCTTGCAACGCTTGTAGTAAATGTTCTGGAGGGTGGGGAGCCCCCCTCCAATTGTGCGTTCGGCTGAACGTGTCACTCTTTGTAGTCTGCTTTGGTCTTGTGCAGTGCTATTCCCAAACCAGGAGGTGATGTTGCCGGTCAAGATGCTCTCTATTGTACATGAGTAGAAGTTCTTAAGGATCTTCTGGCTGACTTGGAACTTCCTTAGGCGCCTGATGAAGTAGAGGCGTTGTCGTGCCTTCTTCACAACACTGTTAATGTGTGTGGTCCATGTCAAGTCCTCGGATATGTAGGCTCCGAGGTACTTAAAGCTGTTGACTCTCTCAACCGGTGCCCCGTCGATGCTGAGGGGGCTGTAGTCCTTGACCCCCGACCTCCTGAAGTCCACAATCATCTCCTTTGTTTTGCTGACGTTCAGGGAGAGGCTGTTTTCCTGGCACCATCCCGCCAGGACCTTGACCTCTTCCAGGTAGGCCCTCTCGTCGTTGGCAGAGATCAGGCCCACCACCACTGTGTCGTCAGCAAATTTGACGATTGTATTGCTACTCCGCTGAGCCACACAGTCGTGTGTGTACAGGGAGTAGAGGAGGGGACTCAGAACACAGCCCTGGGGGGCCCCTATGTTGAGGGTGATGGATGAGGAGGTGCAGTTGCCTGCTCTCACCACCTGGGGTCTGCCAGTCAGGAAGTCCAAGACCCACTGGCAGAGGTCATAGCCCAAGCCCAGGTCCCTGAGCTTGGCTATGAGTATGGAGGGGACTATGGTATTGAATGCCGAGCTGTAGTCGATGAATAGCATTCTCACATAGTTCCCCTGCCTCTTGTCCAGGTGTGATGCTGCTGTGTGCAGCACATGGGATATGGCGTCCTCCGTGGACCTGTTGGGGCGGTATGCAAATTGCAGGGGGTCCATGTTGATGGGGAGGGAGGAGCAGATGTAGCCCTTTACTAGCTTCTCAAAGCACTTCATGGCTATGGAGGTGAGAGCTACAGGGCGGTAGTCGTTGAGGCAAGCAGGCTTGGATTTTTTTGGGTACAGGGATAATAGTGGACTTCTTCAGGCAGGTGGGGATGACAGCCTGTTCTAAGGACAGGTTAAATATGTCAGTGAATACTGGGGCCAGTTGGTCGGCACAGACTTTTAGGACGCGGCCGGGGATGCCGTCTGGACCTGCTGCCTTCCTGATATTCACTTTTTTAAAGGTCCGCCTCACCTCATGCTCTGTTACCCTGAACACTGCGCCTCCATCAGCAGCCGACCCCCCCCCCCCCATTGCCGAGGCTTGTGAGCTGGTGTTGTTATTACCAGCATCAAACCTCGCATAGAAGGTATTGAGGTCATTTGCTAAGGAGATGTCACTGTTCAGTTTGAGGGAGGCGCCTTTGTAGTCTGTCATCGTTTTGAGCCCCTGCCACATAGCTCTAGAGTCAGCTTGTTCAAACTGGAGTTCAATTTTATCCCTGTAGCGTCGTTTGGCCTCTGACACTGTCCTCCTTACGTTGTATCGCGCCACCTTGTGGTCATTCATGTTGCCTGCCTCTAGGCCGTCGTTGTATGCTTTGGTGCGCTCTCTCAGAGCTTCACGGACGGATTTGTCTACCCAGGGTTTTTGATTTGGGTAAACTTTCATTTTGGTAGTGGGGATTGTTTCTTTCACCCTAGTACAAACATAGTCCAGCACTGTCTCCGTGTAGACATTAATGTTATCTGTGTCGCGGAACACATTCCAGTCTGTGTGGTGAAACACTGACCGGATCGTCTCCTCTGACGTCACATCCCATTTCTGCACCTCTCGCGAGACTACGGAAGTACTTTTAATTCTCTGTCTGTACTTTGGTGAAAGAAAGTTTATTAGGACAAGTGCATGACAGTACAGTTAGTTAGGGTTAGATTTTTTTTTTTTTTCAGATAATGGTTGAAGAAGTGCGTCTTTAGTCGACGGCGAAAGATTGGACGTGTTTCGGCTGTCCTAACTGGGGTGGGTAGTTCATTCCACCATTGTGGGGCAAGGACTGAGAATAGGCGACTTCTCTTTGATGACCCTCCCAGAGCTTGGATAGGAGTAGGTCTGAGGCGGCCAGAAGATGCAGAGCGTAGGGGTCTTGAGGGTGTGTAGTTAGAGACCATTGACCGGAGGTAGGCGGGAGCGGTTCCCTTTGCCGCACGGTATGCTAGGTCGAGGGCCTTGAAGCGGATTTGTGCAGCAATGGGGAGCCAGTGCAGGTCCCTAAGAAGTGGGGTGACATGGGCCGACTTCGGTAGGTTTGAGATCAGGCGGGCCGCTGCGTTCTGAATGAGTTGAAGAGGCTTAGTGGCAGTGGCCGGGAGGCCAGCGAGCAGTGCATTGCAGTAGTCGAGGCGGGAGATGACTGTTGATTGGACGAGGAGTTGGGTGGCTTCTTTTGTCAGGAAGGGGCGGATCCTTCTGATGTTGCTCAGGAGGAATCGGCAGGTTCTGGTTGTCCTGCGATGTGAGCAGAGAAGTTCAACTGGTCGTCGAGGACAACACCAAGGTTCTTGGCAGTTGGGGACGCGGTCACAGCTGCATTCTCGACTGTGATGGAAAGGTCGGTCAGGGGGGAGGATTTGGCCGGCAGGTGGAGCAATTCTGTTTAGCTTAGGTTCAGTTTGAGGTGGTTGGTCGTCATGATTGATTGATTGATTGATTGAAAAGTTTATTAACAGATTGCAGAATGGGTACAGTACAGTACATCTCAATACATACAATTGTTAAGGGGATGCAGACCAGAGAAAGACTTTCGTCTTGTTTCCACCAGGGTCCCCCATTTTCAATTCATCATAACATATATGACATACATGACATACAGATAGACAGTACTGCTACATCTATACATTTATGACATATCAGATTTGCAAATACAGTACTGTTTGTGATACAAAAGTGTCCAGAAAAGGAGTGTATATACATTTGGCGTAGAAACTGTACATTGGAGGAGGTTGGTGGGGTGGGGTTGGGTGAGGGCTGTACATTGGAGGTGGGGGGGGGGGGGGTTGGGTAGGGGACACACACACATTTTACACTGTACATTGGAATGTTGACAAAGCCTTACTTGGTCATTTACTGTACAACTAGGTTAGGACATTTGTAGGGGCCAGTTTCGAATTGCAGTCTCACGTAGGTGTTTTTTGAGAGTGTTTTTGAAGGTGGGTAGTGATTCACATTCCTTTACAGCTTTAGGCAGGGCGTTCCACATTGATGTGGCATAATTGCGAAACGTGTTTAGTCCCTTGTTTGAGCCGAATCTGGGTTTTACATGATTTGTGGAGCTCCCTCTGGTGTTGTGATCGTGGTATTCACTGACCTTTGGGAAGTATTTTGACATGTACATGGGTACCTTGGTCGCGTAGTGTATCTTGTAGACCAGGCCCATTGCAAGTTGCTGTACTCTGTCGTCTACTCTAAGCCATCCTAGGTTGTCAAAGTGGGCAGGGGTGAGGTGGGTTCTAGGAGTCAGGTCAAGTAGTAGTCTGACTAGCTTGTTTTGAGATGTTTGTAATTTGTTTTTTAGTGCCTTTGAGGTGCTTTGGTACCATGAGGTGCAAGCATAGTCGTAGTACCCTTGAATGAGTGCTCCTGCTAGAGTCTTCAGGGTATTCTTGTTTACCAGAGAGGAGATCCGGTACAAGAATCGCGTTCGTTGGTTGACTTTTTTTATTACATTGGATGCCATTTTGTCACAGGAAAGATTAGCCTCTAGGATGGAACCCAGGTAGGTAATTTCATCTTTCCTTGTGATAATATTGTCACCCACTGTAACCGAGAAGCCGTCGGTCTTGCTGAGTTTGTTATTTGAACCGAAGAGAATCCGTCATCCAGGCGGAGATGTCGGACAGACAGGCCGAGATCCGCTCAGAGATGTGGATATCTGAGGGAGGGAAGGAGAGGAAGAGTTGAGTATCGTCGGCATAACAATGGTAGGAGAAGCCATGAGACGTGATAATGTTACCCAGTGATTTAGTGTAGAGGGAGAAGAGAAGGGGTCCTAAAACCGAGCCCTGGGGGACACCCGTCCGCAGGGGGCGGGTGGCCGACAGGGTCCCTCTCCATGACACTTGGTAGGAGCGGTCATTGAGGTATGATGACAGCCATGTCAGCGCAGAGCCAGCCACTCCCATTCCTGCGAGGGCCGCGAGGAGGATCTGATGGTTGACTGTATCGAAGGCTGCAGATAGATCTAGGAGAATCAGGACAGAGGAGAGGCCTTTCGCTTTCGCTAAGTGAAGTGCCTCTGTGACCGCAATGAGGGCTGTCTCTGTGGAGTGACCAGTCCTGAAGCCTGACTGATTAGGGTCTAGGAGGTCATTCTGTAAGAGATAAGCAGTAAGTTGGTTGGATACAGCACGTTCAAGTGATTGATTGAAGAGATATCAATATGATGATCAATATCCTCCTGCTTAGCCCCTTTCGTGACTGTGATGCACAGAGTGCATCATAGTCACGAATGGGGCTACCTGCTCCTCTGACATTGCGACACTGAATGATGTTTCCTGCAGTGATTTATAGACTATCGTTTCGTTTTCTCGAGATCTCGAGAAAATTATCGCGTTATCACGAGAAAACAAATTACATTAACTTGTTATCACGGGAAACCGGAGCAAATAAAATGTATTAATGTACGGCCTCTTAGGGCTTCCGTAGTTCAGTACTGTTGTTTCAAGATGCACAATGAGATCTTCTGAGAGAATTGTTGAATAGATACACAAATGTTCTAGAATGTTTGATTATGAGTTGACATCATATCACAAATGTTCTAGAATGTTCTATTATGAAAGTAAATAAGTCAAGAACAAAACAAGACCACCATAAAGTCCAAAAAATTTAAAATAAATATATGATTCCACAGACATAACTTTGACCACAAGACCACCTGACATCCACATATAGTGTCTTATGTAGTCTTATGCATAATTGCACATAGTTCATGTATAATATTGTAAAATAGCTTAGACATAGCCTACTTGCATAGAATAGTCATGTATAATAATGTATAATATTGCTGGCTGTATGCTGTACAATACTGTTGTATGCCTATAATACTGCTGTTCATATCCAGTATACACATATTAAACATAATATTCACCATTCCTTAATTACCATTATACCAACATCACATAGACTGTATAGCATAGCAAAAGTATATACCGTTACCTGGCCCATGGGGACATTAACGTGTGTTGTCGGGCCTTACAAATACAGTTGATTTTGATTTGATTATCAATAAGGTAGGATATCTGGAACACACAAACACATTTTTTAAAATCACATGCCATGAAACTCAGGGACCTGGCTGAATTTAAGACTGAACAAATCATGTTTAAAGCACAAAACAATTTACTCCCGGGTAACATCCAAAAATTATCTTATAGAGAGGGGGGGTTACAATTTAGAGGAGAGTCTAACTTCAAGAAACAGGCTGTTCATTCAACAATGTATGTATATTTCAGTTTGTGGAGTGAATATGAGTTGCATAAGATAATAGAGTGTGAAGGTATACTGAATCTGTATGTCATGTTTCGCAATTATGCCACATCAATGTGGAACGCCCTACCCAAAGCTGTAAAGGAATGTGAATCACTACCCACTTTCAAAACCACTCTCAAAGAACACCTACGGGAGACTGCAATTCGAAACTGGCCCCTGTAAATGTCCTAACCCAACCCCCTCCAATGTACAGTAAATTACCATGTATAGTTTTGTCAATATTCCAAGGTACAGTTTTGCTTGTACAGTTGTACAGTGTTCCCCACCCACCCCTCCTACCCAACCCCCACCCCCCCACCCCACCCACCCAACCACCTCCAATGTGTGTATTGAGCTGTACTGTATTGTACCCATTCTGCAATCTGTTAATAAAGTTTTCAATCAATCAATCAATCAATCATGTATGTCATTATATGTTATGATTAATTGAAAATGCGGGACCCTGATGTAAACAAGACGAAAGTCTTTCTCTGGTCTGCATTCCCTTAAAGGGGAACTATTTTACTATTTCTTTCACTATTTGGGCACTTTTACACAATTCCTGTGAGTCTATGGAACACCTCTGTAATATATATATTTTTTTTATTCATTGTTTTGTATTTCTAATCAAGTCCTCAAAAACAGCATTTTTCTACCTCAAGATCTCGAGCTGTTTTGAGCCTGGGCTGCAGGTGCCACCTAAACCACTGCGACGCGTCGTCGTCTATCTCAACATTAACATGCAGCAGTGACTATATGACATCACATATAGGCACATTTTCAAACGACTCAGTTCAGTGAGGGTGAATATTGTGAGAGGAGAATTGGAAGAATGCACCAATATGAGAATTTTGAGACATAGATCATATTAATATAAGTTCACATAGCTAGGAAACAATGCTAAACACTCAAAAAGGCCATTTATAAGATAGTTCCCCTTTAACAATTGTGTGTATTGAGCCGTACTGTATATTGTAACCATTCTGCAATCTGTTAATAAAGTTTTCAATCAATCAATCAATCAAGGGGTAGGAATACATACGTTTACACTTCATCCATTTACATCTGCATATGGCTCGCTGATAACAAACTATCATTACACATGGGCAAAACAGAGTCCATTCTCTTCGGTTCAAATAACAAACTCAGCAAGACCGACGGCTTCTCAGTTACAGTGGGTGACAATATTGTCACAAGGAAAGACGAAATTACCTACCTGGGTTCCATCCTAGAGGCAAATCTTTCCTGTGACAAAATGGCATCCAATGTAATAAAAAAAAGTCAACCAACGAACTAGATTCTTGTACCGGATCTCCTCTCTGGTAAACAAGAATATACCCTGAAGACTCTGGCAGGAGCACTCATTCAAGGGTACTACGACTATGCGTGCACCTCATGGTACCAAAGCACCTCAAAGGCTTAACAATTGTATGTATTGAGCCGTACTGTATTGTACCCATTCTGCAATCTGTTAAATAAAGTTTTCATTCATTCATTCATTCATTCATTCATTCATTCATTCATTCATTCATTAATTCATCCTCCTACTCCTGCTTGTTTGTTTTTTAATCTGTTTATTACTTGTTTTTTATTATTATTTATTTTCAATTTATGTTCGAAATAAATAAACGCATTCATTCAATATATTGTGTGAGCAAAAGTATAGTTAATTTACTCATACAGTAGTACAGTATGAGCAGGCATGCGTTGTTCATGGGACGGGGTAGCACGGTGTGCAACCTCACTCGCTATTTGCATATCAATAGCTCCGGTCGTCAGGTGTGTTAAATACTTCTCAGACACATTCACACCTAACCTTGTTGTGAAGACGTGTTACATTCCATTCGTAGAGACAATTAGGCACTGTCTTTAGTCTGTGCCCAAGCGAGGGGACATTAAATGCGCATTCGCGGGAGCGCGCGCACGCGCCGGGAGCGCGCGTGCACGTGGTGCGTGTCACCCCAGATGATTTCAATAACGCACCACTGAGTATGAGTATGTACATGACATCCTGCTGGCCTCGCGCGGATCTCACAGCTGTGCTAACCTCGTAACCATGACGACCAACTCGACGCGGGATTTAAACATCTCGACGCCCGATAGCCGGCTAGCTAGCAGAGCTAACAACGGAAACATCCAGGAACGAGTCCTTTGTTGTTCCAACACGGCGCGGGACCCGACCCCCCCCCTCCCCCCTTCTTTGTTGTTCCAGCACGGAGCGGGACCCGACCCCCCCTCCCCCCTTCCCACCCTCAACAACAAAGCCCCCCAGCCCCACACAGAGGAACAGATCACAAACGAACAATACTTCGAACCTGCCAACATCAATGAAATAACCAACGCCAATGGACTGAACATTTTTCACATTAACATTAACAGCTTAAAAAACAAATTGGATGAAATCAAACAATTATTCATAAATGGTAAGGCAAACATACTGTGCTTCTCAGAAACTAAGCTTGACGATTCTGTAAAAGATCCAGAGATAGAGATTGAGAACTACTCAATAATTAGGAATGATAGGAACAAACATGGAGGTGGTGTCTGTATGTACATACACAAGGACACCAAATTCATCAACAGAAATGACCTGAATCATAAATCAATTGAAACTGTATGGGTGGAAATCCTATTCGAAAGGGCGAAATCCCTACTGGTTGGCACAGTCTACAGGCCGCCAGATCATAGTGAATTTTATGATACACTGGATGGGTGTTTAGCTGGAGTTGAGGATGTAGACAAAATTCTTATTGGAGACTGGAACACGGATATGCAACGAAAAGATGCACCCGTCTTCAAGTCATTCAGTAGGTTTTGTGATCTGCACGGCCTCAGCCAGCTAATCACCCAACCCACACGTGTATGTGAATCAACTCAGACTACCATTGACCTCATTCTGACCTCCGACAAGTCCAAGATCTCCAAGAAAGGGGTTATAGCATGCGGGTTAAGTGATCATTATATGATATTCTGTACCCGCAAAAAACTAAAACAAAAGGCTGGCTGCCACAAAACAGTCACATCTAGAGACCTTAAAACCTACTCTAGCGAGGCCTTTAACCTTGAACTGGAGAGCCTGGACTGGTCAGATGAACTCAATGGTACACTGGTTGAAGAAACATGGCTTGGTTTCAAAACCAAATTCTCAACAATACTAAACGACATGGCCCCCCTAAGAACCACCAGGGTAAAAAATCGCGCTGAGCCGTGGATGCACTCCGAAATACTGGCCGCTATGAAAACCAGAGACAAAAAATGCTCTGAGTTTCGTAAAAATCAGTCAAAGCTTACTAAAAGCACGAGCAGTGAACTCCAAGCCCACGTGACTGAACTCAAACTAGAAAGAAACAGACTAAGAAACGACGTAAACTCCATGATCAAAACTGCAAAAAAGAATTTCATCAATGACAAAACTGAGGAAAACAAAAACAAACCACGTGAACTTTGGAAATTACTCAATAATCAACTAGGATGCAGTAAAAAACTTAAAACCAGATTCTCAAACATAAACATAAAAACGGACAACACGCTCATCACAGACAAGCTGGATGTAGCCAATTACTTAAACATTTTCTTCACAAACATAGCCACAACACTGGTAAACAAACTACCCTCCCACTCAGGGCTTTATGGGGTAGAACACATAGTAGCTTACTACAAAAACCTAGGGGTCCGCAAGGACGACTTCAAGCTGGAAATGGTAACAACAGATGAGGTACTCAATAAACTGAGCGCCCTCCAACCTAACAAGGCCACTGGCCATGACAACATCCCCTCCAAATTCCTCAGAGACTCAGCAGCCGCCATCACCCCAATCATCACACACATAATAAACCTCTCCATAAAACAGGGACACGTCCCCAAGGACTTCAAAATTGCGAGGGTAACCCCTCTGCACAAAAAGGGCAGCAAATTAGACCCAGGCAACTACCGCCCTGTTTCTATTCTCACCTCCATCTCGAAAGTCATGGAAAAAATAGTCTACGAACAGGTCGAAAAGTACCTAGCGGAAAAAAATCTAATCTACGAATTCCAATCTGGCTTCAGAACATCCCACTCCACTGACACATGCCTTCTCTATTTGAATGACCACATCAAACAAGAGGTGGACGCAGGCAAATACTGCGGCATGGTCATGCTGGACCTACAAAAGGCCTTTGACACGGTCAATCACTCCATTCTGATTGACAAGCTAAAAGCAATTGGTTTTGATAGTCTATCAGTGAGCTGGATGCAATCCTACCTTGAGGGGAGGGAACAGATGGTGGAGGTAAACGGTACCCTATCCCCCCCTCTCACAGTGAGCTGTGGTGTTCCACAAGGAAGCATACTAGGACCGCTACTGTTCCTAATTTATGCAAATGACATGTCGTCAGCTTGTGACTGCAACTTGTTCCTGTTTGCGGACGACTCAGCCCTGCTGGTCTCTGACAAGAACAAGTTACAGGTTGAAAAAACCCTCAGCTCGGAACTAGGCAGAATCTGCATATGGCTCGCTGATAACAAACTATCATTACACATGGGCAAAACAGAGTCCATTCTCTTCGGTTCAAATAACAAACTCAGCAAGACCGACGGCTTCTCAGTTACAGTGGGTGACAATATTGTCACAAGGAAAGATGAAATTACCTACCTGGGTTCCATCCTAGAGGCTAATCTCTCCTGTGACAAAATGGCATCCAATGTAATAAAAAAAGTCAACCAACGAACTCGATTCTTGTACCGGATCTCCTCTCTGGTAAACAAGAATACCCTGAAGACTCTGGCAGGAGCACTCATTCAGGGGTACTACGACTATGCTTGCACCTCATGGTACCAAAGCACCTCAAAGGCGCTAAAAACAAAATTACAAACATCTCAAAACAAACTGGTCAGACTACTGCTTGACCTTACTCCTAGAACCCACCTCACCCCTGCCCACTTTGACAACCTAGGATGGCTTAGAGTAGATGACAGAGTACAGCAACTTGCAATGGGCCTGGTCTACAAGATACACTACACGACCAAGGTACCCATGTACATGGCAAAATACTTCCCAAAGGTCAGTGAATACCACGATCACAACACCAGAGGGAGCTCCACAAATCATGTTAAACCCAGATTCGGCTCAAATAAGGGACTAAACACGTTTCGCAATTATGCCACATCAATGTGGAACGCCCTACCCAAAGCTGTAAAGGAATGTGGATCACTACCCACTTTCAAAACCTCTCTCAAGAGACACCTACGGGAGACTGCAATTCAACACTGGCCCCTGTAAATATCCTAACCCAACCCCCTCCAATGTACAGTCATTTACCTAGTATGGTTTTGTCAATAGTCCAATGTACAATTTTGTTTGTTTGTACAGAGTCTCCCCCCCCTCAATGTACAGTTTTGCTTGTTTATACAGTGTGCCCCCCCCCCCCCCCCCAACCACCTCCAATGTAAATTACCCAGTATGGTTGTCAATATCCCAGTGTACCCAACCCCCCCCACCCAACCTCCTCCAATGTACAGTTTCTACGTCAAATGTATATACTCCCTTTTCTTGACTCCTTCTGTATCACAAACAGTACTGTATTTGCAAATCTGGTATGTCATAAATGTATAGATGTAGCAGTACTGACTATCTGTATGTCATGTATGTCATATATGTCCTGATGAATTGAAAATGGGGGACCCTGGTGGAAACAAGACGAAAGTCTTTCTCTGGTCTGCATCCCCTTAACAATTGTGTGTATTGAGCTGTACTGTATTGTACCCATTCTGCAATCTGTTAATAAAGTTTTCAATCAATCAATCAATCAATCAATCCCAGTTTTATCTCCTCCGTGAGATAGATACAGCTGTGCCCGCGTCGTAGTGCAATACTCCAATTCAGCCATTGGGTGGCTGGCGCTGCTGAGCGGCCCTCACATCGCGGCCGTCAGAGCGCGGCCCTGAGAGCGCCGCTGGATCTGCGGCTCTGCAGCTGCATGCTTCTCAACCAGAGACGGGGAGGGACCAACCTCTTTGATAAAAACCTCTTTCGTTGTTCCAACTGGGGAATATTTTTGTTGCTGTAGAGTTTTTGTTTTGTTTTGTTAGAATATTAGAGTATTAAATAGCTCTACATTCGGACAGCCATCACTGATATAGAGTGTTTGGTCATTTACATTACATTTACATTTAGTCATTTAGCTGATGCTTTTATCCAAGGCGACTTACAAGTTCTGTACAACAGGTCAGCAGGATTGATTGATTGATTGATTGATTGATTGATTGATTGATTGAAAATTGTATTAACAGATTGCAGAATGGGTACTGTGGGCTAAAATCCATTTATTTATGTCCCTAGATACATTTTGTCTTTTATTTATCATGTCTTAGCCTGTATACATCTCAGCATGTCTGTATCTACTGAGGTGGTCAAAATCTATTTGTGACCGGAAGGGTCAGTGCAGCTGTTGCTAAAAACCACAGGCCCACAGACCAAGGACTGATGAGACGACAGTTTTGGCTGACCAGAGGAACCAATGTCAGGATCGGCAATATGTATAATATCTATGAATCAATCCATTTATCTGTTGTAAGAATGTATAGACAAATATCTACAAATGTGTGTACCATTCAAATGTGTTATTATATTGTATTACAACAACCAAAGGCCTATTGTGTCACCATGACTCCTGCCTGTCCTTCTGGAACCACCAGGAGACAGACTGTAATTCTAGATCCTTGCTATTTCAACTGTTTACCTTCCCAAAGGTCAGTGAATACCACGATCACAACACCGGAGGGAGCTCCACAAATCATGTTAAACCCAGATTCGGCTCAAATAAGGGACTAAACACGTTTCGCAATTATGCCACATCAATGTGGAACGCCCTACCCAAAGCTGTAAAGGAATGTGGATCACTACCCACTTTCAAAACCTCTCTCAAGGGACACCTACGGGAGACTGCAATTCAACACTGGCCCCTGTAAATATCCTAACCCAACCCCCTCCAATGTACAGTCACTTACCTAGTATGGTTTTGTCAATAGTCCAATGTACAATTTTGTTTGTTCGTACAGTGTCCCCCCCCCCCCCCCTCAATGTACAGTTTTGCCAATGTACAGTCATTTACCTAGTATGGTTTTGTCAATAGTCCAATGTACAATTTAGTTTGTTTGTACAGTGTCTCCCCCCCCCTCAATGTACAGTTTTGCTTGTTTATACAGTGTGCCCCCCCTCCCCAACCACCTCCAATGTAGATTACCCAGTATGGTTGTCAATATCCCAGTGTACCCAACCCCCCCCACCCAACCTCCTCCAATGTACAGTTTCTACGTCAAATGTATATACTCCCTTTTCCTGACTCCTTCTGTATCACAAACGGTACTGTATTTGCAAATCTGGTATGTCATAAATGTATAGATGTAGCAGTACTGACTATCTGTATGTCATGTATGTCATATATGTCCTGATGAATTGAAAATGGGAGACCCTGATGTAAACAAGACGAAAGTCTTTCTCTGGTCTGCATCCCCTTAACAATTGTGTGTATTGAGCTGTACTGTATTGTACCCATTCTGCAATCTGTTAATAAAGTTTTCAATCAATCAATCAATCAATCAAACCTTGTCATTTGTTAAGCCCTGAACCACGCTGCTAATTTGGAAGAGAGGCACCTCATTTGCTTAAGAACACCAACCAGAAAAAGTAGAAGCTTCTATCCCCAGGCCATCAGGCTGCTCAACGAACAATAAACACTATGCAACAACCATCAAATGCACACAGCACACACATCCACACGCACACACTCACTTTAAACAAACAACACACTGCAGCACCCACTCTCCACACTTTAGATCACCTAAACACACTTTATATTTATTGGTAAAGGAATTGCACTACAACTCGTACACCTTACTGTAAATTGTACCTAAATTGTACCTCATCCCTTTTCTGCTTTGCACTATATAGTATTGTATATTAGTATATTGCATAGTATATTGTATATTGTATGGTAACTCAGTTACTTCTAGTCTGCATCGAACATTGTACATATGTCTATACTGAACACTGTGACCTCTATTTTTACTTCTTTTTACATGCTACTTTATTTTATTTCATACTTATCTTGTCTTGCACAGTCTCTGGAGCGTAACAGTAAGAAGCATTTTGTATAAACGTATTCTGTACTTCTGTATGACAACTATTAAAGAAACTTGAAACTTGAACTTGAAGTATAAATGGCAATGTGATGGAAGGGGCTGGACACACTTCTGCTGTGCCCCAAAAGCTAAGTAGAACCTGTGTCCACTCTCAGCTGTTTGTGTAAATACTCTGTAATAAATATTTGATTGCTAACACCCTCTCCTCATCTTTCAAGGTCAATTAAAATAACGCTTTAACAGTACAATACCGTTTTGATTGATTGAACATGTTATTTACAGATTGCAGAATGGGTACAATACAGTACAGCTCAATACACACAATTGTTAAGGGGATGCAGACCAGAGAAAGACTTTCGTCTTGTTTACATTTTACATTACATTTTCAATTCATCATAACATATATATGACATACATGACATACAGATAGACAGGAAGGGTAAAACTCTTTCAGCTGAGTAACAATGTTTGTCGAACAGTGTTGAAACTTGGGTGCTACAGTCGCATAGTAGTAAAGACATATTTATATACAATAGTATTAGCATAGCAATATAGGCTGCTTTTTTTATTTCAGATATTGACTGAAGAAGTGTGTTTTTAGTCGACAGTGGAAAATTGGTCGGGTTTCGGCTGTCCTAACTGTGGTGGGAAGTTCGTTCCACCATTGCGGAGCGAGGACAGAGAATAGCCGGCTTCTCTTTGATGACCCCCCCGGAGCTTGGATAGGAGTGGGTCTGAGGCAGCCAGAAGATGCAGAGCGGAGGGGTCTTGAGGGCCACTCCATTCGCAGCACGACATGCCAGGTGAAGGTGACAATAGATTTCAAGCCAATACTTTCAGGTTTGTGTGTCTGAGACTTTTTCTGATGATAGCAAAAGAAAAAAGTTAAATACTTTGCATACATTATTAATAATATTTTTGAGTGTGTACAGAACAAATTGAGACCACAATCGCTCCAACACACCACTAATTTTCGCTGCTATAGGGCCAGTCGGCATGTTGGCTACTGGAAACTCTGCCTACCAGTTGGGGGACATACTGTAGATTGCTGTTGCCCTTGGTTACCCATTGGCAAGCTATTAGTTTGATTAACCGGCTCTAGTGGGCTCATTTGTTAAGATAGCACATCTTAATTGAATCCAAATGTACCAGCCATGTCATGGTAGCTTAAATCAAAGGGGTCCCTTGACTTCTCAAGATATCTGAATGAAAATGGACTCAATAGAACCACACTAGACTCATCTTTACAGCCAGGCTAATTTATGCTAGGCATTGGTTGGGTTTCAGAATTGCGCCGCTACTATCTCCATTGATATACAGGCATTCTGGTTGAACCAACAGAGCTCACAGCTCACTGAAGTGATAGCCAAGAAGAGAAACGCTGCCTCTCAACAGCTAAGCCAACGGAAGAAGAATATCTTCCCTGTGAACTATCCACTATCCAGATTTGCAACATGAACATAAAACATGGCGACACTCGAGAAGGTTACGTTGAGATCACGGCGGGAAAGGATCTCGGATAGGATTTAGGATAGGATTACATCATACACAGCCCTCGCACGCAAATGTGTCTTTAAAATCAAGTATACCAAGCACATACCAAGGAAAATCAGAGAAACCACAGTGGGTTGCGCTGGGCCCTGAATGGTGGGAAAAATAGTAGTATGGCGGCAGTAATCCTGCTCTGTGTGAAGAGAGGACACACACCTATGTTTACTCAGGCATTTCACAACCGTCAGTGTTTATGAAAGAAAAGCTTATTAACCCTTTCACTGCCACATGACAGCCGGTTAACCCTTTCACTGTGACAATACAGAAGGTTAGGCCTTTACTATCACACAACCGCCGGCGATGCTCCATCATTAGCATCATTAGCTTGATCCGCATCCGCGGAGCTAATGATGCTAATGATGGAGCATCGTTGTCGGTTGTGTGATAGTAAAGGGCTAACCTTCTGTCGTGTGGCAGTGAAAGGGTTAAGAATGCTTGTTCTTGGGCGGCTGGGTAGTGCAGCGGACTAAGCGCTCGCCTACCACCGCAGATACTCTGGGATCTAATCCAGCTGTCAGCGATACCTCCGGCTTGGTCAGTCGTCCCTACTAACACAATTGGCAGTGTTAGCGGGTGGGAAGCCGGTGGGGTATGTGTCCTGGTCGTTGTAAACAGCGACTCCTACTGGTCGGTCGGGGCGCCTGTTCAGCGGGGAAGGGATCTGGGGGAGATAGTGTGATCCTCCCACGCGTTACACTCCCCCAATGAGAGTCCTCGCTGTCAGGTGAAAAGAAACGGCTGGCTGACTCCACATGTATCGGAGGAAGGCATGTGGTAGTCTTCTCCCTCCCCAGGCCGACAGTAGGGGGGAAAATGCGCACAACGACCAGGAAGGGAATTGGCATAACAACTAAATTGGTATGGGAGAAAAATACGGAAAAAAGGGGGGAGAAAGAATTTATCAAAAAAAAATAATGATTGTTCTTTCTATTTTTTTTTATCTACTTTTTTTCCCCATTTTCTATTTTTCTCCCATCCCAATTTCGTATTATCCAATTCTACCCTCCCCTGTCTCGAACGTTGTTAGACCATGCCTCCCACTGGTCGGCTGCAATGTGGACCAAGCCTTGCATCACGTGTCCCCTCCGATACACGAGGAGGCAGCTGTCGCATCTTTTCACCTGAACAGCGTGATCTCTCAGCGGCGAGGAGTAACGCGTGGGAGGCTCACGCTGATTGATTGATTGATTGATTGAAAAGTTTATTAACAGATTGCAGAATGGGTACAGTACAGTACAGCTCAATACATACAATTGTTAAGGGGATGCAGACCGGAGAAAGACTTTCGTCCCCCGTTGCTTCCTGATTCTGCTGTACAGGCGCACCAACCGACCTGTGGGAGTCGCTGTCCACAACGTCCGATCCCCACCCACCGGCTTTCCCACCCCCTAATACTGCCAATTGTATTAGTATGAACGACCAGCCAAGCCGGAAGCAATGGCGAGAGCTGGGCTCGAACCCAGCATATCCTGCGTTAGTGGCGAGCGCCTTGCCCACTGCGCCACTTAGCCGCCCTGATTGTTCTTTCTTTGAAAGTGTAATGGTGTTTGGTCGATCTTTTGTTTTCACATCTTTATTCACAGCATTACATGCAGGGGGGAAAAAGCATAACAAATGTTTCAATCACACTTTCAATGGGGGGGGGGGGGGGGGGTATGGGTGCTAGGCACTTTCTCATCAGCTCTGATTGGTCTACTGTTCAACGTGTGATGTCACACTCACACTCCTATGCAGAGCTGCCTCTACGCCTGCATGTCCAAGCCTGCCAAACAGCTATGCCCCAAGTGCCGTCCAAATCCGGACATCTGTGACCAAATCAGTTTGACAGAAAATGCAGCAATTGAATTGGGTGTTTACAGAGTATCACAAATAACCAATAATTACGCTTGTCTGAACATTTATGAATTATGCAGTGGTACATATGAAGCCGAGAACCAGCAAGCAGTGATGTATTTATCAGAAAAGGAAACAGACTAACAACAGACACCATGAAAATGTTTTTATTATTTAAGGGGAACTTATGAGTACAGGTAGTACCTGTTTACTTCCTCTTTGGGCAGAAATGTTTGACAGTGGAACATCATCCAACTTTCTGTAGTGTGATGTCCATAAAATCATCAGTTCTGATTGGTCTGATTTTTGTGGGGACCGACAGACAGACATGGACAGACCAACAAGGTTCAGGATTGAGTGAAAGCACCTCTCCTCCTTTTCCTCTCTCCAGAGTATCAGTGGATGTGAGGTTCCCTCCATCCAGGACATATACAACAGACCGTGTATCAGCAAAGCCCGGAAGATTATCAAAGGCCCCAACTGTGGACAGTTTCAGCTGATGCCATCTGGTAAACGGTACCGTGGTCTCGGGGCCCGGACCAGCAGGCTCAGGGACAGTTTTCCCCCCAGGCAGTAACGCTCATGAACAAATAACCTAACGGCCTTCTGCCTGTCTGCCCACTACTCACTCACTGTACTGAGTCAATACTATATATATATATACATTTAGTCATTTAGCTCCCACTTTTATCAAAAGTGACTTACAAGTTCTGTTCTGTGTTCTCCAAACAACATCCCATCTCTGTGGTCTGACAACAGCTCCCGCACTTCCTCATTCTGTGACCACAACAACATGACACGTCATCAGTACAACCCACACGTGAATGCTTTAAACCTCCGCCCCCTGGCAAAAGCATTCACAGCCCATTCAAACTCAACCACTTCTGAAAGTTGCTCTGTTTAATGCCCGGTCCATCAATAACAAGGACCTCATTGTATATGAATTTATAATGGACAATAATCTGGACTTTCTATGCATTACTGAAACATGGCAAAAACCTCAAGAATATTTCTCACTGAACCAGACCTCACCCCCCGGATACACCTACTGTACTTGGATAAACCACGCTACCATACGCTTGGTTGTGGTATTGCCACAATTAATCGCCAAAACATCAAAACAACTGTAATAACCATCCCGGCCCTCTCCTCATTTGAACACCTTATTTTTAAACTGTCTGGTCCTAAACCCCTGGTTACTGCAGTCATCTACCCCCCCCCCCCCCCCCCCCCCCCAAACCCTGCCTTTCCCTCTGAACTGTCAGAGTTCCTCACACAACTCTGTGCCATCTCCCCATCCATTTTATTACTCTGTGACTTCAATATACATATTGACTTGGCTGACTCCAAACCTACTGAACTCCGACATTCAAAAAAAAATCAACATCACCCAACATGTAGATTTTCCCACCCACAACAAAGGACACACTCTGGATCTGATCTGCACCTCCGGACTCTCCATCAACAATCTCACCAGCTATGACCATCTCGCCATCACCCTGGACATTCTCATCCCCACCCCCCTTGTGAAACAGAAGCGCTCCATAACCTTCCAGAACCTTAAATCCATCCACCCCCCCTCCCTTTCCTCCCTATTGGCCGACACCCTTCCTGACCCCGCCCTCATCCAGAATTTCTCCCCCACTGAACTGGTCAACACCTACAACCACACTCTCACCTCCTGTCTCAACCAACTTGCTCCCTTAAAAAATAAATCTGTCTCCTTCACCCACTCTGCCCCCTGGTACACCGACCATCTCCATCATCTCAAATCCAAGGGCCATCAGCTTGAACGCCTTGTAAACAAAACCGGTCTCACTGTCCATAAAGATGCCTACAAACTCCATCAACAGCACACTACAAAGAAGCCCTCAATAACGCACGCTCCTCCCACTACTCCTCCATCATAGAATCTGGCAGCAACAACCCAAGCACACTTTTCTCCACCATAAACAAACTCCTCAAACCCATGGACACCATCTCCAACTCATTCATTGTCGGTCAATGTACCTCGTTTCTCTCTCACTTTCAAACAAAAATGTACACAATTCACAACCAACTGGCCAATTCCTCCACCTCCATTGTCTCTGGTCTGGAACCCGACCTCCCCCCACCTCCAAATCCCCCACTCTCATCCTTCTCTGAAATCACAGCATCCGACCTATCCACCATCATGACTGGCATGAAATCTTCAACCTGCATCCTGGACCCCATCCCCTCCCCCTTAGTCAAGGCCTGCCTCCCCTCACTCTCTCCCCCTGATCACTACTATCATAAACTCCTCTCTGTCCACTGGCCTTGTCCCCCCCATTAAAGGTCACCAATGACATTCTGCTATCTGCTATCTCTGGTTCCCTCTCCATCCTCATCCTCCTTGACCTCAGCGCCGCCTTCGACACCATCACCCACTCCATCCTCATATCTCGCCTCCAGTCCACCATTGAGATCACTGGCACTGCCCTCTCCTGGATCGAATCATATCTCTCTGACAGACACCAATTCATCTACACACCAACAACTCCAAATCCCCCACCAAGCCCCAGTCCCCCAGGGTTCAGTACTAGGTCCCCTACTTTTTATCCTCTGTCTACATTCTACCACTTGGACAGATCCTCCGCAAACATGGCCTCCAATTCCACTGCTACACTGATGACACACAGCTCTACCTTTCCAACAAGACCATCACTGCTGCCACCCACTCCACCCTCATCACCTGCCTTTCTGACATTAAAATATGGATGCAAAAAAACTTTCTGAAACTCAACTGTGACAAATCTGAACTAATCATCATTGGCCCAAATTCCCTGACCCACCCCACCCAGGATTTTTCAGTCAACATCGACGGCTCCATTGTCACCCCCTCCACCCACGTCCGCAACTTAGGTATCATTCTCGACCCCACCCTTTCCTTCCTCCTGCATGTCTGCAACAGCATTCTGTATGGCACATCCACCAAAATCCTCAATAAACTACAATACGTCCAAAACTCTGCTGCTCGAATGCTCACCTCCACCTTCGCTGCAGCTGCCCCCATCCTCTGGAACGTCCTTCCCAACCATATCCGTCATGCAGACACCCTCTCATCATTTAGAAAAGCCTTCAAAACCCACCTTTTTACCCTTGCTTTCAACCCTTGAACTTTTTTTTATTTTTTTATTTTCTCTACTAAAACTGTATTGTATTGTATTGTATTGTTTGTTTTGTAAAGTGTATTTGAGCATTAAGAAAAGCGCTATATGAATCTGATCATTATTATTATTATTATTATTATTATTATTATTATTATTATTATTATTATTATTATTTTTATTATTATTATTATTATTATTATTATTATTATTATTATTATTATTATTATTATTATTATTATTATTATTATTATTATTATTATTATTATTATTATTATTATTATTATTATTATTATTATTATTATTATTATTATTATGTACAACAGGTCAGCAGGAAGGGTACAACTCTACAACATGGGTGCTGCAGTGTTGAGTGCATAGCAGTAAAGACATATTAGCATAGTAGGTAGTAATATAGGCAAGGAAGATTATTTAGTATAGCAAAATATAATGTATAATATATGATATCATGTATTGTATTTTTTTTTACTATTTTTACCATTGTTTCTGCTGCTGCTTTGCACTACAACCATGTTTATGATTATTATGAACCATGATTGTCTGGACTCTAGAGAGCTACCTCACCATTGTTTCTGCCACCACCTTGCACACACTACACGCACACTGTGATTATTGTAAATTAGTGTATTGCGAATTAGATTGCATAGAATTCAATTTCATCTGGTTTCTGCTGCAATTTTTATGCAATTTCTATTGCTTTGTTTCTGCGACTATTTGTATGCAATTTCTATAGATTTCCCCCCCTATTGTCCTATTTTATTGACGTCACTACTACAAGGCCGAGGAGCCACAACGAGATAATTTCACTCGTTTATGCTGTACATGTACAGTATCAATGAAAGATGCGACAAATAAAAACAGAATCTGAATCATAATGCACTACCAAACAAGTCCTCTAGATGTCGCGGTAGTATCACATTACAGGTAAGTGGGTCACTGAGCCAAAGAGCATGCAGTATTGTCTCTGCTGATATGGATTTTATTTCCTAGCGTTTAGTAAACGATACACTCCCAACGTCGTCGTGTAGACTCAGGCACTTAAAATGTGTTTATTCCAAATAATAATGTGATGTATGCAGTTTTATAGGGAGTCACAGATATAGTTGCAGAAAAGGAAAGAAGGGCCGGAAAATGTTACATGTCCAAACGTTTTGGAGATGTGTATGAAGAAACTCTGATTGTATTGATTCCATGTGGCAAATAAAAACTCTGAATCTGAATGTCAAGGACATTTGTTGATCATTTTCTTTTCACTCTGTATACAAAAATAACCTATATCGGTACATTAACCAAAGTGCGTTGCAGCATTGTAAGAAGTGCTTAGTTTGTATGGGTCATGGGTGTGGCCGAAAGAGCTCTAATCGGGTGTGGACCCAAGTGTTAATGAAACCAACCCTACTACCAAAATATAGAAATTAAGGAAATGGGCCGAGCAATTGTTTCCAGCATTGCATTAGCCGTATACTTTGTGAAATTAAATGACAAACTTCAATATGTATCGAACGCTTGCATTTGTACTTCATTGTTTGCGTTTTACATACATAACCATGCATTTCACTGTAATGTACATGTACCTATACTGTACATGACAAATAAAACACAACTTGAAACTTGAACGACTGGGCAAGGCTTGCAACGTGCAACTGCCGGCAGGGGAGTAGCTGGGGGGGGGGGGGGGGTTAGGATGATTCCAAGGGCCCAGCACCCCGGGGGGCAGAGAACACTATTATTATATTTTTATTAATATGGTTTTATTATTATCCTAAAGTACATTAATGTAGATGACTCAAAAGTATAATTGCCTGTATTATAATAAAAATAAAAATAGGTAAAAACCATATTATGCGTTTTCAGCAATAAATAAATGCCCCAAACGCGCACTGTCTCGCATGGATTGGGGGGGGCCCCACAAATAAGATACTTTCATGGGGCCCAGAATCTCCAGCTACACCCCTGTCTGCCGGTATGCCAATTACACCTTTACCTGCGGGTCACGTGACCACACCTGTCCACAGGTTGGAGTCGGCGGCGCACCGTGAAACATATTTCCCCCGTTGATCTGCTGTCTTACTTCGAACAGCAGCCAGTTTTTATTGTTATATTTTGAACTCGACCTGTCAAACCGGTCTCTCGGGTTAATCGTGCGGAAGGAAGGTAGCCATTATTTACGCAGGTAAGGGGAGTGGAGACAAACATCCCCAGAATTTAGTTTGCAGCAATAAGGCAGAGAGGAGGCGCGCACATGATACCACGGCAACAATAAGAAACCGGGCGAATTATTTGGCTACGAATTCGAAGGAAGGGGATCGATTAATTGTCACGATTTTAAAGGAAACCGGTGAGTAGTGGAGTTTGTGTTTCGGTTTAGTGAATTCATTTTTACAACCGTTTGGACCAACAACCCGAGCGTGTTTTAGGATCAAATGTTATTCCGGTCTTTGTTGTTTTCACCATCTAGCAGCCCACCCTGGTGATAATGATCGGGCCCCTGCCTATACCTGGCTCAGTCTGTATTGTCTGTTTGTGTCGGTAATCTTCACACTAAACTAACTTAAACACACACTTTATAACATGTGGTTAGTTTGAAGTATTTTTCCAAGTCCAAAGTGTTCCTTTTTATAATAATTTACAATGATCCCCTAGTATTAGTTGTTCATTTGGTGATGTTGGTTTGAATGAGACATTGTTTTTGTACACACGCTTACATTAGGCTGTAGATGGGAGCTAGCCAGGTGTATTTTTTTTGTATCAACCACTGCAATTCGTTTACAAAAATATTTGTAATATATATTATAAATTCTTGGCATTACATGGACTCATCTAGAGTCATTAGAGATGTCCATTAGGAGGCCTCCTGCAGAATGATCCCAGGTGGAGGGAGAGATAATAACTTTCATTAGCTGCCTCCAGACAGTGGGGCCACACGCTGTGCTCTGTGCTTTTACATGAGATGTGTTCACACCTGGCCAAAACAAATGCATTTGAAATGCTTTCAGACCTCTGAACGTGTTTGTGTTATTGTTTTGTTTGTCTATTTGACTGTTGTGATGGTCGTATAGACTATTTGAACAATTTAACCTTTGCCATTTGAATAAACCTCTGGCATTTGGCCAAAGGTGGATCTGCCCTTTGGCCAAAGGTGAATCTGCCCTGAGCAAGGGAGACATGGCTTCAGACAGGGCTCCACTATTATGCCCCCTAGCTTTGAGCACACTTTTAGAGAGGCAGTCAGGTGGAGTCTGTGGAGGCATGGTGGTTGATGACTGAACGAGCACATTCATAACAACCTTTATGGGAGAACAATGGTTTTTGGAAGCCATTCAGAACCCCTAAGCAAGGAAACAACATGATAGGACATCTCATTCAAGGAAGATATAAAACATGTGGTACATTTTAGGTTTTCCTTTCACAAGGTTAGATAAACCACGGTGGGCTTCCCTCACCCTCAGGGTCAGCTGGACCTTCCCCATCCCTCTGGGCTTGCTTCATTCTTGGTGCTATGATAGTATTTTTAACGTTTTATTGTAGAGTTGTCATATTTGTGATTTATTGGGAGTGTGTTGCTTAATACGTGCCAAGTCCACAAAATAACACATACTGTGTGTACTGTATGATACAATGTTTTGGAAATGTCATGGAAATTTGTTGATGATTTTCTTTTCACTATCTAAAAACATCAACAACCACATTACAACATTAACCAAAGTGGTTTTCACAGCATTGTAAGAAGTGCTTTATTTGTATGGGTGTGGCTGAAAGAGCTCTAATCGGGTGTGGACCCAAGTGTTAATGAAACCAACCCTGTCGTTAGTGAGCCAGGCCCCCTCCATTCAGCATCACTAGCATAATATAGAGCAGTCTGCATGCGATCCATGACCAGTGAGTGACCACTGCTGTAGTTCAAGTTCAAGTTCAAGACTGATGCAGGGTTGAAGATTGTACAATGGATTCGATCTGAGAGGAAGCTCTGGTCATTGCTATCTGCCTGGGGATGTCTCGATACCCCTTTACGTATTTCTAGTACTTTTGGGTACTTGCCAATACCGAGAACTGATATGAGTAGTATTCAATAATACCATTACAGTTTTAACAATGACTTTGAAAACATTTTCATCAGACGTTCCTCACTTTCTGACTGTAAATATAGACAGCATGATGGTTGAAAATAATATAATATTTTTAACATTCAACTTTGTGTTTTTCTGAACAAACATGGCACTGAGTACTGGTAGTAGTATTGGGGTTGTTTTACAAGTGCACAGTATCGCACCCGATACTAGAATCGGTATCGGGACATCCCTTTATTGCTGTCACATTACGACTGTACCCCGTCCTTTTTAATTGAGCTTTATCAAAACATGGCATTGGCTTGTTAAGAATTCATTGTTGAGATCTAAAGTTTCTTTTCCCCTGTGTGTAATGGAAGAAATCTGAGACAGTCGCCATCTTGGCAATCATTTCCCAATGTACTGTGGTTTTTAACCACTGCTGCAATCACCATAAATAATCAAAAGGTCAGAAATGTTTCAGCCGCAAGACTGGGTCACCGGGACGGGAAGTGAATCTTTGCTGGTAACTTGACGAAACTATACAGGGACGAAATAGGGAAATGTCTCTTTCCTTATGGAAATGGTCATTCTTGGAAACAGTGGGTAAGAATTTGCATGGTAAGAAGAGTGTTATGTATAGGAGGCAAATTATATTGATTTTGTCTGGAGGTTAAGGCTTGGCAGACACTTTGAGACTC
Source organism: Notolepis coatsorum (assembly GCF_963971535.1). NCBI lineage: Eukaryota > Metazoa > Chordata > Actinopteri > Aulopiformes > Paralepididae > Notolepis > Notolepis coatsorum. The sequence goes on along the minus strand of NC_140175.1, from coordinate 31,270,629 downwards.
TTCTCCAGACCACTAAAACTGATTGATTATCATATTGAGACTGTTGTGTGATGATCAATATAATTAACTGGATATCAATAAATATAACACACACACACCTAACTGAAAATATATTGTCGGACATAACAAATAGGACAAAACACACACACAAAAAAAAGGAAATTCAGTCGGTTCAACAGTTGCATCTGATGCTTTAAACAAAAGGTTAGTTGATGAGCTGTTGATACAAGGACTTAACATTAGACAGATGGGAAATATTAGTTTTTGATTACATTTGCTCCTGTTGAGGTAAAATGCTGGTTTTACATCCTTAATGTTTGTAAACAATGGAGTAAAACAGACTAATTGTTACAGTGGCTTAAAAAGTTCCCAAATGCTACTTTTACATTGAGATGGAAAATTAAAAAAATAATCAGATTGAGGCTTTAATTAAAAGAGGAATCCATCCTAAAACAATAATTATTTGTGTTATTAATTTGATCTTGTACAGTCAATTCTATTTTCGGGTGTATTTTATGTATGCAACCCCCATGGCATGGAAGTCTTGCGGAGGGTGGTTGGAGATAACTCTGGTGGCAGCAGGTACATGTCCGGCTACACAAAGCTCTGCTCAGTGTCAGTGTCAGTAGAAGAGTCCTGGGGTTTTCACTGGCGCCTGGCGTGGTGACGTGCTCCTCCAGGGACTGAGTCACCCTGCGGGAGGAGCTAATTGACCTCAATGTATAGGTTCCTGCTGTGAGCAAAGCGGCGAAAGGGCTCATTTAAAGACCAGTGTTGTTTATCATAATAACCCACTGCTGGGGGGTGTCCTGGTGGGGCAGCGGGTATTCAAGGCACATGGCGTGTATACTGGCAACGTCGTGGGTGTGAACCCTGCTGCGTGTTATCATCAGAGTTCTCTCTTTCTCTCTTTTTATTTCGATTTCTCTCTCTCTCTCTCTCCCTAACTTGTCTCATCGTGTGCCATTCTACCCTTTCCTTCTCCACTGTACACCGGGGGGGGGGGGGGGGGGGGGGTGGTAACTGCTCTTTAACCGTTTGTGTCACAGACTTGTTTCGCAAGATACCATAACTTCTGGCACCAAGCTACCTTTAAACACGGTTGTAAAGGTTTAGTCAGATCTTTAAAAGCATTTCTCAATTCTACTTGGGTGTTGGTGTGCGTGCCCTAGCGCTGACCCTAGAATTTTTTTTTTGGAATTCGAAGCTTTTTGGAATTCGAAGCTTCGGGGCCGAGATTCGATTTTAATTCGAAGCTTCGAATAAAAAAAATGTTTTTAATCAATTTTAATAAATAACAGCATTGTTTGTTGTAGTTAACAAAGAGAGGCAGAGTTGATTTAGCAAAACAAAATTAAATTAAATACTTCGAACGAAGCTTCGAAGTATTTAAGACAGCCCTAGTGTGCCCTATCTAGGGTCTCGTGATTAATTGACTTAATCGATTCCAAAAAAAGAATAGATTAAAAATGACACTATTTCAGTGGTAGTTGAATGTTCCAAAGTGTCTAGTCTGATGAAATACAAAAGGAGAATATTAGAATAATCATTTCATTCAGAAGCACTAAGCTTGTTTAAAAAAAAGACCCTGTTAAAAATGTAATGCAAGTAAACCAAAATTATACATGTTCAATCGTTTTTTGCGATGAGAATGATTCATTTAGATGCGTAGATTAATTAACGAAATAATCATTTGATGAATAGATTACTTAGATACGTAGCTGTCAGTAGTGGCTCTAGATACAGTAGAACTGTACTACTGCTATACTGCAGGTATAAATGGTGTTTTTAGTATTGGAGGTTTGGCACATTGTCGGCACCCATTGCATATTAGTTGATTGTGCTCGGGCGGAGTAAATTCTTGTACTTGTTACACAGTATACACGGGTCACAGGGCAAGCCAGTAGGGTTTGGAGGCTGCTGTTTGGGACTGAAGAGGCGGGTTGTGACTGAACAGGCAGGGTTGTGAACTTGTGACTGAACAGGCAGGGTTGTTGTGACTGAATAGGCAGGGTTGTGAACTTGTGACTGAATAGGCAGGGTTGTGAACTTGTGACTGAATAGGCAGGGTTGTGAACTTGTGACTGAATAGGCAGGGTTGTGAACTTGTGACTGAATAGGCAGGGTTGTGAACTTGTGACTGAACAGGCATGGTTGTGATTGAACAGGCATGGTTGAACTTGTGATTGAACAGGCATGGTTGTGATTGAACAGGCATGGTTGTGATTGAACAGGCATGGTTGTGATTGAACGGGCAGGGTTGTGACTGAACGGGCATGGTTGTGACTGAATAGGCAGGGTTGTGAACTTGTGACTGAACAGGCATTGTTGTGAACTTGTGACTGACCATTTTGGTTTGTTTGCCTTAATTCCCCATAGTTGGTTGTGAGGGCAAAAGCCCTGCGTTCATGTCTTATTTTGTCCTCTCTCCCCTCCCATCCTCCAGGAAAGTGCTGAGGTCATGCAACTGGAGCAGATGGAATAGGCATCTTTCCATTAAAATACATTACTTGAATGCTATTTTAATTGGTATATAGGATGGCTGCCGTAAGAGGCATGAACATGCTTGTTTTATGACCGGATTCATAAGGTGATGGGTCTCCTTGGCAATATGTAGCTGACTCTTCCCCTGGCAGTAGTGTTTAATAGTGATGCACGATATATCAGCCGCCGATATAATATCGGCTGATATGGTCATTTTTTTTACACCTCAGTATCGGTCCGATATCAAGATGGGGGGATATAAAAAAAAAATTACATATATTTTTTCATGTTTTGGTCTTAAATAGTTTCAAAATATCAGTAAACTAATTTCTGAAAATAAGTTACAAAAGTAAAAAAAATAAATGGATCAAATTGATTTGTAAGGCCCGACAACACACGTTAATGTCCCCACGTGGGCCGTACACTTCTTCTTTAAACAAGTCAAGAAGAAACATCAGAAGAAAATAGCTCTTTATTTGATTATCAAGTGTTTTCTATACAGAGATATCGACATCGGTAAATATCGGTATCGGCCAGAACAGCAATATTAATATCGGTTATCGGTATCGGCCACAATTTTCACATCGGTGCATCACTAGTGTTTAATATTCCCATCACTGTTCACACGTTAAACAAAGCCTGTTTCCATGACAACAATATTTAAATATGAGCTGCACCAGTACTGATACCAGGCTAAAATACAAAGGCCACAGATTCCAATAAATAAGTACTAGCATAACGGTATTTGAATAAATAATGTTTATCTTTCATTTGCATTAGAAAATACAACGGGACTGTTGGAATTTGATTAACGGAACGTAAACCAAATGCGTCCACATTTTTATAGGATTCTATCACATTTTCATAACAATAGCACCCTGCGCCGTTTTCATTGAGGTTTCTTACAAATTAACGATGCTCTATGTTGTCCTTTATATGCCGATTATCATTAGAATCTTAAATTGTACCATATGTCCCCCTTTAGACAACATATGTAACGCTACCAGCGCACTTCTGTTAAGATAATTAGTTTACCATTCGCGGTCGCTATACCGAGGTCGCAGTAATAGTTTACCGCTGTTCAGATCACGTCGAAGAATATAGACACATCCCAGTGACCTGCGACCTGTGCTAACGCTCTTGGGAAATGCAGTGTTGTAGTTTTCAACATTTTAACCTTTTAATTTTATAGATGAAAGTTGATAAGGTAACTGTCTGGAGTGGAATGCTTTCCAACTCAATTTTCAGTAGAATACAGTACTGCGTTCAGAAATGGTCAATCAATACCAAGCAAACTACTCATCTTGGTACTTGGTGCTTGTATCTGGCAAGCAAAAAAGTGGTATCGGTTAACCTCTAATTGAAATTGTGTGGCAGACATCTTGGGTGTTAGAAGGAGGCTGCTATTGTACTACTGTTGTTCACCTGGAAGCACCCATTCTGGCCAGTGTAATTCTGTTGTTGACACTATTAAATATTAAGATAGGCCGTAGGTTGGGCTTTGTTGGTCCCCAGGTTCAGGTTACAACACCGCTATAGAAGTGTCACGCTCTCCAAAAAAGTTTTTATTTTCTATTGAAGAGGGTTAGCGTTTAATTTGTTTTCATCAATCACTAATAGGCAATTTCCACCTGTCATGTAGATCTGATGTGGGATCTGATCCGCTCACAAATTGATTGCTCTAAATACGTCTGTTCACACCTGGCGTTAGCGCGCGTCTCCTCCACATGCGTCTCGAGTGACCACTTGTGATCGGATCTCGCCAACCCGCTCAAATAATGCAAATAAACACTTAAAACCACACCTACATTAGGCTTACTGAAGACGCAAGCAAATTAACTAATATTTATAATAAAACATGAGATGCTTGTGCCCTAATGATGAGAATAAACGCTCAATGAAGAAACCCCATCCCCTTCATCTCTATGCTACTCGGTTTATTCTGAGGACTGAGAAGAGGGAATAATGTTTCCTTTACAATTTACAATGTTACTGTGAAAGCCCTTTTAATTTAGAGTGACTCCACAACTTTTCTGTCATCCAAATGACTGTCATTTGGTAATTTAATGACCCAAAGGCTTGGAAGATGAAATTGTATCTCCAAGCAATAGAAGAATGTGTCTCTCCAGCGATTGACAGTTGTATACAAATGCTGATAGGCCTATCCCGCAATTTGCATCTCAATGTGCCCTCCATGTATCTTGGGCGCGTTCCTACCTGTACTTTAGAGCTGTGTCCAGATCAGATCTTAAATGCCTCTTTTCCATTGCATAGTACCTACTCGACTCTACCCTACTCTACTCGCTTTAGGTACCTGGTACTTCGTTCGTTTTCCACTGCAGGTAGTACTCCGTTTGTCTCAGTGTGGGGAGGCGGGGCCGCTGGTGTACAGCATGAGAGCTCCGTGAGCATAGCTATGTCTGTGAGGGCTTGGAGCAAGCCAGAGTAAACACAGTTTCAATCAATCAATCAATAACAACATTAACCAGACTCTCGTTGTGTCTATTCTGCTAACGTTAACGTTACCTCTCGTGTCTATTCTACTAGCGTTAACGTTACCTCTCGTGTCTATTCTGCTAACGTTAACGTTACCTCTCGTGTCTATTCTACTAACGTTAGCATTAGGTAATAACCGGTTTAAAATGGATGATGATGATTACCTCACGTTGTGTCTATTCTACTAGCATTAACGTTACTACTAGTACAAACAATCGATAGCGAGTTATATTGATCACGCTATGTACGCTAGCCATGGTAAAACGCAATCACATTAGCACGTAAGCTAACAACAAGCTTAACAAATCAGCTATCTTTTTGTGAGACTAAACTCTCCGCTCTTGGTGGTAAATTGTGTTGATGTTGGTTTTGTTTCATCAATAAATGAGGCAGAATACACAGTGAATGTATCCTTTTTTGTTTATTGCACCTGTTCCTGCTGGAAACAAATACGAAATCCTACGAGAGGCTAAATAAAGATGGCAGTGTTTTGTTTTGTGCAGGACGCTCCAACGTGCGACGCTTCTCTCTTCTGACCAATCAGTGGTCTGCAGTGTTTCACGTCACTTTTCTGGTACCACTTCTACCCGCTTGGAACCTTGAGAAAGCCGGTACTAAAAAAGTACCCAAAAAGTACTCGGGACCAGGTATTTTGGCAATGGAAAACCGAAAACTGCGAAAAGGCTGAGTAGAGTAGAGTCGAGTCGAGTAGGTACCATGCAGTGGAAAAGGGGCATTAATGCCGGATAGAAACAGGACCTCAGATCTTCATCAGATCCATGATCAGGTGACGTTTTTCAGGGACCAGAGGGACTTTGTGGTAGTTCTTGAACTGTTGGCCGAGGTACCCTCTTTTTGTTGTGTTCAACTTCACAGACGTCCGATCACAGTTCCTGAACCCCCTTTTGAGGGGCTTTTTTTTTGCTCCCATCTTGGTGTCCTTTCAGATTCCGATTATTTTATTGTCACAGTACATTGTATGTACATACATTCAGAAAAACGTGAAATGCTATACAAACTATACAATGAATACGTTTACATTTAGTCATTTAGCTGACGCTTTTATCCAAAGCGACTTACAAGTTTTGTATAACAAGTCAGCAGGAAGGGTACAACTCTGAGTAACAATGTTCATCAAAGTGTTCAAACTTGAGTGCTGCAGTGTCGAGTGTATGTTAGTATATAGTACAACACAAGGTATATATATATATTTTTCAAAGCAGAATAAAAAAAAATAAGAAATTACTCTACAGTGTAAGTAGCAGCAGTGTGTGCTATCTCGATTCATAGACCTATGCAATCTCATTTCTAAATTATGACGATTATTATAATTTTTATAAATTATTAATTATTATTATACTTTTTTTTAAATGATGACGATTCTGACGCGAGTAATTTTGTATGTTACAAGAGACTTTTAAGTCAAGCACTTTCATATGCGTTATGTTTAAGTTTAAGTCAAGCACTTTGATATAATAATATGTTATGTTGTCTGTTTAAGAGAGTGCAATAAATGATTTTATTGAGAAAATAAATCGTGTGAGAGAATCGTGATCTCAATTCTTAGAGAGAAAAATCGTGATTCACATTTGAGCAAGAATCGCCCAGCCCTAGTGTGGTGTATAAGTCACTTAAAAAGAAGGGGGTATATTATCTGATGGCTGAATTATCACATGAGCATTACACACAAAAGCACGTAAAACGCAAAACATTTGCACTGCATAGGAGTCGAATGCAAAACATAATACAGAACCTTGACTAAGTCAACGTATAGCTAAAAAAAGAGGGATGTATTTAATTTTGGATGTATTTTCCCTTTTATTAAAGGAGCAGCTTTTGCCCTGGCTGTTGGGTCAGGAAGAATCCTCCCTCTACTCGGGTTTCAAGGCAGACGGCCAGGTATGTCATTCTCTGTACTCCTCTTGTCTTCTCTGGAGGAGGTCTCTCTCTCTCCCCTCCTCCCTCTCCTCTCTTCCTTGTTACTGATGATGACGCCTCGGGGGCCAGACGCTCCAAAACCTGTTTGCCGAGGCCGACCGACCATGCCACAGAGTCTCACTAAAGACGTCCATGTGCCTGTACTTCCAAGTTCCAAGTTGTTGCATACGTTTTGTAATTGCTTTGGGTGTCGAGATGTTGACTTCAGTTGGGGTTGTGAATGCAATCCATAATGTAGAGGTGTACATTTGTTGATTTAGCTCTAGAAGTATGGGTGAGTCACGTTGCATTGCGAAATGTAAACAAAAACTGGAGACTCATTCATTACATTCTATTAGCAACTTTTTTTACTGTCCCTTGGAAGTTAAAATCGTTTAGTTTGTACTTTTTGTTAGCTGTCCAGTGTGATCACAACAGAAATAGATTTCTCTGTTGCTTCTTTCACAAACAAAGGGGAGGGGGTGTGTGATGTTATGTAATCATGATAGCTAGCGCATTATAATGCCACGTATGTCTCGAGGTATGACCGGTTTCTCAAAAGCATTTAGCGATCGAGATTTCCTGTTTGCATGTTTTAACTCTTTGAGCGCCACAAGCTTTCCCCATCTGCACTGGCTAGCACCAGCTTTTCTTGACCATTTTCACGATATTTCACGATCTTTGGGAGCTATTGTATATTCTATATTATAGCTATAGAGACAATAGTATGGCTCATTTGACAGACACTATTTCTAGTCCAACATTTAAAAAAGTGTGTTTCTACACACTGTAGTTTGTAGTTTATTACACGCTAAACATCGCCCATTTCCAAAAGAATCCAGTCTTTTCCCATGGATCGTAAGATAAGACGCGTTATATGCAATAAGCCCAAATCGTTCTGGTTGATCCCCTGAAACCCCAAATACTTCAAATCAAAGGTATATACCATGTACATTATGTGCCTTCACGAAATCATCAAGGGGGGGTGGGGGTAGTCTTACCACGAAGATGTGATTGTTAGAAAAAGCTTGGTTTAGGTCCGGTAAAATAAGACACTGATCATTACAGAAACATGTTTCAGGTTAGGTCAAATAGACATAGAATATACCTTACCTTAGCCTCAAGGTACTCCAAAAAGAATAATTCCAATGATCCCATCGCCGATCGCGATTACTCATTTATATGTAATTACTTATGTTTACGGGAAACTATAGGTTTTGAGGCGAGCAGATCTCCTAGCGATTGCTCTGCAAGAGCTCCTCCCCCTCAGAGCGAGTCTTGAAAGGGATAAGCAGATGATGTCTGAACTGGACTATCAAGAGTTCAAAAGGTAGGCGATACTGCCACCTGGTGAGATTCTATCGGCATTGCAATGCCAACGTAGGCAAATGAGCCAGGGACACCTAGAGTGATCCGGATGACCGTTTAGAACAGGGATCAAAGGAAAAATATCAAAGGATCTAAAAACTAGTTTACTCGTTATTGGCGCTCAACGCTTGGCGGCGAAACACGAGTTTACTCGTTATTGGCTGTCAATGAGTTAAGACTTCGGGTTTGAGAAATCGTCGCTATTTTCTCAGCAACTGAGCAACTGATTTAGTAAATGGATTTCAGCATTGAAGTCAGTGTTAATTGTACGTGATGGCTAGCTAATGTTTCAGTCACAAAAATATGCAACATGCAGACTTCCGGTTGGACAGACGGAAGGTAAACACAAAATACATTTTGGGCTGAATCCTTGTCTATTTAAAACACGTTAATATAGGAAACCACTCGGGTTTACTGGTCCCAGTAGAAGCAGAATTCATAGTGAGGTGAGGAGTTATAACTGATGTGTGTCAGCCAAGTGTATAGTTGGTCATCAGGGTTGATGAGTCAAGTTTCTATTATTGTTCCACAGGGCCTAAGATGAGTCACTGGGAGGTTTCTGGTGTTTTCCCCAAGGAAAAGTGTAGGGATGCACCCATGATCCGACTTTTTCAGTCCCGATAACGATACCTGGGTTTTGGGTATCAGCCGATACAGAGTTCCGATCCATTACTTTCAATGAACGGTATAGACTTGTCATTTTGATTATTGAGATATATTACATTTTACTCCCATTGGAAAGTGTTAATGTGTCAGAAATGCAGCATATCAAGTCACTTTGCTTTGATTTCTGGCCTGTTAGAGGTGTTTCTTGGTATCAGATTTTAGTATTGGGGAAATTCCCCGATACTGATATTCTATTTTAGCCTGGTATCGGAGCGATATCCAATACCGCTATCAGTATCTGTGTATGATCCCGGTATTCTTTAGCCTCACAAGACTTAACAAGATTTAACTAATTGACCTATATCAAGCTCTGCCATCTTTTCGTGATCCTCTAATCCGATTCAGATATTTTTTTATTTACCATATGCAACAAGTACAATGGAATTCTGGAATTCAGAATAAAAGAGCAGGTGTATATACACTAGGGCTGCAACGATTAGTCGACATAATCGACGACGTCGATCATAAAAACTACCTATCTTTGTGAAAGTGGCTTCTCAGCTCTGGTCCAGCTGAAGACAAAGCAGAGGAACAGAATGGACATTGAGCATGACCTCAGAGTTGCTTTGTCTACCATCACCCCAGACTTTGAGACTCTTGTCAGGAGCAAACAACATCCCCAGTTATCCCATTAGTTCCCTGGGATGTTAAGCTAAGAAGTCTACTAAGAAGGATATATTATTTATTATTATTATTTTATTTCATTGTGTTTTTAGCCCTAGTTGCACTTTTGTTGCAACCCCAGTTATCCCATTAGTTCCCCCAAACTTACTGTCGGTCTGTTATGTTAAGCTAAGAAGTCTGCTAAGAGCCCGGAAAAGGAGCTGCGCCCACAGGAAGCAGAGATGGAGGGTGTGACAGAAATAATCGTTATATTAGTAGACTAATCGAAAAAATAATCGACAGATTAGTCGACTACCAAAATAATCGTTAGTTGCAGCCCTAATATACACAGTATACACAATAAACAATCAACTGTCTGTGGTATGTGCAATAAAAACAAGTACAACTAAGTATAAATAAATCAAATATAAAATAAAGTTTCACAACTGGCACTTCCCTCGGACGAACAAAGAGCACGGTTCTGTGTCCCAGGCTGATATAAAAGTTCAGGTAGAATATGAATCGATAAAGGTCAAATGCATTTGGCACAGTGAGGTTGTTCCTCGAGTACAGTATGTGATGGACGTGTGGTTACAACTGTTAGAGCAGTGGCCCTCGTCGGGAGAAAGAGAATCGCATTCCATCACATTCCATTCTGACACTTCTGACACAAAAACACATCCACCTGTCGGACACAAATGGCCGACATCCGGTTTCCCCAGAAGAACTATAATCATTGTTGGTCCACTGATTTTTAAAACAAAACCACAATCTCTGTTTCTAGTAGTGTGGTGTATGAATGAACTCTTGAGTGGTTACACACAAGTCCAAACTTGTACCTGGTTCGCTGAGGCGGAGGAGGCACAGAGTACTTCAGGGCACTTCTGATGCGAGTGTGGGAGGCGGTTATTATGGGACACCACACTTAGCCAGTTTTGCAATCCTTGTTTATTCTGAAGGCAAAGCTACTTCCGCGTTTCCCTTGAATCGTGGCTTCAAGAGATGGGACTGATACTTTGAAATCTTTACGCAGAACTACTAAATGTATTTAACCCAAATATGTATATTCAGTATATTGTATTATTCAGACGCGGCGATACAAGCTTTAAATTCAGCATATAAAATCTCCTCTACTCTCTCTAGCAGTGTTGAAGTAATCTCTGTTTGAGTGGGTGTTGTGTGATACCTGTATCCCTGTTTACAGAGGGGTGGGTTGTTGACATGTCATGTCATATACATGTGAATAGGAAATACTATGTAAGTATGCGTGTGACATCATGTGTATCAACCAAATGAAAGGTGATTAAACTGTGAACTCAAGTCGACGATCACAGTATGCTTTGCTCTTTGCTGATAAAGTAAAGGTGGATGTACTCAGTTTAGATGGGTCCAACCTCCAAGTCAAGTCAAGTCAGTTTTATTTATATAGCACATTTCCAGGCAGCGGCAGCTGACACAAGTGCTTCACAAGCAAGTTGATAAAAACTAAATAGTGTGATGCAAGGTTCTGCTTGTGCAGAAGGCAGAACATGAGGAACTAGATTTGGAATCCGTATTTTCCCCCGCTGTCAGTGAGACTCAATGTTGAGAGGCCTTGAGGTGAGAGATGTGATTTGGAAAGAGTGTGGGAGTTTGTGTGTCTCTGTCTCTCTCTGTCTGACTTTGTTTGCCACCTAGGAATTAAAATGTGCTGAACGCCCAGGAAAGGTTTGTGATTCATTGTGATAGAAACTGATTGTAAAGCAAATGGACTCTCCGGGCTACTGTGCAGGTGTAGCACATGCAGGGGAATACCATGAGCCTATATAGTATTGTCATGGTGTGTCATGCCAACCACTGTGACGCAATACCACAGCTCCTTGGCCACGGTTGTCATTTAATGAAGATCACCTGTTATTTCATTACAATCCCCCTGTGTGCGTACCAACATGTCTGTGATGGAATACTATGAATAGCAGAAATGCTTGCCTTTGAGCCTAATGCAGTGCCCTAATGTGAATGTGATGGATATAAATATACATATAGTTAGTCTTCTTGTCCCTTGGGGACACAACAGAAACAGACCCAAACCATTTTCAGTAAGGAGCTACGCTAGCTAAGATAAATGGGTTTTGAACTGGTTGTTTTGTCAAAAGTGCGATAATTACCTTGAAATATCTCATCTTGGATGCCCTGCGCCTTATTAATAATACATTTAATTTGTATTGCACTTTTTGTTCGCTGGGATCCCAAAGTGCTACAGGTTTTGTTTTGTTTAACATAGTTAAACAAATAAAATAATTATTAGTAAAAAAAATAAAATGCAGAATAAGATAAGAATAGAACATAGTATAAACAGAAAATTAAAGACAACAGCACAAGAGAGAAAATTATAATATCACAAGAAAAAAAGAAAAAAAGCTAACTGTCAAAGGCCTTTTTAAAAGCGTCCAGGCTCTGTGGTGACCTCAGCTGGATGGGGAGGCTGTTCCACAGGCGTGGTACAGCCGTGCAGAAGGCTCGGTCACCCATGGTGCAGAGCCGGATATTGGGGACCCGAAGGAGCAGGCTACCTGCAGATCTGAGGGTACGGGTGGAGGATTGTGTAGTGATGAGTTCCTGAAGGTAGAGGGGTGCATGTCCGTTTATGCAGTTATGGGTGAGCATCAGGATTTTGTAATTGATCCGGGATGAGACGGGGAGTGAGTGGAGGATGGGGGTTATGTGATCATGTTTATGGTAGGGCTGGGCGATATGGCCAAAAATGATATTGCGATAACTATATCGATAACGAACGAAAAAAACCACAAAAAAAACGTATAGAATATATAAAAAATATATACTTTTTTTTTTTTTTTTTTTTAAACAACAGATGTATGTTTATTTTGCAGCAATTCTTTGTCGTTGCCGCCATCTTTAGTGTTACATCCCCTCACACTCCAGTTCTCAGGCTGCAGCTGGTTTGAAAGCGAAAGTAAACCGGCTTCTCTGCTGGCTGTGGCTCCAGGGGAGTTGAACAGTTCTGGCTCTGCTAGTTTCTTTTCTATCTTTTGTTGCTTTTTTGGTGGAAAAACCCACCACACATGTGCACCGTGACTCGTGACTGGAGACTAGCTCTGCTAGCACACATAGCCTACTGTGTACAGACGGTTTCAAACTGTATTTTACATTAGAAAGCAAACAAAATAAAAGAGAAAAATAAATCTCAATTTGGTCAGTATTGTCATTTGGACAAGCAAAGCCATTACTTTAAGTTGCAGGCAAGAAAGACAAGTCTGTCCACTGTCTCTGGTTTTAAAACTGCCCTGTTGCAGGTCACAAAAAAAAAGTATTTCGATATTTTTTCCCCCGATATCGATTATTAAAATATATCGCGATAGTTATCGTTATATCGCCCAGCCCTAGTTTACGGACTCTCATCAGTATCCTGGCAGCGCTGTTCTGGATGTATTGCAGCTTTTGGATGCTCATGCCAGGAATCCCGATGAAGAGTCCGTTACAGTAGTCCAGTCTTGCGGAGACGAAGGCATGGAGCTTCTCTGCGTCTGACAGGGTTAAAGTGGGACGGAGTTTCGATATATTTTTTAGGTGTTAGAATGAGGTCTTGCAGAGGTGTTTTATGTGGATGTTGAAGGTCAGGTTGGGGTCAAATCGAACCCCCAGATTTGTGACTGAGGGGGAGAGGGGGATTACCTGGCTGTCAAAGGTGAGATGGGATATGGATGAAGACTGAACCTGGTGAGGGGTGCCAATGAGAAGTGCCTTGGTTTTTTTGCTGTTTAGTTGGAGGAAGTTGCTGTTCATTCATCCATGCCTTTATCTCCTCAAGACAGGTGGTGAGGCATGACAGAGCTGCAGAGAGGTTTGGGGCAGTTTTTATGTAGAGTTGTTATTCACTTTGCCGCCCATCTTTTTCGTGTATTACTAAGTATGAACACATTTCAATGAGCTGATGACTAATTCACTTCCATCATGTATTTCAAAACATGAAAACTATCTGAGTCTGTAGTTCTGATGTTGTTCTGTCTGACTATTTCAGTTCTTGAGGTGGTATTTTCATAGCTAAGTTTAAACATTGAACTGAACGGGCACCTTAAATTTAGTCAGACTTGACCAACATGGCTGGCAAGGTGAATATATTGATGGACATTTTTCAAGATTTTTTTTTTTTTTTTTTTTGTTTTTTTGTTTTGTATTTTTTTTTAAACAGACATATAAACAAACATGACAACACACGATAAGATATACAAGCATTAATTAACAGTGCATATCCAATGAATGATTTTTCAAGATGTTAATTCTAACTTAATAATAATAAAAAAAAAATTTCATATGAGGTCAACTTTTAACAAAATATCCTTTTGTTTTGATACATTGTTGGGTTAAGTCACCCTTTTAGCTGCAATTTGACTCCATGTACATGATTTGGCCTTGTTTTGTAGCTCCTACTGGGACAGGCTGTTGGAGGTATTTATCAGTTTACCTGTGTGCTCATCGCCACGGTAAACGCAGTATGAAGAAGTAATGACTTGGGCTTGACTTTCATTCAGATGACTCATTATGAACCAGGAACTAGTTTAAACTCCTTCAGGCTAATGTGTTTACAGTAAGAAATGGAATTCTTTTTTTCCCCTGTATATTTATAGTAGCTTTTAACACTCACCGTTCGAGGGTCACATGTGTAAATCAAGGCAGCTTTGTTCACAGAATTGTTCAAATGTTTCCCCCTCTTTTCAGTCTTTTCAGACGCCGTATGCAAACTGATATGGTTCAAAATTAAATAACTGATATGGTGGTACGTCTACTCGGGCTACCTGTAGTGATGGATCTTTGTTTGCCAGCCAGGAGTACAAATGTGCATTTACATTACTAGCTTCTCCTGGCTTTAGCAGGAGTAGAGATGTGTATTTACATTACTAGCTTCTCCTGGCTTTAGCAGGAGTAGAGATGTATATTTACATTACTAGCTTCTCCTGGCTTTAGCAGGAGTAGAGATGTGTATTTACATTACTAGCTTATCCTGGCTTTATCAGGAGTAGAGATGTATATTTACATTACTAGCTTCTCCTGGCTTTAGCAAGAGTAGAGATACCGGTATGCATTTACATTACTAGCTTCTGCTGGCTTCAGCAAGAGTAGAGATGTGCATTTACATTACTAGCTTCTCCCTGCTTTAGCAGGAGTAGATATGTGCATACTATTTACATTAAGCTTCTCCGGGCTTTAGCAGGAGTAGTAGTTTATATATTTTATACCCAGTTTAATCGCCTGCAATATTACTATTGCACTTTACTGTTAGATTTGCACTCTGGTTGGATGCCAAACTTATTTTCAGATTCAGATTACTTTATTCACCATATTGCAGTACAAATGGAACGTGATTTGACGATTACAGTGCATGCGTTTCACAATTTAGAACAATACAACAGTAAATAAATAATAATTAATTATAATAAAGTATCGTTTCACTGTACTTGTGTTGTATAATGACAATTGAATGAATCTAATCCAATATGCACATTACTAGCTTGTTTTACACAGTGCGGCCAAGCTATGGGTTTCCAGGGCTAGAGACCAAACTTGAATCTCTTATTTTCTGTTTTGTTTAATATGTCGACATATCTCAACTGACACATCCACTGTGTTTATGACTTCACAAATAGGAGAGAAGGTTAGAAAAAGAATCCCAGAAGTGTTGTTTAGGGCCATGATAACGAGTAGACTCTGGGATGGTCTCCGACTCTCCGTTAACCTGCTTAATGAACCTTAACAGTCCTAATGACCTTTTCCTGCTCATTAAACATTGAGCTGGTAAGAAGCTATTCTAGTTAACTGGTGCCAACATCTGAGGAGTCGCTGGCCTGCCCATCCAGGACGCTCCAGGCTCATATTTCAAGTTTAATGGCGACAGACCGATCCAGCTCTTTGTGTGAGATTGTGATTAATATGCGCGAGTAGGAGAGTAGTCCTGCCTGAAGCCTAGTAAGCCTAATATATCTATTGGCCTGAAGCCTCGTGAGCCTAATATATCTAATTGGCCTGAAACCTAGTAAACCTAGTATCTCCATTGGCCAGGCAGGGGAGGCTTGCCCTTTGGCTGACTGGTAGACGTTTGATTTCCCATGCTAGGAACCCGCGTGGAATCCGGGTGAGTTAATAATAATAATAATAATAATAATAATAATAGATTGGATTTTAAGAGAGAAGCGCCTTTCTCAGACTCAAGGACACTGTACAAGTAAAGGATGGAAAAATAAAAAAAATAAAATTGAAAAAATATAATAAAATACATAAAAGATAAAAAAAAAAAAAAAGAGAAATTATGAATATCTGTGTATAGTAACAACAAGGAAAAACAAATAAGATAAAATAGATAAAAAAGGAAGCAAGGTTCTGTCCAATTGGATGAAGTGTTTGAAATTAACAAACAAAACAAACTACAACCAAACAAAACAACGGAATCTGTGGCTTAAAAAAAGTCAGGGGTGGGCTACTTGGGAGCGGGGCCGTGTTACGTGAAGGCAAGTGTGAACAGGTGGGTTTTTAGCTTGGTTTTGAAGAGTTCTATTTACATAATCGTTAACTTTACCTAAAATACCGATGACTGCTGAACAACACCTGTTCCCTGTTCAGTGAACACCCGTTCAAACGACATGCAAATGTCACTTTGATTCGACGAGAGATGTTTAAAGAGTGTTAAATAGGCCTCGAGGCACGCAAGTCTGGCACCATGGAAGAATGCGATAGCAAGAGAGATGGCAGCCTGTTATCGCATCTCATACCCGGGCGATGGCTACTAGAACAGGCCCAGAGGCACGCAGGTCTGGCACCATGGAACAATGAAGACACGGAAGCCTGTTATTATCACACCTCGATTCCAGTATTCTGGTGTATTGATTAGTAAAATTAGAGTGTTGATAGTTTATGGGACTGATGCTGCCTCTTATTGTCGTTGCACCTCTCGGTGAGAGGAGTCAGTCTCATTTAGGCAACTCTAAAGATGAGATGATCCGGACCTTTATTAATCCCCTTGGGGAAATTCAGGTGTCAAAAGCATCATGGGGAGCAGAGCTTTACAGTCCAGTAGTGGTGGGGGGGGGGGGAAGTATCTTGATACTTTGCGTGGCGATACTGTATCGATACAGGGATGCCAAGTATCGATATTTAATTATTTATAATTATTATTTTTTTGTATAAGGAAGTTGCATTGTTTATTTCAATACCTGTAATAGTACAGTAGTCCACACACACATGTGCATTCAGTTAAGTTGGAATATGACTGTAATACAAACAGTTCAGTTTGTCAGGTACATGCAACACAGATTACAGTGTTTACATCCGTCTGCTTGAGAAAATACCATGTTCTGCAATAAAAATGATTGAAGTGAGATGAACAGACTGAACTTTATTTGATTAGATAAAACATGTTGACAAAGTTTTACTTTGCAGTTGAAAAAAGGTAACGGGGAGCAGAGCTTTACAGTCCAGTATCTATACACACTATAAATAAAATATAAATAAAAATACAATATAAAAAGTAAAAAAAAAAAATAGTCCAGTGAGTGCACATGGATAAGAGTCTTGAGTTCTTCTCACGTCCCGAGTTCTGACATCTATAACAAGTGCTGAGCTGTCATGCAATGCATTATGTGCACTTTTACATAATTAATTGTTTAATTAGCCGTCCTGTATGTGACGATTACAGGTTGAACAAGTGTTTCAGCTGCGTCACCATGGAGACAATCAGCGTTCCAGCCAGGTGACCTTTTTATAGCTAGTCAAGCAAGGAGGTGACTATCCAGCAGTCGGTGGCTTCGCCTCTGTGACCAGGTCTCTGTAGACGTCTGGAGGGCTCGCTCTGGGAGCTCCAGACTGGAACTACTTTTAAGATTCCAGTGATTTAGGCTTGGAGCTTCGATGATTTCAGTGGCATAACTGTGAGCCTCGTCCACTGTACAGGAGGATGCCATGATTGATGATAAACATTTTGGCCTACTGTTTCACTTCTTATTTCCACTACGATACCATCATCATCCACGATATAGACATTATTCTAAAAATATTATACATATGATGCTATATATTTTTTTACGTGAATCAAAATAATTTTCCTTGTAGCAGTATTAAACCTAAAAAATTAACGTGAAATGGCACCATGCCAATTGTAAAATAAAGACAAATAAATATCACATTGCAAATTGTACTAAATACTAAAATTCCCTACTAAAATACCATTGAACTATATACCATAGTTCAGTCAAAACAATTATCATTTGGCCGTACCGCCCAGCCACAGTAGGAATAATGTTTCTCTGTTGATGCAGGAGATGGCTTGTTAGCATAGGTAGCATTCCTAATGGCAGTCGAACAGTAGCAGCTGAAGACTTAACAATAATCTCTGGGAATCATGTTTACGAAGCACGTAATCTTGTCCTGATCCTACCATCTCCGGCACCCATTGAAGTTTAGTTGCTTCTGAAGCGCGTTGACACGCATTTAAACACGCCATCCTTGGAAACTCGTATAAAGATGATCTTTACCGTATTGCATGATGATGATCATGATAATTGAGGAACACGGTCTACATTCCTCGCATAGTTATCGCCTACACACAGACACACACACAAAACAATGAGGAATAGCACTGGGGAGTGGAAATTCACTTGTTAACAACTTGTCTTTCTATTTTTAACCCTTTTATGTTACTCTATTGTTTGACATTGTTCATGACGTCATTACTGAAACGGCTGAATGACTTATCCTTGTGTGTACAGCAAACGGGTTGTGTTTCCTATGACCTAACAGGTTGTAGGCCTCTTTCCGGTAAAGCAGTCAGCCGGTCCTCCAGATTACATCCGTTCACACACGTCTTAATGAGCCTGGATCTAATTTAGGTCCATCATGTTAAGACAGTAATTTTAAGATGAGCAATCTGGTCATCTTTACTTTATTTCCTTGTTGGCCCTATAAGATAAGATAAAATATTCCTTTTATTGATCCTTGGGGAAATTCGGGTGTTGTAGCAGCATGGGGCAGGGGAGGTACAGGTATGGGCATGTTAATAGCAAGAAAGACATAAATATAGGCAATATAATTTGATCTGAATATAGAAATATGAGAAAATTAAACTGTGTAAACAAAGGTGCAGATGTCGGTTGTATTATACGTTACAATAAATATAGCCAATAAAGAATTTGAATCTGAATATATATATACTATGAGTAAAAGTAAACGGTATACACACGGTACAGTATACTAATACACAAGGATTAATTTACTACTAGTCTATACGGATTAGCGTGTAGCTTCTGAAAACCACTCCCTCACTCTCTCTCTGTCCCTTCTCTACTTTTTCTTGTCGCCTCTCTGTCATCCCTTTCTCCTCTTCCTCTCTCCACTACCCTTCTCTTCTTTCTTTTCTACCCTCCTCTCTTCTCACCCTCTCCTCATCTCATGCTCCTTTTACTTCTCCCTTCTTCTTCTCAATCTCTCCTTTCACCATCCTTCTCTTTC
The DNA here is from genome assembly GCF_963971535.1 of Notolepis coatsorum. Classification (NCBI taxonomy): domain Eukaryota; kingdom Metazoa; phylum Chordata; class Actinopteri; order Aulopiformes; family Paralepididae; genus Notolepis; species Notolepis coatsorum. The sequence goes on along the minus strand of NC_140175.1, from coordinate 31,251,603 downwards.
AAAACCTTCGCACATGTCGTCTGGCCATTCATTCATTCATTCATTCATTCTTTCCATCTGTCAATTAGTTTTGAAGTGAGCTGAGGTGTGTCTGGCCATTAGTCTTCATCCATCCATCCATTCATGTATTTCTTTTCATTCTCTTCCTTTCTCCAGGTATTGAGGCGGGGTGACGATGAATAGGGAGCGTACTGAGTCGCGGGGGTCCCTGGGCCCCGACGATGAGGTCATGCCGTACAGTGACGACGAGACGGACGATGAGCTGGACCCGAGCTCTGACGGGGAAGAAGAGCGGCCCCTAGGAGCCCCGGGGGACCCACACCCGGACTTAGAACCCAGACTGAGCGGTGAGTCGATGGGAGCCTTGAAACAAACAAAAAAAAGCTCTGGCTCAGAGGGCTAAGGACGGTGCAAAACAATGTGCTTGTGACCAGTGTTAATTTTTGCAGCTATTTTTATTTTAGTTTTAGTCTTAGTCATGTGTCAAATGCTCCTTTTTCGTTTTCATCATATTTAGTCGCCTTCATTTATTTTTTGTTTACTCAACTACAGGTCTGAGCATTTTAGTCCTAGTCAGTTTTAGTCTCGATTTTGTCTTTTTTGTTTTAGTCTAGATTTAGTCGCAGAAAACGGATGACATTTTTGTCTTTTTTTCTTTTTTGTTAATGAAAAAAAAAGGCATTTTATTCTCTTGTAATGCAATTCTATGTACCGCTACAGTCAGTCAAATTCACATTTATTTCTATTGGGATCATAGATTCATGTAGACGCCCCTCTCCCCACTCCCCATATATACACCATAAGACATAATCAAACCAATAGTTTTAGTCTTAGTCATGTGTCAAATGCTCCTTTTTCATTTTCATCATATTTAGTCACCTTCATTTATTTTTCATTTTAGTCTTAGTCGTTTTAGTCAACTACAGATCTGAGCATTTTAGTCTTAGTCAGTTTTAGTCGATTTTGTCTTTTTTGTTTTAGTCTAGATTTAGTCAGGGGAAAAAGCTTTGTTGACAACCATATTTAGTCATCATTTTCGTTGACAAAATTAACACTGCTTGTGACCATGTGGGTCACTCTCCACTCTCTCCCGGTAATGGAGCAGAAAGCCATGAAACCATTCAAAACGACTCATTTTTACCTCTTTTTCTTCTCTCCTCAGAAGCGGGGTGGGAGGTGAAAGCCAACGACCGTGACTTTGTGAATCGTCCGGAGTTCCAGAGGAAAGTAATGCTGTGTCTCAAGAAGAGCAAGTACTCTGTAAGTGAATGAATAAAAAAAGACTAAAGACACCTAGTACAAAAAGAGTAGTACGGTAATATCTCAGTATGTAGAACTCTGAGGAGAAAAGGAAACCATTGTCTTTTGTACAATAGACCAATGGTTAATGTCTTTGTTTGGATGCATTAAGACAAACAATGAAGGGCTATAGTCTGATTATTGAAACGTTGAGTCTGTCAGTCTGTCCTAGGCTGTCAATCAATGACTAGTCCTTCAATCTTACTTCTATCCTACATGGACATGGATGTATTTTGTGGGACTGTACACGCACTCAAAGAGAAATATGTTTTAAATGAATCAGGGCATGGGGCGGGTGTAGACTGTGTGCACATTGAGAGGTGCAAGGAGAATAGTCACACTTAGAGAAGGGACTTTTAAAGTTAAAAGAACAGGACAACATTTGGGGAAATACCAGTTTCCTCTCTGTGCGTTCAGTAGAAAGCTATCTGGCTGCACGTTAGCCTAGCTTAGCACAATGAATGGAAGCGGACATGGCCGGTTAGCCTTCGGGAGAGGTGTTAGTTGGACAATGCCTAGGCTAACCGGCCATGTCCGCTTCCATTCATTGTGCTAAGCTAGGCTAACATGCAGCCAGATGGCTTTCTACTGAACGCACAGAGAGAAAACTGGTATCTATCTTCTTGTCTCTCTCTGGAGAAGACGATAAGCTAATTTCCCAAAATGTTGGCGTGTTCTTTTATGTTTACAGTCCTCTCGAGTATATACATTGCATCACCCATTCAACATCAATCCTAACCAAAGTGACAGCTGTGAGCTAAAGGTGTAATCTTATCCTTGTTGATGCCGGGCAGCGCTTCCCAACATTTGACCGATTTGAAATTCAAACCAAATATTTACTGAATAAACGGCAAACATTGTGCCTTTCAAGCATTGTCTGGTTGCACTGGAGAAAGCTGTGTTAACATTGTGTAACCGATGCCACAACAGAAACCCCAGTTTTGGTCAGTGAAGTTTTAAGGTAGTCCAGAGAACTCAAAATAAAATGGGGATTAGCGTTGGAATAACACAAAGTTAACATACTTTTAGACGAGAAGTTGACGAGAAGTTCAGAGTTTATTATTCTTAAGGTTTCATTATTCTGGAGCCATTATAGCGACGCATTTGCTCAAAGTCCAATCTCTTCTTGGTTCCTGCAGAAATGTAACTCTGCCTGTTGTCCCCTAAACATGGCTTCAGTTAGGTGTGGCAGGTGTGTCTGATGTGGAAAGAGTCTCTAATGGAGGCTACAGAGGTTATTGTCAAAAAGGGAAATTAATAGAATATAAATGGTAGAAATGTTGTCTTTAGAGGTTCATGTAGACTTGACACAACATCCGGCATGGTGGTGCAGCGGTTAGCGGCTTAGAACATTAGACATTAGAACTGCTCCTAAATAGGATCGATTAAACGCAGAGGATAAATCCCTGGATATATATCAAGATTCAAGAGGTTTATTTATCACATGCATACCAGGGCATACAGTGAAATGCGGTATATATCAAATGTACTGTACGTTGCTAATTCCACAGCATTATAAGGCGTGTTAGGGGGGTTATAGACGACATGAGGACAAGCATGATGGAGTTTGATATTGTATCTTCAACGAGTCTGTTTTTCAGGGATTAAGAAATACATCCTTGCTTTGTGTTTTTAAATGGGTTTCATTGGGGAATTAAAGGATTGCCTGCGACAGCAGCAATAATGTAGGTTAATGATGTTGATAGTGGAGGGTTGGAGTCCATGTTGAATATGTGTACTGTCTGGTTGAAGATGAACCAATACTTGTTGTTGTCGGACAAACATGGAAGTACCTTTTTTTATTTATATATATTTTTTCTTATCTCCGTTTCCTCACTATTCCATTTTTGCCACATCATTAATTCATCAGAGACCCGACTGTGTGAGGATTACAAATTGCGGTGTCAGGTTGTTGCTCACCATACAGCAGAAAGCCCTTAATCCCATGCTCTACTCGGGGGAAATGAGGCATGCTGGTGAGGAGCTAAAAACGTTCAGTATACTCCGATAGATGGTAGTTCCAGACTTGCAGAAATATCCCCATTGTCATGACCAGTAAAGTTATCGCATTAGATGTGTAAACGTTTTGATGGGCATGAGTTGTTGAATAGTGTCCTTTCCCTCTTTTAGCTCCACTAACCAGTTACACAGTCAGATCTACAGTAAACCTGTTCATAACGATGGCAACGTGACACTCCTTACAGTGTGCGAGGCACCCATCTCATTGATTGCACTCTTTGAAGTGGATGACGGTTGACTAAGGGATTGTTTTACGACCAGAGCTTTGTCCTCGTGTCTGTGGGGTGTGGTGTGGTGTGATCAGTGGCTGTTTTTTAGCGAGGCACCCGGGGCTGAAAGATGAGAGTCCTGCTCAGCTGACCTGCATGTGAGGGCGCTGGCACACATTACCCCATTCTCCTTAAGTAGGATCAAGTGGGGCTTGCCTTGGCCAACTAGAAAACGCCATTGAAAACATCCTTTATTGACACTGGCTCGCCTTGCATTTCATGACATCCCTAGGATTATTTTGTTTGTATTTAATTCCTGCCTCATGTCAGGAGAGATGTGAGCGATGGGGGATGACGTGCGGTATTAGTTGTGAGACTTTGAACTAGGGCCGGGGCGATTCATCGAGTTTCAATTTTAATTTGGCTTCCCACGATCATGAAAACAAGATAATCGAGATGAAAGGATTATTGTGTCACGTTGCTCTCATTTCGTCTGGTGTTGTAAACGCATTGCACTCTTCCTTCACTGCGGCGCGCTCCCAAACAGTCGTTTCAGCTGGTGTTGAGAGGCAGGAGGGAGCCACGGGACGTTTCTCAAGTTATTTTGAAACGTCTTTGGTAACTTGTAGAAGATGACGGAAAGGCAGCCTTTGGTCGAGAAGAAAGGTAAAACAAATTCAGTCGTCGTCGTATGATGTTCTCAAATCAATGAGTAATATCAATCAAAATAAAAGTGATATATATTATGATAATCGAGCGGCCCTACCTTGAACCCACAACATCATGTTTATGAGCCACCAGGTCACCCCTAACAAATGACCTCTGATGGCAACAGGATGCATCACCCATGGTGGGAACAGGGTGGAAAGGAATCCCATCCTGAGAATGACATGAGAGTAAAATGGCCGTTGTGTGAATATGGTCAATTCCTCATCATTTGGGGGGGGGGGGGGGGGGGGGGGGGGCTCAATCAAGCGCTCCCCAAATACATGCAGCGCATCACATGCCAACTGACGGGGGAGAACTGCTACCATGCAATCAAAAGGCCCATATTGCTCTGCCCCCCTGCGCTGCTCTGGGGCGCTCTGACCACGTGATGATTCATCGCACCCCAACATAACGGGCAAAAAGCTAAAAGCGGCCAAGCCTGTGTTGTGACGAAAGATGGACAGAGCCATGGAGGAGCTGCAAAGCTGTGAGTCTGGACTGACTAACCTGTGCAGACAGGGAACAAACTTAACTTTTTGACTTACCAGCCATTTGGCTGGTAGATTTTTAAAAGTACCAGCCGGGCAGATTTTTTACTAGCCAAAAATTATAAATAGCTTTTTAGTATATCGCCATGTGTTATTATTACATATAATACTCTCATATGCTATTTTCAATTAATATCATAAACAACATAAGGAATATTAGCATAATTTTGAGTGGACTGAAGGAATGAGTCAGCGTTAATAGTTTTAAATGCAAATAATTTATTGAAACATAGAAGTGGGGTCGGGACACACACACACTGTGTTTCAACTCACCACCCCCGTATCATATTGTAGTCTGTCTTCAAACTTCCACTCCTCTCAACATTTTTTATATTTGAATATCAACATTATCTGTCCATCCTCAGTTTACTATAATATACTCCTGTCCTGAGTCCTGACTAGTGACTCCGTCGTCTTTCCAAACGCACGCACGCACACACACACACACACAGGGAAGGGGAGAGCCCCCCCCCCCCCCCCCCATTCCATTTCCTCAGTGCTGTTTACTGTGGCTCTGCCTCGTCTGATCATCAGGATTAGCTTGTTAGCTGACGTTAACGTTGTAGTGATTGGTACATAAACGTTAATTTCGGGCGATGTGGGCATAAAGGAATGGCGACGGTGCAAAGCATGTAGCTGCATTGGACTCGTTGTGAGAAGAAAAAAAACATCACAGACTTATTTCGCGTCGGTAGGCGCACTGCTGTGTTAACGCTGCTCTGCTTACAACGCTGCTCTGTTTTCAAGAAACAACACGGACTGGGCGGATATCATATGACTCGCGGAGTTGCTAGAGGGTTTTCAAAATAAGAGTATCATATTAACCTGAACGTTTCTAGCTGCCGGAGCCCAGATATTATGACTGGATCTGCGCTTGGGGCGGCAATGAGACCCGCACAGGATTTTCAAAATAAGAGTATCGATATGAATTACACGCCAGCTGGCGGGCAGACTATTATTTTTAGACGCCAGACGTTAAATCTACACGCATTTGGCGATGGGCGCCCAGTTATTTTGTTCCCTGGTTAGCAGTAGTTAGCGTTAGCAGGTTAGCTTAGTTGGAGTACTCAGTTAGCAGATAACATTACAGTAGTTTTTGGCGCAACATGGGTATAACTGGCGAGAGTTTTCGTTGCACATAGAAGCAGACTCGAGATGAGTTGTTGCAGAGCTGATCCACGCTGCTCCGTCTCTATTATGAAATGACAATTGCGCAGTTGACGTGCCCACTATGCAAGACGATTACTCGCAAACTGTGCTCCTATTCCTCCTAAATGATTTTTCCGGTTCGCACAAATCTATTTTTAGAGGCAAATGCGAGTGAAATGCTCGCACTTATAGCCCTGATATAATACTCTAATATGCTCATATGGTTCCCAATTATTTTACACGCCAGAGTGGCTGAGTAGCCTCTGTAATTTACCAGCCAAAGAGGAAATCTACACGCCATTGGCGTTTAGCGGGTGCTTATTTTGTTCCCTGTGTGCAGACACACCTCTACTAACCTCTACTAGCAGGCGCAGTATAAACTGGAGAAGGGATATTGGAGAGTTGCCAATCAGCGGTACTCTGATAAGCTGGGGAAAAACTGTTCTCGGCCAACGGCCCATCTTCAGTATAGAAAGGCCTCCCAAGTAATCACAAACCACAAAAAGAGGAACCCCCTCCCCACACACACACACACACATCTCTCGGATGCCTGGCGGCTGACCAACACCCAGACAAAGGAACAGTCACGGACCCCCTCGCCCTCCAGCACACGGCTCCAAACCCCCCCCCCCCCCAACCAAACCCGCTTCCCCCATCCCCCCAAACCTACGCCCCCAGCTTACCCCCCCCTCCCCCCAAACACCATACCTACCAAGCCAGCTTCCCCCAAACAACACGCCTACCAGCCAGCCGGCAATAAAGTTGATTGTAATCTTAACGTGAGAAGATTACAAAGTCATAGTACAATTCTGAGTCAATAATCACCCGCACATTAGTGGACGCGTCATAGCATTGTGTAGCGCTCCGTGGTTCTGATGCGGCAGGCTGCCTGCATGTAAGATTGTGACGGATTGATCTGCTTGCTAGTCAGCCACGTCACCTGTAACCCCCTCTTCTTGACTTGTTAGCTTGTACTCTTACTACGGTTCAAGTCTTTTTCAGGTAGGATTAGAGGGCATTGAGATTAAATGTGAGGGGAACCACCATATTCATGCTCCACTACTCAATCTCTTTATGACCATTAGAACTGCGCCTCTGAGGGCGGTTAGGTGGCGTAGCGGAGATTGCGTTCGTCACCAACCCCGGAGACGCTGGATTCACCTGTTCGAGTCCAGCTCACAGCTCCGGGGTTGTCACCAGCTTGGCTGGCCGTTCACACTAATACAATTGGCAGTATTAGAGGGTGGGAGAAGCTGGCGGGGTGTGTCTGGGTCGTTGTAAACAGCGACTCCTACAGTTCGGTCGGGGCGCCTGCTAAGCGCGGATAGGATCTAAGTGGGATAGTGTGATCCTTCCACACGTTACACCCTCTCAGTGAGAGTCCGCGCTGCCAGGTGAAAAGAAGCGGTTGATTGGCTAGACGTGTGTCGGAGGAAGCACGTGCTAGCCTCCACTCTCCCAGACCAACTGTGGGGGGTAAGTGCGCAGCGACCAGGAAGGGGATTGGGAATTGGCATAACGACTAACATTGGGATGGGAGAAAATCGGAGGAAAAAGGAGGGGAAAAAAGATTAAAAAAAAAAGAACTGCGCCTCTGCTGCAGCCATACATGTGGATGAGGACGAGGACTAATGCCAGAAATGTGTTGGGCGTATTCTGGTCAACTTCACTTTCATGACCCGTGTAGGTTTAACACATTCATGGCCATTGGAATGTGGCTGGAATGTGGCTGGAACGCCAGCTTGACATTACAAACTTTCACTGTGCATCACGTTGTTTGTAGAGCTAAATCTATATTTTATATTATAGCTATGGATCCAATATCATTGTCGATTGACAGTATATGAACCTTCCGTTCAATATGCCATAAAGAAAAATGTTTCCATCAATACGTTCCTGTACCGTGGTGAATATGAGTGTTATTTCGGAATGATCTGGGATAATTCCTGTGAGGCTATTTATAAGGCGCAACGCTACTAAAGTTAAATCCATTGGCGTTTCGTCCATACACACGCTAGAGTTAAAGATCCAAATGCATATGATCGGTATTATGTTCCATCATTAACGCGTGAAAGGGGGGGGGGGGGTCGTTTGTGATTAATTGATTGCCAATAACGGCATTTGTTATTACCACAACATAGGCTGAGCAGGGGGATGGCTATGAAATCCTTGCACGATCAAGCTGAAATTGACGTTAAATTGTCCTTACCTGTGGCCGGTAGGATTCCAAAAAGAATATTCCAATTATTTGATTGCCATCTGGTTGATCATATGTCCATTTGGCCCATGATATAACCCACCACAGCGTGGTAGTCGGGGGTCCTGAGGGCTATTCAATGCGATCCAGTGAAGCCATAGGTTCACGTTAGTAAAAAAGTCCACCCTGAGCGTTTTCAGTGTGGCACCCGGTCTGCAACAGGGGTTACTGCATTCTCGAGACAGGGCCACTACCAGGATTTGGCCGGTACTGCACCTTCGGAGTCCCAATATGCCTTTTCCAGGCAAAATACATTGAATACATTGACATTGAATAGAATATTAAAATCTAATAAAAGAAAAAAACGGGTCAAAAATATATATATACATTTTTGGCCGTCAAGCGCTGGCTCCCAATAACGTATATACGTGGTTGGCTGGGAATGTGTTTAAGGTTGGATGTAATATTATGTTTTGTCTCCAACGTTTTGATATTAGAAATGCATGTATTGTCTGTCTGCTTCTCAATCACTCTCTCTTGCTTGCACACTCTCACACACACCTCTTATTCTCGCACACACAACACACACATGTACACACCCTCATACTTGCATACTCCACTACCCTCTCTCTTTCTCTCCCTCTCACACACACACTTTCACCTACCTCTCAAAATGCTACCTGCTGTGATGTTGTTTTTGTAAATATTGAGTCTTCATGGTGGAAAGTTCCACTTGATGCGTTTGTGTGCATGTGCGATTGTGTACGCGTGATTGTCTAAGTTTGTGTGTGTAATGTGTATGGAGGAAGACAACCAGGTTTGCCCTTTAACCAGCAGCAGTTTGCCACGTGGAGAATGCACCTGGCCACACCTTGGCTAGGAAACATCTTTAGGCCTGGCTGGAAAAACAAGTCACCTTGGCTAGGAAACATCTTTAAGCCTGGCTGGAGAAACAAGTCACCTTGGCTAGGAAACATCTTTAAGCCTGGCTGGAGAAACAAGTCACCTTGGCTAGGGAACATCTTTAGGCCTGGCTGGAGAAACAAGTCACCTTGGCTAGGAAACATCTTTAAGCCTGGCTGGAGAAACAAGTCACCTTGGCTAAGGAACATCTTTATGCCTGGCTTGAAAAACAAATAACCGTGGCTAGGAAACATCTTTAGGCCTGGCTGGAAAAACAAGTCACCATGGCTAGGAAACACCTTTAGGCCTGGCTGGAAAAACAAGTCACCTTGGCTAGGGAACACCTTTAGGCCTGGCTGGAAAAACAAGTCACCTTGGCTAGGAAACACCTTTAGGCCTGGCTGGAAAAACAAGTCACCATGGCTAGGAAACACCTTTAGGCCTGGCTGGAAAAACAAGTCACCTTGGCTAGGGAACACCTTTAGGCCTGGTTGGAAAAACAAGTCACCATGGCTAGGGAACACCTTTAGGTCTGGTTGAAAAAACAAGTCACCATGGCTAGGGAACACCTTTAGGCCTGGCTGGAAGGAAGTTGATTTAATTTTGTTTTTAAACGTATGACCCAGATGGTAATATGTAGTACTGACCAAAATGCTTCAAAGCTCTCCATGGTAATTGATGCCAAATTCAATATTAACATTTTCTTTACCACTCTTGAAATTAACCCACATCAGCACAAGAAATAGCTTAGTTATAGAAATGATGATAAAACAATAATTTTCCATCTTTCCTGTCCCTCACTGCTGTGTATAATAATGTCAGATTAAGGACAAAGGAAACATGTACACTACTCCTCACTGTATTGTACTGTAAATATCATTCTTTCATCATCATCAGGTGGCTTCTTCGTTCCGAAGGTTGCCTATCACTCTCCAACCCATTCTGTCCCCACTTCTTCTCTCCAACTCCGTGACTCCGCCTCTCACTCCGCTCAAATCACAGATGTCGTCTACCCAGCCTCTTCTTGGTCTTCCACTTCCTCTCTTTCCATCCACCTTCCCCATTACCACCTTCTTGAACATCTCCCCGCTGGATCCTCTCAGAACATGCCCGCACAACTCCATCTTTCTCTTTTTCAACCTCTCCAGCAGCTGTCCTCCTCCTTGCATACCCGCTCTTCTCAGTACCTCCTCATTCTTGATCTTATCCTTCCATGTTATCTTCATCATCTTCCTCAGCGTCCACATTTCAAAAGAGTATCATCCTCTTTGCCTCTTCATTCAGCGTCCATGCTTCTGCTCCGTATGAAAAATCAAATCAAATCAAATTTATTTGTAAGGCCCAACAACATGTTAATGTCCCCATGGGCCGGACACGTCTTCTTTAAACAAGTCAAGAAGAAACATCACAATAAGTCAAGAACAAAACAAGAACACCATAAAGTCCAAATTTTTTTAAATAAATGCTAAATAAATGCAACACTCCCAGACATACCCCACACGAAGGAAAGGAAAAACTCACTAAAACCTAGTAATAGGAAAGAATGCACCACAGGCAATGTGGAGGAGAGAAACCTTAGAAGGGCCATTCAAGGGGGGATCTCCCTTCTTAGATGTCGGTGATAGTAGTGTTGCAGTAAAACAGGCGAACAGTTGGTAAGCATGCACTCATGTGTGTAGTGAAACACAGATAAGTGCATGCGATAGCAACTGAACATAACACTGAACATAAGACTGACATAACATACGTTTCCAAAATCCTGGTCTTTGTTTTCCAACTTATGTTTCGTCTCAATAACTCTTTATGGTTCCAGAATGCGCCCTTTGCAATTCCGGTTCTTCTCTTTCTCCTTTTGTAAATATGATCAATTACCACAAATGATTTACTGGCAACGAATAAAGAGGGAAAATCTGAGATTTGCAAGTATTTTCTGCTGAGTTTAAATGTGATCTTATTTGTCTGAAACCTAATGTGTATTTGCTGTTTTCTTCTGTCTTCATAGGGGAATGGCATCAAGACATACAAGTACAACGCTGTCACCTTCATCCCCCTAAATCTGATTGAGCAGTTTAAGAGATCAGCTAACCTCTACTTCCTGGCCCTACTGATCCTACAGGTACTGGTTCATATATCAACATGGTAGAACGTTAGCCTTGTGACCTTTTTAAAAACGTTGTCTCTACATTTTCTCTAAACAAGGGTTTTACTGTGCTGGGGTATTTAGTAAACTAACAACAATTATACTAGTCTACAGTGTTATGCAGCCTACTTTTACATTGCAGGGCTTTGATGGGGCTATAAAAACCTAGCATGGCTTTATATTAAATTAAAATAGTCCCAATTTTAAACACCTTCAGCTATCAAAGCTAGAGAATTTGCACAGAGGCAGGAAAACGTGTAGGTGCCAGGCTACCACCATTTATACGGAACCCGGATCCCCAGGTTTATTTCTTTCCACTTCCAAAATGGGTTTTATAGTTTGAAGATCGAAACTCCTATGATTAGCCTGTATGAGCTCACTGATTTTATTTGTATACCCCAAAACCACATGAGACATGTCTCAATGGACTTCACAGCTCCACAATGGAACAACAACCCCCCCCCCCCCAAAATAAAACCTTAATAGGAAAAAAAGGGAAGAAACCTTAAATGCGCAATTCAATGAGAGATCCCCCCCCCCAAACAAGGATGGCCAGACTAGGTGTTGAGATGGGCAACAATTTGGTAAAGAGATACAATGAGCGATAATGATACTAATAATGGTAATAAATGATGATGATTATATAATGATACAAATTATAATAATCTTATTATTTTATTATAATTAATGATAATCAAGTAAGTAAGCAACAATAAGCAGAGACAACAGATAGCATTGTCTATGTCCACCAGTGTACAAATATAATTGGCATACGGACAACATTTTTCTAGTGTCCCTAAAGGTTGTGTCCAGCAGAATGGGGGTCGCCGCTGAAGAGCAGCATGTCTTACATAGTCCTGCACTAGAGACAGAGTGCAGAGACACTAGAGACAGAGTGCAGAGACACTAGAGACAGAGTGCAGGGACACTAGAGACAGAGTGCAGGGACACTAGAGACACAGTGCAGGGACACTAGAGACAGAGTGCAGGGACACTAGAGACAGAGTGCAGGGGCGCCAGGGACCTAGGTGGTGCCAGAAGTGGATTCAAGAGATTTGCATTGTATTTGCCTGCTGTTTTTAATATGACTGCAGGCGCCGGCAGGGCATCAATGCTGAGGCCTACAGCTTGATACGATAAACCTTACATACAGCACCAGACCTTACATGGAGCACAAGGCCTTAGCACTACATTGCAATAAACTGGTCAAGAAAGCTATCTGGACAGTCTGGAGGTGGTGGCAGAGGGGAGGACGAGGAGGAAGCTGTATGCTATCCTTGAGAACCCCTGCCACAATGCGCTCCACGTTTAGCCACAGACTTATCCCCCCCCCCGACATACCACAAAGCGCTTCGGGCAGTCCTTTGAGGCTCCACAACCAGGCAGGGCCAGGACGGGCTAACTGCCATGGACTGGAGGAGCTGGGTTGTGGACTGTAACTAATTAATTAATTAACATCACGATTGGACTTGTTTCTTTTTCTTTTCTTCCATTCACCACTTTTAGCTCTATTTTAGCTCTTCTTTTTAGCCCTATGTATTTTCATTCAATTCAATTCAATCGATAGAAGAATAAAATGAAAGTTGAAATACATTGTAAACACACATACCGGTACTTGGCTATTAAATGTGTATCATATATATTCCTATTCTGACATATCTACAGGAGTCACCACCTTTCTACAGATATTAACAGAGCATATCAACAGCGCACAGAGATATACACTACATACAGTGATTACGTAGAGTATATACAGAAATATAAGCTTGTAAACTACATAATCTACAATTGATAACGGTATGGGGTTGTTCTCACCAGTGTTTCCTGTACAGCCGTAGCTCTCAACCCCTTTGCGTATCAAGGACCACCAAATGAATACACATTAGTCAGCAGACAACCATTTGAAGATTTTGTCTGAGGGACTTCCATCTGAGAAGATGTTTGTTGTTTGATATGACTCGGAATGTCGATCTAGTTGGGAGATAACACTGGAGAAAGAGAAACCTGTGATCAGAATAGACACTCTTCTATAGCCCATTCTATCAGCGGGCTACCGCTACTAGTGAATGCAATGTCATTTAAACTATTCCTCATCTTGCTGGGGACCCTCTGGAACCCCCCCCCCCCCCTCAAGGACCCCACATTGAGAACCAGTGCTCTACAGCTACCTTCATTCCTATCCGGGAGCACTCCACTGTTGGAATGTTGCCCCCACTGCTAGAAAGATTCTAACATAGTGACACGTAATCATCATCATCATCTAGCCATGTTGAATATTGATCAGCTAAAATACATGACAATAGGAAAATTTAATCAGATTTTCACTTATTTTTTCCCCCAGAGTGTGCACCTGTCTGTACTTTCACTTACAGTGACGAGGTTGATGATTAATATTTTCTTTGAACCCACATGGACGAAATGACACACTATCAACTACTGTACATATATCTCGTACAAATCTCCCCTTGGCTTCAGCGGGATCAGTTAGCAGTGTGCTCAAATCCTCATGAATGTAAAAGTGAAATGCCTGAAAAGTAACTTAAATCCTCATGAATGTAAAAGTTAAATGCCTGAAAAGTTACTTAAATCCTCATGAATCTAAAAGTTAAATGCCTGAAAAGTAACTTAAATCCTCATGAATGTAAAAGTTAAATGCATGAAAAGTTATCTTTTTTGTATTCCCCCTCCCCCTTCCTCAGATTATTCCACAGATCACCACCCTGCCCTGGTACACAACCTTGGTGCCTTTGGTACTCGTACTGTCAATCACTGCTATCAAAGACCTGATGGATGACCTGGTGAGTGACTCTTGTGTGTCTCAAAACAGACTGGTGCTTGTCCGATAAACAAATGTAATAATTATTGACAATAAGACACAGATTGACAGACGGCCTCACCCCCCCTGTGTCTCTCTCTGTCTGCCAGGCTCGTCACAGGATGGACAAGGAGATCAACAACAGGAACTGTGATGTCCTTCTGGATGGCAGGTAAAAGACACATACTGTATCATTCTGTACTCTTGGCCGGTGTGCATTAATTGGAGTCTGTGATGTCATTCAGGAGAGCTTGAGTATTCAAATGACTTCCTAAACACCTCTTACTTGGAGTTGAACCTTTCTCTCATCCTCCCAATCGTATTCCTCCTCACGCAGAATTTATAGATGGATATTCCTTTATTGATCCCCTTGGGGAAATTCGCCCATCATACAGCATGAGGGGGGGGGGGGGTAGTAATCAAATTACAATCAAAATAAACGGTGTAAACAATATAATTAACTCTGAGTATGAGAAAGTAAACCGTGTAATCAAAGGTGCAGATCAGTTATATTATATGTTTGAATAAATATGGGCAAATAAGCTAGACGGCTCACGGTATCGGAGCTGTGTTCTTGCACCCGCCCTGCTATAGAAGCGAGTTTAGCTAACACATTGATCATTATTATGGAAAACTTGCAAGGTAGGAGGACATTTTTTAGTAATGGCGGAACCAATATAGACCATAATCTGATGGTTCCCGGTTCAATCCCGGCTCCTCTCCGTAGTGTGTCGGAAGTGTGCTTGAGCAAGTAGGTTGGCACCTTACATGTCTCCGCCATGTTTGTTTGTGAGTGTGTGGGTGAATGTGAGGGATAAGTTGTTAAGCGCTTTGGATAAAATCGCTATGTAAATGCAGTCCATTTACCTTTCCATTTCATACATAACTACATAATGAATTGTATTCCCTCTGTTTTCTGTTGTAGGTTTCAACCGTCAAAATGGATGGATATCCAAGTGGGTGACGTGGTTCGCTTGAAGAAAAATTCTTTCATCCCGGTAAGACTGTACTCTATATACTGTACGGGCCACTCTCACAGACATGGATTAACGTCACCATGTAATGACATCGCTGCGTGTTTTGCTTCTACAATTGGTTTCTGAATGAAGCGGGCTGCTTGGGCTGGACATGGAGATGGATACTTTATTATAATGCAGGGAGCAGGGTTCGCACAAGGTCCTTGAAGTGCTTAAAGTGCTTGAGAAAAAATAAATAAATAAAAAGTCAAGGCCTGGAATTCCTTAACACTTTGATTGCCCAACCCGAGTTTTCTCGGGTTTACCCCCCGCGGGTTGAATGCCCATCCCGAGAATTTCTAGTTTTTTTTTTTTATTAGCGATCTGAATTCATATTTCATCAACCGAGTCTACCGTTGGAAAATCAGCCACCCCAGGCGCTCAGATGTGAAAAAAGCGCCCCCTATCGTCTCCCAGATGGTAATTCACCCTTTTGGATTGGACTCAATGAAAATGAATGAGAAAAAAAAAACCAGACCACATTTTACTTCGCACTCATGCAACCGGCGTCTATCAGCTTCACTCTGGACCCTCAGAGCAGCGGGGATTATGTGTTTTTACAGTATACACGTGGGATCAATAAAAGGATTGATTTTTTTCTAATGGCGATCAGGCATTGGAATAATCCATTTGGATACCATCTGATCTCAGGTAAGGAATCTATGTTACCAGTCTTAGGATAATCAGACCCGTTTTCACGGAGATATAAGCTTTTATGTGATTATGTGATATGGCTGTTTGACTCTAAGAGCGATCAGGAACTGAGAGAATCGATTTTCAGCGCGCGGCACCAGCGTGCACACGCACACATATACTATCGATAATCTAGCGTTTATTTGAAAACGATTCATAAATAGGCCGACAAATGACAACGTTCTAGAATATTACAGTACGGGGCGATTATCATGGAATCCTCTTTTTTTTTCGTGAAAACAAGGGGTTTTCTAAATGCTATGAAACGGAAATGAACCGATAAAAAAACAATCTGCTTCGACAATGTTGACTGGAAATAGGTCATTGATAATGCGACGGGCAGATTAGACACAGCCATCATTTAAAACATAGATTAGGCGATATTAACGTTAACATTGGAGTGGATGTGGGCATTCAAGCACTAAATGAGCGCCCCCTGCTGGGCATTCAAAGTGTTAAACAGCCCATTTTTAACAAGGTGCTAAAAAAAGTCCTTGAAATTCAAATCAACCATTCTCATTGACAGTTTTGTTGTTCATCCATGATAATTAATTTTTATTTAACGTGTAACTAGTAATTGTCGGAAATTGGTTTAAAAAAAAAAAAGAATTGTATCCTTTTAAATGCCATTTTAAAATAAAAAATAGTGCTTGAAGAAGTCCTTGAATAAGTCCTTGAAAGTCTGTGAATACAATTTTGCAATGTCTGTGGGAACCCTGAGGGAGTGACTTGTTTTTTTTAAATATTGGATCACATATTGGATCATGGGGCGACAGTGGCTCAGGAGGTAGAGAGGTAATCTGGTAATCGGAAGGTTCCTGGTTCGATTCCGGCTCCTCCTCTCTTGAGCAAGACACTTAACCCCTAATTGCTTCTAATGAGCAGGTGTGTGAGTGAATGGCTGGATGTGAGGCATACGTTATAAAGTGCTTTGGATATGCTTACTGGATAATGTTTTTAATTATGTTAGCCTTCAAATAATCAAATTCTGATACAAGGACATACAATTGTTTTCAATGTTTTGGCATATAACGAGACTTAAAAGTCCCTTTTCATTTCATGGTGACTTTTTAAGTAAACCAATATTGAACTTGGGTAGAACACTTGTACAGTACGTCTTCAGTCATCACCATAGGAGTTCAGGAGCAGTCAGCTTCTTCTACTCCTGACTGGCTTTTTCTGGTACTGTGTCATGGCCCTCAATTGCCTATCTCAAGCCCTGCCTTCTTTTCATCATCCTCCAATCACAACTGCTGCTTCCGAGGGAACCAACGGTTGCGATTGGAGGACCGAGAAAAGAGGGCGCGTTTGAGATCAGGTCAATTTCCTGACCATCTTACCTTGGTTATTCTCTTCTCTTCTAGGCGGACATTCTGCTCCTATCCAGCTCCAACCCCAACAGTCTGTGTTACGTAGAGACGGCTGAGCTCGATGGGTAAGACACCTCACAGCTGTGTTTTATTTTTAAATGTAAATGTTTATTTAACTAGGAAGTCACGTTGAGATTAAAACCTCTTTTTACGAAACGGGGGTTAAGTAGCAGCATCAGAACACAATCGCAAAGATTAAGACGACATGTGTTAGTCAATACAATACATGATCACATAATATGTTTCATAATGCAACGCAGCAGTAGCTAGTATAAAGCTGTAGTAAATAGAATCAGACATATCTCTTTCGAACGTCGACTGTATTGAGCAACTCCATCGTATAGCATTACAACCACACAGTCTCCCTTTTCCCTCTCTCCTCATGTTAAGGGTCCGTCACCTCTCCTCTCCTATTCCCCTCCAAAACCCCAAACTTCCTCCTCTCACTTCCTGTCCCACACCTTTCCTCGTCCCCTCCGAAACTCTAGACATTGGTACAATCTGTCCTACCACTAGATAGTGGACCAATCTATCTTACATTAGTGACGGCTCACATTACTGGAGATTACTTACCGGTTACCTGCAGCACCTAACCGTAATACCATCCTATATCTCTCTTGGCCTGCAGCTCATTCCAGGACCTAAGCCTCTGTAGATGGACAGTAATTTAACCTGGAACCATTTGTGTGATCTAAGGTTATAGGTTATGGCAGCTATGCACAAATAAAAACCTCAGGCTCAAGTACATGGGACATCTGGACAAAGATTGTCTTAGAAATTAAAATGTACCAGTGTTGTAGCATAAACACAGTGAGGGATGCCAAGCCAACCATGCTGTATAAAGTGCAATGATGGGCCCTGAAGCTAGAGTTGGTGAGGAGAGAGAGAGAGAGAGAGGGGGGGGGGGGTAAGGTTTTCCTCTGGCTAGTTCCAGTTTTTGGAATAATTTGAGGATGTACAAAGTACATATCCCCTTTCTTTCAGCCAATATACAATGAACTTTTGGAGACACCTCTCATTGCTATCATCGTTACGTTGCTTGGCTATGAACCTAACCTAACTTTCAACATTCTGATCTCTTTGATACACTGTTATCTTAGTTAGGTTGTAGGTTATTGGTTGTTTTGAACAATGGAAAAAGCCACAGCGTGTTATCGTGGTGGTGGTTGCATCATACACGACACCAGATTGTGGACCTAAACTATTAATAGGTGGTTTGTGGTTTGTCAATAATTGTTCCTTGATAAGATGTAACACAAAGTGATATATAGGTAATGGTGAACGGTAGTGCCTGTCTGACCGAAATACATCCTAAGAAGCGACCCACTCATAAAGCAAACAAGGTCTTTTCAACTGCTTTGTTTTTTTTGGTCACTAATGGAACCAATTTAATAATGGAAACCAAGGTCATTAGACATGGCAGCACACCAAGACAGAAAGGTGATATATTATTTACACATGTATGCCATTTTCACACTCTTACCTCTTTTGTTTAATTTAATGTGCATCACTCTGAATAAGTCAATATTTGTAAATCCCATACCTAACGATGCACAACGTCGAGTACAACCGACGACGATAGAATGCAAAGTGTTTTTGTCCTTCGTCTGGTTTTATATCTAATCGCCTTTTTTTTCCTGCAAGAGAATGGAGTTCTGGCAAAGATCCGGACGTGAAAAGGTCTCTTATGTACTTTAACAAGGCCCCAGTTGGGCGGTCAGGTGGCGTAGCGGAGATTGTGCTCGTCACCAATGCAAGAGTCTGCGGTCTCGACTCCCGGAGAGTCAGCATTGCCTTGGCTCGGGCTGATCGCTATACTAACTCGTTTGGCTGAGTTAGGGGGAGGGAAGCCGTGGGTGGGTCCTGGGCGTTGTGGACAGCGACCCCTACAGTTCGGTCGGGGCGCCTGCACAGCGAGGGTAGGATCTGGCGAAAGGTAGTGTGACCTTCCACACGTTACACTCTCCCGGTGAGAATCTGCGCTGCCAGGCTGGGGGGGGGGGGGGGGGGGGGGGGTGCGCGCAACAACCAGGAAGGGAGTTGAAATTGGCATAACGACTAACAGTGGGATGGGAGAAAAATCGGAAAAAGGAGGGGGAAAAAGATAATAAAAAAAAAAAAAAAACAAGGCCCCAGTTGGACTCGAGTGTTGAACCTCATTGAAGCTTCACAGAACCACACGGAGGAACTGTAGGAACCTTACTGGATCCTGACGACACTCTTGTTTGTTTTCAGGGAGACCAACCTGAAGTTCAAGTTCGGTCTGAAAGTGACCCACGAGCGGCTGCAGGAGGAGAGCCAGTTGGCGCGCTTCGATGGTAAATATACTCATCCTGATATTGGAACCGAAATAGGATAGCCGTTTCTTACTCATTATGACCGCCTCCTCTCAGCACTGTAATCACCTCCTCAACTATACATTTTTTCAACATGTATACAGTTACGTTTCAAGGCACTCCTGCTTTATTAAATTGTGTTGAGTGACAGGAAATATTGGGTTAAGAGAGGAGGGGGTTTGGGGGGGGGGGTGTGACATGCAATAAAGGTCGTGGGCCAAACGGAGTATGTTGCGATCACATAGTACTCATTGAGCCGGCCCAGGACGTCCCCCTCTCAGCCATTATGCTCTTGGCAGGGTTTCTACTAGAAAAAAACCACATGTCCCGGAAGATTTCAATGTCCCGAAACAAATGGGAGAAATTCCGGTCAAATATTATGTGTTTATTGAGCCTATTGCAATAATGTTATATACCTGATGATTCATGTCAATCAAAACAGTCACAGTTACCATTTGTAATAATTAATTTAATTGCATGAGAGATTTATTTTTTGGTAACGCTACCACAGTATGTTTACAGTCTTTGAGTGTGTTTTGCAACAAACATTTTGTGGAAATATTACTCCATAGAATCCTCTTCAAACTCTCTCTCACACTCCATCTTCCACTATTTGTTTTTCTGGCTCACATGCACATGCACGCATACACACACACACACACATGTGATTTCTGTTTCAGTGGCAAAAACAAACACTTTTAGGGGACGTACATTACTTGGTAACTAAACAGAATTAAGAGGGAATTATTTTCACAGGACGTTATGACGGGATGACAGAAACCCTGGCTCTTGGACTAATGCCATTGTACATGTGTTTCCCTGACCAGTGAGCAGTAGACTACCCCACCTAGAGGAGCTAGTGCCGGTGTTACCAGTGACACCAGACATTGCACAATTATGCTCAATATCTGTAGAACACTTTGATCTTTAACATTATACGGCTCATTTATCTTCAATCACTAGTATCCATTTGTTGGACAGACAGAGTTGACGTTGGGTTCTAATTAAAAAATAAACCAACAGTCAGTAATGCCTTCTGTCAATTTTCGAACCATTCATTGACGGATCAATAGCTGCAGCCGTTGGTGCATTGTGCAAACATACTGTTGCTGGTCTGGACTGGTCCTCTGAGCTCCTCATGTTGAGCTGCTGCAGGGTTTAAATGGGATGTAGCCCCGGTCGTAATCTGTAATGTAATCTGTCGTGTCATCTCTAGAGCCTCCTTTTCTCCTTGGCGAGAAGTTAAATCTATTCTGAAAGTGAAAGTGAAACTTGAGCTACTTGCGACTCTGCTGCACAGAGAACTATAAAATAGCTCTGTGCAGACACCTTCAGTTTATAATGTTTTATTATTATTATTTATTTTTAATGAATGTGGGCACTGATATGTGAACATGAACTACTGTAAATGGCTTTTATTTCTATTAAAGAAAAATTCTAATAAAACGGCACACAACAGTAACAAGTAATGTACTCCTAATGTGCTGTAACACTGACTACCCACGGCACTACCTGCGCATGCATAACAAATCTATTTTTGATCAGATGGTTAATGAAAAGAAATTCCAGGAGGTTTTAATATAAATGTTCTGCTCTATTTTGTGTCTACATCACAGCTGTGAAGCACGTTGGGCTGCAATTCTTGTATGAAAGGTGCTTTACAAATAAAGTGTGTGGGAAAAGACACGTTCACGTTTTCATTACTGCTGGTGTATTCAGTTACTCCTGTTCGTCAGTGTTCCTGTTCAAACACTTCATGCACAAAGTCAATATCTGTAGTAGATAAGCATTTTAGATCAAATTCTGTTTGTAATTAGATATGTAGTGTTGTGTAACAGACCAGAAGAGGTTTTTCTTTACCGGTTTGCCACAAACACTATATTATAATTGTAATATAGCACTGGTTCCAGGCTCAAAGTGGTGTATTATAGTATATTCAATTATAATTATTATAACTTTGGCTCAACCTTCACAGCAGAGTTTCGATGTATGAAACTCTACACTCCTGCTATGCTCCTAATATTGCGCTCAAAAGCCCATCTAACATGCAAAGTCTACCACAGCTCCAGAACGTTGCAAAATGTTCACTGTTGAAATTTTATCACTGCTACATATTAAAATAAAGTAGTTGTCATTGATAGTTGTTGACAACAACACAATTTCACCCCATTTCAATAAAATGTCCTTATGTTATCTACTGAGAGATAATAAGGGTTTCTCTCATGTTATCCATTCTCTTCCTCTCTTGTCTGCCTGGTGGTTATTAAATGATGAGGAGCCTCGCCGCACGTTGAAAAACAACACAAAACGTAATCCAGCGGTGGGGCGAATGCATACAAAGTCATTGGAAAGACGTGAATGGAGACAAACGGACGCAGGGACCACGTCTTGAGTTCTGGATAATTAAAACGGGAGTCCTGGCGGCCCGCCGAGCTACATAGCATGTAATCGTAACGCCGTGGGTTTGAGTCCGTCCAGTCATCGTTGTTGCGCGTCATCCCTCTCTCTGTGCTAGAAGTTTGGTTGGACTTTATTTTAAAAGCCGTCTTCTCCTCTCTTTCTCTCTAGCCATGATCGAGTGTGAAGAACCCAATAACCGCCTTGATAAGTTCATTGGGACGATGCGTTGGAGGAAGGACCAGTACTCTCTGAACCTGGATAACATGCTGCTCCGAGGCTGCACGATCAGGAACACGGAGGAGGCCCACGCACTGGTCATCTTCGCAGGTAATGGAGCTGGGGATGGGAACTAGTGGTGTACTCACTGGGTGGTGTACTACCTTTAATCTGCAATATATATATTAGGGCTGTCAGTTTATCGCGTTAATTAGATTAATTAATTACACAGCAAATTATCGCGTTATGAAAATTAACTCAAAATGAATTACAAAAATTATTATTATTATTATTATTTTTTTTATTTATTTTTTTAATCTCATTTATTCCATAAGAACGTAGAATACACATTTACATAGTTTTTTTTATATGGTCCATTTGCATGTTCTTGGTATCTGATTCTAGGGACATCTATGGATCTCAGGGAATGTATTCCCAGTGTCAGAAATACTGTGTCTGTTACTAGGCTTGAGTAAATTGTAATGAACCAAATGAGAATATCAATAATTTTTTTTTTTATCTTTGACTGTGAATAACACCATGCTCAAATTGACCAGACCTGAAAAATCTAAGCAAATTAATAGATGGAAGATGATTAAACGGAAGGTTTTGTAGATACAGTACTGAATTCTGCCAATTTGAAATATGATTATAGAATATAGAATATCAGGCATGAAATGGTTATGCGATTAAAATGTGATTAATTAGATTAATTAATTACAAATCCTGTAATTAATTCGATAATTTTTTTTAATCGCCTGACAGCACTAATATAATATATATATATATTTGCGTGTATGATGGACAGTGTTTGCATGTTGGTTTCTTTGTTGTAAATAACTTTATTGTTTCGTAGGTGACGACACCAAAATCATGCGTAACGGAGGGAAGACCAGATTCAAGAGGACGAACATTGATGAGCTGATGAACTACATGGTTTACACTGTAGGTTCTAGTGCAGTGACCCGTTAAGATATTGAGAATGGAATGGATCGGGGGGAGGAAAACGTCACACACCCCTCGCCATTTGTGACATTTATTTAACGTTATTCATTAAATGTGACACTTATTTAGCGTTATTTCATTAAACTTGATATGTATTTAACTTTATTCATTAAATAACGTAATGAGACCTTTATTTAGCATTATGTATGCTCTTTATTTTACCTTTTTTATGTCTCTCTTCCTCTCCTCCCTCCTATCCTCTCTTACTACCCCCTCTTTCTCTTCCCCTTCCCTCACTCACTCTCCCACCCTCCCATCAGATCTTTGTGATGTTGATCCTGGTGTGTGCCGGTTTGGCTATAGGCCATTCGTTCTGGTATGAGGAGATTGGTTCTAAGGCCTGGTACCTGTATGATGGTAAAGACGAGGAGGCTTCCTACCGAGGGTTCCTCAGCTTCTGGGGCTACATCATTGTTCTCAACACCATGGTGCCCATATCACTCTATGTGAGGTTAGTACAGAGAAGCATTCATTGTTATTATCATCCGTTTAGTTTTGAAGCATCTTGCAAACTCTTTTAGACATATTGTAACGCTATTGGTATTATCTCTCTCTTGTGTTTTAGTGTGGAGGTAATTCGTCTGGGCCAGAGTAAGTTCATTAACTGGGACCTCCAGATGTACTACGCAGAGAAAGACACCCCGGCCAAGGCAAGTACCATCACACACACACACACACACACACACACACACACACACACACACACACACACACACACACACACATGAAAGCAGGTGAGGATGTGTTTGTGTATACATATATACACACCCTCCCCTGCTTTTATATATGTATATATATATATATCATAAAGAAAATTGCAGACACATACACACCCCTGCTTTCGCCTAGAAGTGATACAAGCATCTCCTTACTTATTGAGGTGGGGGTGTTTTTATTATTTATTTTCATTATTTTCTTTCAGTGCACCGCTACAATGTAAAATATGACTAAACGTATTGTTGGAATAAAACAGGCTCGGACCACCACTCTGAACGAGCAGCTGGGTCAGATCGAGTACATCTTCTCCGACAAGACTGGAACCCTCACCCAGAACGTCATGGCCTTCAAGAAGTGCACCATCGCCGGACGCACCTACGGTTAGAGCCGGTTAAAAACTGTAGCGTTTATAGGCCAGGTTGTTGCCATTCGCTTCATACACTTAACCGCCAACTTTCTTCTTGGATTGCTATGAAAGCGTTTCTGCAACATGATGACTAATTCACTTCCATTTACATTTCAAAACACGAAAACTACATCAGTGAAAGACAATCTTGAGTCGGGTAATCATGAGTTTGTGATTCTGATTATGAATCAATTTTGGTTTTTTGAAGTGGCATTTTTAAAGTGATAACATTGACATGAACGGCATCCACACCCCTTGTTGTGCCGAACTCCACCAATGTGGCGGTGAAGTGAATATGGTGAATTTGACACAACAAGAATGACACAACTGGTGTTGAATTTAATGTGGATGTGTTTCTGTTTAACACAAGACCACTCCATTTTAGTTTGCAGATTCATGCACTGCAAATAAAATCCAACTTGACCTTAAATTCTTGAAACAAGTTCTGTTGGATCGGAAACAAGAGAACGTCTTGTCGACGGATTCTTTTACTTCTTTTCTGAACGTTTTTTTGAAAATAAGATACTACTAGAAGATTTTAAGAATCTGTATTAGTATGCATTTGACTGGTACAGAGGCGGGTACAGACCATGCCACACCACGCCACACCATTCCACCCATACCATACCACACCACACCACACCATACCATGTCACACCACACCACAAATAAAACTGGTGCAAATAAAACTGTACCTAATTTGTTTATTTATTAGGATAAAAACAAAGATTATAAATAATTGAGCCATTTTTGTGTTTGAATAGGAATTGCTTAAAGATCCCCCCCCTGTGTTTTTTAAATGTTGTACTTTATATTGAATAACAATTGTCCACCAAAACATTTCTATAAACTACTGGAAATGGCTTAGCAGCATCCCTACACCTTTACCCTCATTGAGAATGCAAGGATCTAATGAACGCCACGCCCCCCTCCCTGTGGTTACCTGCCTTTACAGTACTTCTCCATTTTAAAGTAATTTATTACAGAATGCGCTGCTCCGCCCTGTATTGTGAGAGCTGAAAGCTTTTGTCCTTCATGCTGTGTTGTTCTCCATTCATCAGGTGACCCTACCACAGCAGAGGGAGTGTCCCTGGATAGAGGACGGGTAAGGACTGATTTCATACGTACAGCAATTATATGACGGATGGACAGCTGGGTGGCAGAAAGGCAGAATAATGACCTGCATAATGGCTTTGCCTCCTTGTTCCTTGTTTCACAACTGTTGGCCATTCATTCCCTGGCGGTCTCTATACGCGACCATAGACCGATTCCTGCCATTCTGTGTCAACTTGCTTCCTCATCAGATTGCCAGCTTGGCTGCCCAGTCCTTTATTTATTTAAAATTAATTGAGTAATGAGTTCATATTTTCTTTGTTTGCAATTCAGCCGGTTGATTTCAGCTACAATCAAAATGCCATTTAGGGCTTTAATGGTGGAAGGGCTTTATTGGTTGAAACTAATTGTTTATAACATAATTGAAGTGTGTTTTTAATAATTTTTTTTTATAAAATAAATATAGAAATAAAATGTATTCTAATTCATATTTCATCGTCTTTTGTCTTCCATCCCATAGCTGGTTGACTTCGGTTGGAACCATTATGCAGACAAGAAGTTCCAGTTTATGGACCATTCTCTGGTTTCCTGCATTCGTTCTCAGAAGGACAAAGAGGCCATGGAATTCTTTAAGCTGTTGTCGCTCTGCCACACTGTCATGGTGGAGCAGAAGGAGGGTGAGAGAGAGAGATATACCTACAACAACAACAACAACAACAACAACAATAAACGCACCATGCCTCCTAGCACTGAACACAACTGAACCTTTTTTCTTTTCTTTTTTTACAGATGAGCTGGTGTACCAGGCAGCCTCGCCAGATGAGGGCGCTCTAGTGACGGCGGCCAGGAACTTTGGCTTTGTGTTCCTGTCTCGTACCCAGGACACCATCACCATCAGTGAGATGGCGCAGGAGACGACCTATGAAATGTTGGCGCTGCTCGATTTCAACTCTGACCGCAAACGCATGTCCATCATCTGTAAGTGTGTTCTCTACACTCTCTCTGTTTAGCTCATGTCCATCATCTGTAAGTGTGTTCTCTCCACTCTGACTCATGTTTACCTCTCTGTTTAGTGCATGTCCATCATCTGTAAGTGTGTTCTCTCCACTCTGACTCATGTTTACCTCTCTGTTTAGTGCATGTCCATCATCTGACTCATATTCATCCCATTGTTTTCTCTGCTCAGACACATTGTTTACCTTCTTGTTGGCCATTATTTGCCCCCCCCCCCCCCCCCCCCATCTCTCTTTCTGTCTAATCTACCTCTTCTCTCTGTCTCTGTCTCTCTCAGTGAGGTATCCTGACGGCCGTATCCGTCTGTATTGTAAAGGAGCAGACACTGTCATTTATGAGAGGCTGTCTCCAGACTCCAGACACAGAGAGACCTCACAGGCTGCCCTGGATGTGAGTTCACTGATCCATCACCATACCACACCATACCACATCATACCATATCACACCACACCATACCATATCACACCATACCATATCATACCATATCACACCACACCATACCATATCACACCATACCATATCACACCACACCACACCATACCACACCATACCATACCAAATCACTCTACAAATAAAACTACCTATTTGTTTATTTATTAGGATAAAAACAGTGATTCAATATCGAGTAATTTGTTTGAATATTAATTGCTTAAAGATTCTCCCCACATGTGTTTATAACAAAGATTATTTTGAGTCGAGGGAACCTTTAAAAATTAACCGAGTTTCTGAGTTATGAGAATGAAAAGTTGTAATGTTAATAGAGGGAAGGAGGGATGTACTGAGCGGCAGGGGAGAGAGTAGAGGAGGGTGTGGTGGAGAGGAGGAGGAGGAGAAGAAGAGATAATGGGTAAAAAGAGATTTAAAAAGGTGTTGAAAAGATTTAAAACCGCTTTCTCCCTATTTATAACTTGAGGTTGTGTTTTTTGTTGTAGATCTTTGCCAACGAGACCCTGCGGACGTTGTGTCTCTGTTATAAAGACATCAGCAAGGAGGAGTGGGTCGCCTGGGAAAGGAAACACAAGGAAGCCAGCGTAACCATGGGCGACCGAGATGCAGCGCTCGACCTGGTCTACGAGCTGATAGAGACCAATCTGTTGGTGAGTCTCGCATCCATCCATCTATACATCCATCCAACCATCTATACATACATCTATACATACATCCATCCATACATCCATCTATACATCCATCCAACCATCTATAGATACATCCATCCATCTAGACATACATATACATCCAACCATCTATACATACAGTACATCTATAGATCAATCCAACCATCTATAGATACATCCAACCATCTATACATACAGTACATCTATAGATCAATCCAACCATCTATAGATACATCCATCCATCTATACATGCATCCATCCATCTATACACACATCTATACATACATCCAACCATCTATACATACAGTACATCTATACATCCATCCATCTAGACATACATACAGCCATCTTATACATCCATCCACCCATCCATCTATACATACATCCATCCATCTATACATACATACATCTATCTATAAATCTATCTATACATGCATCCATCCATCTATATATACACATACATAACTACATCCATCCATCCATCCATCTGTGTTCTCCGCTCCCTCATACCCCCCTCTCTTCTTCATGCTTTAACCCCACTTTTAAAAGTGGAGCTCTGAGTCTTTTTTTTTTTAGCTCAGAGCCTTGACATTTAGCCTTTATCTTATTTTCATACCAGTGCTCGTTTCCCTATGCTTTTTCTGTTGTTGTTGTTGTTGTTGTTGTTGTTGTTGTTGTTGTTGTTGTTGTTGTTGTTGTTGTTGTTGTTGTTGTTGTTCTTAGCTCTATTCTATTTTTAAATGTTCTTGTGTACCTCAGTTGCTATTGTATGTACATATATGTGTTTTATTACACGTATATGTACCGGTATATACATACCAACTATTCGCCTGTTTTATTCTCCACCCATCGATCATCAATAGCAACACTGTTATCATATCACCGACATCCAAGTTGGGGCATCCCCCTGTGGTTCTTGTTTCCTATTGCTAGGTTTTTAGTGAGTTTTTTTTCTTATCTTCGTTGGGGAATGTCTGGAGTGTATATTTGGTTTTGATGGTGGATTTTTGTTGATTTATTGTGATGTTTCTTCTTGACTTGTTTACAGAAGACTTGTACAGCCCATGGGGGCATTACCTTGTGATTTCGGGCTTTACAAATACATTTGATTTACATTTAGGCTGGTGTCTATCCAATTATGATATAAATCTAATATGATATATTCATAACGTCAAGTAAGTGGCATCAGACTGATTTAAATTACGTGAAGATTTTTATATATTCCAGAAAACATTAATTAAGTGTTGGTGGTTGAATAATTACAGACTGGAGTTTATAGTTGACCAAATCTTATATTTATCCTTTGATCTATTTCTATTTTGACTTTGACTATTTAACCCTTTATCTATACTACTTGTATCTACAGTTTACTGCATCTAAATAGCAACCAATAATGTCTCTCTCTCTCTCCAGTTGATCGGGGCCACAGCCATAGAGGACAAGCTCCAGGATGGAGTCCCAGAGACCATTGCTAAGCTGGCCAAAGCCGACATCAAGATCTGGGTGTTGACTGGAGACAAGAAGGGTAGGTTCAGGGAAGCGCTGGGCATTATGGTCATACAATTATGGCCATTGTTTTTTAGTATAATATTTGACTAAATACATTTTCACACTACAAAGTACAATGTGGTATGATCTCTTTCTAACAATTGAACCCTTGTACTGGTTCTTACATTTTAAATGAATAAGTGTGTTTTGAAATATTTTGGACAGCCCATGTACAGTATTTGCAGTTGTGAAGTTACATTTAAATGACTTGGTGTGTGAATGTGATATATCATCGAACATTGTACATATGTCTAAACTGAACACTGTGACCTCATTTTTTTACTTCTAATTTTACTATGTTATTTTATTTCATACTTATCTTGTCTTGCACAGTCTCTGGAGCGTAACAGTAAGAAGCATTTTGTATAAAAGTATTCTGTACTTCTGTATGACAACTATTAAAGAAACTTGAAACAAGAAACTATTCAACCTCGACTGAGTGAACACAACACTCTAACTTGTCATCTTTAGATAATAAAGCTTGAAAACATTGTTCCTCTGAAAACTTTAAACGGATTTATATTCTCCGTCTGAGGTACTGGATTGTCATGGTGCTACATGGTCTTTTCGCTACCTGGCATGATGAATACAACATAGTATATATAAATATAAATCGTAGTAAGATATGATGTAGTCCTCTATGGAAACTATTGTCTGCTTAAAAAACACTTCGGCAGTAAGAGTTTCTTTCACACAAATTATTTGATGCCTGTCTGTATTGAATGCAAGGTGTCTGTTTCAATATTGAACATTTTCAAACAATACCCAGCCTGAAATAACTGTCCTGCTGTCGTTCTAGAAACGGCTGAGAACATTGGCTACGCCTGCGAGCTTCTGACGGATGATATGGCGATCCATTACGGAGAGGATGTCAAGTGAGTTTCAACCCCCAATCTGGGCTCCCCCCCCCCCCCCCCCCCCCCCGTTCTGATGTTGTAGATGTGTGGTACTGTATATTAGCATACATTCATGGAAGACTTTGATCTGTGGCTGGGAAATAAGCTTCTTGAAACTTTCTTAACCTGTTGAGAGAATTGGAATAGGAGTTATGTTTAACTCTGTTGTAGTGTTTCAAAACATCACCAACGCAAACAAACCTATTTCTTCTTGTTTACGTTTGGATCACTGTTTAGGCCTTTAACTCCCATAAATGATCTGTGATTAGCCATTATACCTGTACTTTTAAAAGGGAATACATCTGACATTTTAATTTCACATGGGATTCCTATATTCAAGCACAGATGGAGTCTTTTCCTAAAGACAAGGGAACATGTAGCTGTCAATCTCCCCGCTCTGTTGACTTCTTCACAATCTCAAAACAATCTTTTATTTTTAGCGTTTGGGGTATGTATTGATGCGACTTCTGTTGATGCTCTCTGTTTGTGTAACAGTAAGTTTATCAACTGTTCAACAGCAAAGTAAGACGTAATATGTCAGGCTAAAAGGTCAAGTAGTTGACGTATCAAGCGCCGCCCTTTTTTCTTGATCCCCCATTCAGTTAATCCCACTAGACCAGGGGTTCTCAAACCTTTTTATACCACGACCCCATTTTATTTAGGATTTCTTTTGGGGAACCCACACTTAATGTATCTCGTAATTTCAACGTGGAATTAAGGAATATCAAAATAAAAGCACACGTTGTTGAACTTGATCATGCGTATTTATTAGAACATTTTATTACAGCACTATGTTATCAATACACATTTATAAAACGAGGCATATTTAGCCAAAATATGTTGCCAATGCGCGACCCCACTGTCGCCTACCCGCGATCCCACTTTGGGTTGCGACCCATAGTTTGAGAACCACTGCACTAGACTGACTCTCACGTCCTCTGTTTCACAGTGAGAAGTTGACGATCCGCCAGGCCAACAGGAGGAACCAGGCTCCAGCCATAGGTCGTGCCAAGAAGAAGAAGCCCCAGGAACCCTTCTTCACTCAGCCGGGCAAGAACGCCCTCATCATCACCGGGGGGTGGCTGGTGAGTTGGGACAGTTAGATTAATTGATCTCAAACCCAAACCGTTCTACCATCAACAAGGGAAGAACACATGCGTAATTACTAGGGCTGGGACTTTTATCGCATTAATTTAGATTAATTAACTACAGAAAGAAATTACGCATTTTATCGCATGTCGCGTCACTTTGCTCTCGTCTGTCGGCTCCGGGCTGCGTTTTCGCCGATCAACCAATACATTGTTGGAAAGTTGAATTTGCCGTCTTCCGATCGTCGCCCCACTCAACCTATCTGGTGCTTCGGGTCTCGAGTTGGAAGACGAAACATCCGGCAAGCATCATTTGACAAGCCGTTCGGACGAGTGACGTCCGGTTGTGAACGGTCCTGAACTGACCAGTGACCAGTCACCACTGATGGCGAAAATTATTGACCACCGTTGTAGCCGTTGTGCTCCAAAAGCGATGCCAGACGGGCGCTAATAGTGGGGGAAGGTGACACAATAAGACGAAGAAGTCCTTTGTTTTGACTCGAGAGGCGAAATAAAGGCAATGGACGGCCATTTTGGATAATCACGCTGAATTATTGCGGTACACACATTACAAAAACCTTTGAGATACACATTTTCCATGGGATCTTTATGAATTTTGGACCTATATGATTATAAGACTTCAGGCTATGGAACCGTTATGTTTCCAGCTCCTACCTCTTAGCTGGAAGGCATAAATTATGGCAACCACTAAACAGAAATGTGAGTACACACAACTTTTACTTCAGTGTGTTCAAACCTCTGTTACTCTATTTCATTAGCACTCAAAGTGATTTTTCTTAATTGTGTAAGAAACGTCTGAATTTTACCTTTCAAAAGAGAAAAGGTCCTTTGCGCTATATATATATATATATATATATATATATATATATTCTGTCAATCGATAAAAATATTTAACTCTATTAATTGCATGATTGTCCATAGTTAACTCGCGATTAATCACAAATTTATCGCATTTTTTATTTTTTTCTACCTTAAACAGATCTTTTTCAAGTTCCAAGTTTTAATACTCTTATCAACATGCGAGTCAACAAATGCTTTCTTTATGCAGCCATATAACACAAAAGGATGACCCTCATGCATTGCAAATTTGCATCAAATTCAAAACAGAGTGATGCACAAAATAACTTAAAAGAAAATAATAATTTAAAACAATGAATAAAGTGTGCATGAAATAATAGGGGAAAGAAAACGTTAGGAACTTGTTACATTCACCCACACAAGGGCTGAGTAATCACACCCCCCCCCCCCTCTCTCTCTCACACACACACTCTCCCAGCTCTCTTTCTCTCTTGCCCCTTCCTCATCTCTCTCACCCCCCTCTCTTTTTTCTTTTTTCTTAAAAGTTAATCGTAAGTTAAAAAAAATAGTGGTGTTAATAGAATCGGGCGATAACGCGTTAATACCGGGTTAACTTTGACAGCCTTAATATATATATATATTATTCCTAAAATGTCTGTACTTTGTTAAAAATTTCATTGATCTGACTGTTGGTCTGTGTAGTAGCTAATAAACAAGATCTTGCTGCTTATGCCAGGTATGAGCTGGAAAACACAGCGGTTCCAATTGTTCCATAGCCGGAAGTCTTGTGTAGTACAGGTCAAAATTTTATAAAAATCGGTTCAGAAATTAGTGTTTGAGAGAGGTTTTAGTCAACCGAAAATCCATTTCTGCCATCTACCTCTGTGCATTCTGAAGTCATGTTCGCTCGTCAACTTTCACCTACTTCCTATATTCGCACCCCCCCCCCACGTGGGGTATCGTTGGAAGTGGACACTCGTTGGCTACAATGCTGATCAATCCGTTTCGCCATCAGCGGTAATTGGTCAGTTCTCGAGCGTATACTGTCCGACATGGTGCGGCCTGTAAAAAGACAGTCGCCTGACATATCGTCATGTAACTCGAGAACCAAGGCACGGAATTGGTCGAGTGAGGTGGCATTCGAACGGGGGCAAATAGTTGTTTCGAACGATATATTACATGATTGGCGAGAAATGCAGCCCTGAGCCGTTAGACGCTCGCAAAGTGCCGTGACTTGCGCGCAAATGCAAAACGGGACGTATACGTGCCAGTGCACGTTATGAGGTTAAATGCGATTAATTTAGATTAATTAACTATAAAGTCTCGAATTAATTTGATAAAACATTTTAATAGAGTCCCACCACTAATAATTACATGATACAGTCATTTGAAAAGCACATAGAGTACCTTTTCTAATGCAATTTCTGTTTGCTCTAGAGTCTTGACTCCGTTGTAAAATGATTGCCGCAGAGCTGTCAAGCTGCTGAGTAGGGCTGTCTTAAATACTTCGAAGCTTCGTTCGATGGGCATGGGATTCGAATATGAAAATAATATTTGATTATTAAAAAAAATATCAAATAAAAAAAAGATATGATTATTATTATTATTTATTTTTTTGCTAAATCAACTCTGCCTCTTATTTAACTACAACAAGCAATGCTGTTTGTTATTTAAGATGAGGTCGGACTCGGCACTGACAGATTTGTGTTCATTGTGCTGCTTTTATAAAGCCTCAAAAAAAAATTCTCGAAGCTTCGAATTAAAATCGAGTCGCGGCCCCGAAGCTTCGAATTCCAAAAGAAAAATTAGAAGGTCAGCCCTACTGCTGAGTGATGCTATTTCCCCAAACTGCCACTGCAGCAGCTCGGTCCAATTCTAGAATCATTTTATGATGTGACTGTGCGCTTTCATAATCTTTATCGAGTGTGAAGGTTTCATAACTCTTTAAGAGTTTTTTTTAACCTCTTAACTTGCACCGGCCCGAATTCGGGCCCCCATGCACACAAGTCACAGCACTTTGCGAGTGTCTAGCGGCTCGGGCTGCATTTTTCGCCGAACATGCTGTAACTGTTCGAAAGATCTATTTGTTGCCGTTCGAACGCCACCTCACTCGACCAAATCCGTGCCGTGCATCAGATGACCACCCCTGACTCCAGATGCTCCAGAACTGCCGATCATCCGCTGATGGCGAAAATGATTGGTCAGCGTTGTAGCCAATGAGTGTACCTTTCCAACGATACCCCACGTGGGGCAGTGAAAATACAGGAAGTAGGTGAAAGTTGACGAGCGAAAACGAGAAGTGAATCACACTTCAGAATGAACGGCCGTGGATGAGGAAATGGATTTTGGAGAGCTTTTTTTGTCGCCAGTTTTACTCTGACGTCTCTCAAAGACTCATTTCTGAACGAATTTTTATAAAACTTTGACCTATACTACATAAGACTTCAGGCTATGGAAGCGCAGTGTTTTCCAGCTTATACCTATTTTTATATAAATATTGCAACCGCTACATATAAATGTGAGTGTTCAACTCAAGTTCAGACCTCTGTTACTCTATTTCATTAGCACTAAAAGTGATTTTCCTTTTTTGCGCATTAGTAACTTCAGAATGTTATCTTTCAAAAGAGACCAGGCTCATGCATGTGCTATATGCATAAAGTATAAAGCTAAGCTTTGCAAAAAAAGTATGCAGTCCTCAAGTTCAATAGAAAATATGGCCACTTTTCTGGGTGCACTTTTAAGGAACTCCTTTTCTTCCGCCACAGAATGAGATGCATATTATAATCAAGAGTGGAGCGTGATTTTGTTTATTATTTGTTGATCTGTGTGATTTGTTATTTCTTCAGAACGAGATTCTGTACGAGAAGAAGAAGAAGCGACGTCGCCTGCGTCTCCGTCGTCTTGGGAAGCGGTCGGCCCCCTCCAGTCCCGAGGACAGACAGCCCGTCGACGACGAGGAGAAGGAGATGAGACAGGTAGAGGACGCTCATAACCTTTTGTAGCATGATAATAGAACTGATGGGGCATGTAGACCCTCATCTGCACCTTTGATTACACTGTTTACTTTCTCATATTCTTATATGCAGAGTCAATTATACTGTTTACACTGTTTATATATATTTTTCCCCCTCATATTTTTTTTATATTCAGTTAACATTGTATTGCCTGTATTTATGTCTTTCTACTATTACCCTGCTCATACTTGTACCCCCCCTCCCCCCCCCCCTTTCCCCTGTCCTGCTATGATGCCGAATTTGCCCAAGCGGATCAATAAAAGAACATCTTATCTTATGTAAAACCCCTCCATATTTCCTGTCACTCTTTACTGGATACAATCTAGTAAATCAGAAAATGCATACATTTATTATTCTTTTTTTAATATGTCTTTCTTTCCTCTCAAGGCGGACTTTGTGGACATGGCGTGTGAGTGTGAGGCTGTCATCTGTTGCCGTGTGACACCCAAGCAAAAGGCTAACGTGGTCAGTCTGGTGAAGAGGTACAAGAAGGCCGTCACCCTGGCCATCGGAGACGGAGCGAACGACGTCAACATGATCAAGAGTAAGAGACGGAAGTTATACAAGTTACATTTTAAAGTTCTGATCTGGAATTGTCCCCGTTTCACTGATGGTCCTGTGGGAACGCTACTGCGTGCCGCTGTCTGCTGAGAGGGGGGTCTCGGTCCCACTCGCTCTCAATGAAAACAATGAAAAAGCGTGGGGCAGTGGTGGCCTTAAAAGGTCACCGGTTCGAATCCCCCGGACCAGCAGGGGAAAATCCGGGGCAGGGAAGTGAATGAATAACTCTCCCCCGTCCACTGCACTGGTGGAGTTGCTCAGTGGCCAACAGGGTCAGGACTGTGGCTGTACTACACCCAGGTGTCGGTGTGTGGAACTGTGTGTAGCAGGGGGGGGGAAAACTCACCCTCTGTAAATAAATTACCTTTTTGAAATAGACAAATTACAACTTTTCAGTTGTAGAAATTGTAAGATCAACTTCATGTCTAAACCTTGTCTCTGTTGAGGCACTGTCACCCCCTCATGATTGATATTGGACTGATTGCTACTGTATGGCTAGGCAGGCCACGATGTCCAGTTACTACCTGCCTCGCCCAGTGTCTGACTTTTATTCTCTCTCTCCCTCCCTCCCTCCCCCCTCAGCTGCAGATATAGGTGTAGGTATCAGCGGTCAGGAGGGCATGCAGGCTGTGATGTCCAGCGACTACGCTTTCGCTCAGTTCCGCTTCCTTGAGCGCCTCCTGCTGGTGCACGGCCGCTGGTCCTACATCAGGATGTGCAAGTTCCTGCGTTACTTCTTCTTCAAGAACTTCGCCTTCACCCTGGTCCACTTCTGGTACTCCTTCTTCAGCGGGTACTCCTCACAGGTGAGCTGGTTATGAACGAGGTCTACTAAGAGGTTTTTAAAAGGGGAACACCACCTGTATTAAGAATTCCAATAGTTATTTCCATGGCCCAGGAAAGTTCAATCAATATTTGTGAACATAAGCTACTCTCTCACAGAAAGAAGTAAGACTCAAACTTGACGTCATCAGGTATAATGTCATAAAGCTGTTCCTTATATAATATAATGAATGGGAGACAAATTTTGTGGACCCACAGAATGTTTTGAGTTTTTACACCCAAATTAGTTGTATTCTATAGTAGTATTCAATATATTCTGAACGTGTACACGGAACGTTCCCCTGGGTGCTCTCACTGTCACCTATAACATCTTTCCCAATTCATTGTTTTATCTCCTTGCTGTAGGTGGCCTATGAAGACTGGTTCATCACTCTCTACAACGTCTGTTACAGCAGTCTGCCTGTCCTCCTGGTGGGGCTACTGGACCAGGTAAGTTCCACACCTGTAACGGATATAAAATAATGTTGATGAAGTGTAATGTTATCATATGAAGCCCAATTGTTAAATCAGAGACTGATCAGAGGGCTGTTGATGGTGATTGGTCTTTGTCGCTTTTGTTTTATTTGTCATATATAAGGTACCCTAAGATTGTCCTTCATACAGTAAAACAAAAAAGTTAAAAGAATAAAGATCAAACACTACAAAATGTACAAAACTAAAGTACAAAATGCAAAAATATGGTAGAGATGTAGTGCAAATCTTTTAGTAATAAATAGATAAAATATCTATTGTGTCTTAAGTGAATGTTAAGGTGAATGTTTTAAAGTGTGTGTGTGCAATAAATGTAGACTCCATCCACCCATCCTTCCCTCTCTCCTCCCCTTTTAGGATGTAAACGACAAGCTAAGTCTCAAGTTCCCCAAGTTGTACCTCCCTGGCCAGCTGGGGTCGCTGTTCAACTACAAGACCTTCTTCATCAGCCTGTTCCACGGCATCTTCACCTCCCTCATCACCTTCTTCATCCCCTACGGAGCCTTCCTGCAGACGATGGGGCAGGACGGAGAGGCCCCGTCCGACTACCAGTCCTTCGCTGTGGTCATGGCCTCGTCCCTGATCATAACGGTCAACCTACAGGTGAGCTTCCAGACCCTTCGCTGTGGTCATGGCCTCGTCCCTGATCATAACGGTCAACCTACAGGTGAGCTTCCAGACCCAGTGGTCATGGCCTCGTCCCTGATCATAACGGTCAACCTACAGGTGAGCTTCCAGACCCTTCGCTGTGGTCATGGCCTCGTCCCTGATCATAACGGTCAACCTACAGGTGAGCTTCCAGACCCTTCGCTGTGGTCATGGCCTCGTCCCTGATCATAACGGTCAACCTACAGGTGAGCTTCCAGACCCTTCGCTGTGGTCATGGCCTCGTCCCTGATCATAACGGTCAACCTACAGGTGACCTTCCAGACCCTTGAGAGTGTTGAAGGAATACACTTTTCCGGTTATACACTTGTCTTACACCTTTATTCTGGGTATGTGATCAGTCTTGTGAGTGAGTCACTACTCCTTTTAAAAAATGGAGCCAATTTTAGTACATTTGTCATTTAAACACGTTCCCTTATCATCAGTCAACCGGTATGTTCCACACCCGCTAGTGGCCACAGGTTTCGCCCTAGGAGGCCGAATGTGTGCGTGTGTGTTTGTGTTTGTGTTTGTGTGTGTGTTCATGCCAATTGGCTAAAAGGGGGTGCGAGTGGCCTATGGCAAAAAGGTGGTTTAGGCTCAATCCAAATGGATTCACACACTTGCACACGATTTTGTGGAAAGGTTGGTCATGATGACCCAGAGGAACAGCTGATTAGCTCTCTATGCCTATTGTAAAAAAAAATTGGCAGTGGGAATGGCCTAAAACAAAAAGAGGCATAACTTCTAAACAGATTCACGTAACATGACTAAACTCTGTGGATAGCCTTGATCATGCGGCAAGGAAACGCGCGCACACACACAAACACACACATAGCCACGCCCCCTTGTGTGTGTGTGTGTGATTGCATGCACGTACGCAGTTGCAGCCATTGCAAATTTGCGCTTGTTTTATTTAAGCATGTGTGAAAATAAATAGAAAAAAATAAAAATTATAATAATTTTTTTTTTTAATAATAATAATGTCTAAAAACAAACGATGCTACCTGTAGCTTTCTCACCGCTGCGTCTCCTGTGCTCCTCCTCAGATCTCGCTGGACACCTCCTACTGGACGTTCGTCAACTGCTTCGCGGTGCTGGGCAGTATAGCCATCTACTTTGGCATCATGTTCGACATCCACAGTGCAGGAATACATGTCATCTTCCCCGCCTACTTCACCTTCACAGGTCGGTAGAATACAGAATGTAATCATACTAGTGATGGTACCTTTTTTTTGTAGTACTTCAATGTCTTTTTCTTTTGTTTTTATTCAATCGTGTTGTATGGAAGACATCTGCTATCGTGTTTAAGCAATAGAACACGAGAGGGACTACGTTGTGGTCAATAATGGCAATTGACCTATCTCTAGGCACCACCCTCTTCAGAAAGCAACAGTTGTGATTGGAGGATCAAGAAAAGAGGGCGGGGCTTGATGGGTCAATATCAGCTAAAGTTAGCAGTGGGTCATCAGCAGATGCACAGTTGGTACACTCACTTCCGTGTACAATCCTAGCCAGCTTCCAGCCGCTTGCTGCTCCTAAGTTTCTAATTTTTGCTGATGATTTCGGGTTTTGACACTTTGTATCACATCTCAGTGTTCAGGACTGACTGAATGTGTGGAAGGATTTAGAAACTCACGTTTGCATCAAATCTTTGTATGTTAAAAAAAATGAATGGGCAAAAGGTCCTCCAGCACCAGGGTTAGTGTTCTGTGGCGTTCCATGTGACTGACAACATTCTGCTGCACCATTCAGACCTGTTGACATTGAATTACATGACATGAGGTTAGATGAGGAGGAGTCCATGTTGTAGAAACTAGCACTGGGACACAACTCGCGTTGTAAGCAGTGGCCTCGTGTCCCAGTGCTTTTGTGAGAATGTACGGGGCTGAGACACATCCTCAACATATCATTATTCTAGGTTGCTGGCAATCAGTCTGGTTGCCTTTTTCTCTATCTCTATCCCTTACACCCTAGGCGAGGGCAGCGGCTCATGAGTCCGACCCCCCCCCCCCCACCCCTAGCCAGGGCTGTACTGTTTGTCCACCTCGTTGCTTTACTTGTTTGACTCTTTTATTGTGTGTCCATTTTATGTCTGTCTATTATAGCGTTTGTCAACTGTACTGTGAGAGCTACTGGATATGTGAATTTCCCCAAGGGGATCACTAAAGTATCTATCTCTATCTCTCTAATCTATCTTATCTATAGGTGCAGCATCCAACGCACTGCGCCAGCCGTACCTGTGGTTGACCATCATTCTGACTGTGGGTATCAGCTTGCTGCCGGTTATCTGCATTCAGTTCCTTTACAAAACCATCTATCCCTCTGTAGGGGACAAGGTAAGGACTGCCACTAAATATGTAATGGAGGGGGGTGGGGGTGGGGGGGGGGGGGGATGATCGATTGATGAACTTTAACTTTAATAGTTGGTCTACATTAATAAAAGAAAAGGGGAAACAACTGTTTAGGCTCAACTTGTTTCTTCTGCAAGGGACACGGTATGTCACTAGCTAGGAATTATTTCCAGGGATTGACATCTTCATTCAACTTATTTTCCATTCAACATCAAGAGTACAACATCACTGTCCAAATACTCTGTATGATGGCATGTACAACAGTGCTGTGTATACCGTGTATATACATTTACATATTCATATTTACAGCATGTATATATATATATATATATATATATATATATATATATTGTGACAAGCCTGGTGGTGTTCAGACTCGTCACGGTTCAAAAACAAACAAATTCAAATGGCCACACAAGTGCAATATCAATCAATAAGAATACATTGATTACAGGCAGAATATAGTTCGATGGGCAAATAGATTGGTCGTAATACAGTCCGATGGTCAAAACACAAAAACAGGCTCTCGTACAAAAAAAGGGATTGTTGTTCAATACTCAGAGTAGTCATCCGGTCCAGGGTCAGTACACAAGGGGGTTTCTCAGCCAGTCTAGGGTCCAGTACACAATGAACACCTTCTCGCCTTCACTTCTCCTCTCACTACCTCTCACCTCGCAAAACTCTGTATCACAACAATCTCTTTCAATACAACAACTCCAACCTCACCTCACCTCAACTAAAAAAAAATCTAAAATATTTTGTATGCCCTGAAGAAGGCAGATAGAGAGGCCAACATTTTTTTTTATTGTTTTTTATTAATTGTTCTAAAATGAACTAAGCGAATTATTAAAGCTTTTTTATACATGAAGAGTGCCTGGAACTCTTTTCAACTGGATCCCCTATATCCAAAGAGCACCTTCAAAAACACTGGATTCACACTACAAAGACGCTGCAGCCCTCCTTCCTGTTCAAGTTTGTATATAATAGGTATTATGTTTCATCATGAATGCATGAAAGGGGGGGGGGGGGGGGGGTCGTTTTTTTATGCTTTGATGGCCAGTAACTGCATTCGTGTTGAACACTACAGAAGCCGATCAGCTGGATGGATATGAAAACATTGTTGGATCAAGCTGAAATTGATGTCAGATAGTCCTTACCTGTGGTCGGTGGTATTCCATAAAGAATATTCCGATTTTCAGTATTGGTGTCCATCTGGTCCCGGACATAATTTGGCACAATTTATGGATCGAGTGTGCCAGATGTGTTTCGAAGTACTCGGATGAAGCGACTTACTCGGCTCTGTCTAAATATAGCGCCCGGAGACATTTGAGTGTAACACAGAGTTAGATATAAGGTTTCAAAGGGTGGGCGACACTGCCATCTGGCAGGATGCAGCCGGTATTGCACTTTGGCGATCTCAAAATCCTTTCATATGGCAACACCGAGGTCAATGGATGAATAATGAATACAAATAGCGAATAAAAGAAAAAACTACCAAAACCCGAGATATCTCGCGTCTGGCAGCCAACGCATGGCGAATTAACCCGAGATATCTCGGGTCTGGCTATTAAAGAGTTAATAGTTACGCTGCTGGCAATATGACTTACTACTACCATAGTGTCTTTATACCTGTATCAATGTACATATTAATATTACAACTCTGTACATACATCTGACACCCAGTAGTACTAATTTATATATTTTATACCCAGTTTAATCACCTGTACATTGTATATTACTATTGCACTTTACTGTTACATTTTCACTCTGGTTGGATGCCAAACTTCTTTTCGTTGTACTGTACTTGTGCTGTATATTAAAAGTAAATATATATATACAATACATTTTAATCTAAACTAAATGCATGGAATTCACCGCGTCCAATACTTACCGTCTCTATCCCGTCACCCCTCAGGTCCAGAGGAACAGGAAAAAGTACGAGATGGAGGAAGAAGATAAAAAGAAGACGTCCGCGTTCCAGCGAGGCAGACGCTCACGCCGCTCGGCCTACGCCTTCTCTCACTCCCGCGGCTATGCCGACCTCATCCAGTCCGGCCGCAGTATCCGGCGGCGGCCGGTGGCCCGCGCAGGACCCCAGGACAGCATCCGCGAGGTTCCACAGAGAGAAGCGGAGAACATCTGACCCAAGCCAAAAGGAGGGAACCGAGCAGAACTGTAGAGCGGGGTCCGTTGTTTTAAAAAGGACCGCTTGGATTAACTTTAATACGCAAGTCATGTCTCCACTTTTTAAATGGCTGTGTAGGAATATGATCAAGCA
This sequence comes from Notolepis coatsorum, assembly GCF_963971535.1. Taxonomy (NCBI): domain Eukaryota; kingdom Metazoa; phylum Chordata; class Actinopteri; order Aulopiformes; family Paralepididae; genus Notolepis; species Notolepis coatsorum. The sequence continues at coordinate 31,209,758 of NC_140175.1, read as the reverse complement.
CTCATCAAATAGTGGCTGTCGGAGGCCTAGTCCTCTCAGGCCCCTGGGCAATACCCGCTCTATGCACAGACTTGATATACGACGAAAGCTTACCGAAGAACATCGGCGTTAACGGGGGTTTGATGTCATGCAATTGTTTTTGGGTGACAGTCAGACAATGTTGTTTAACTCAGGATTATTTTTTTAACCATTATTTTTAGTATGTTTTGTCTCCCCCTCCTGGTCTTTTGGGGTATGGTAGTGATGACTACTGGTTGCCCCTGTCTGTTATCAGGGTTGTTTCTTTCTGGCCATGCTGAGGACGCTTTTTACCTTCGGAGTGTAATTCCAATCTTCACCTTAATCCTAACCTTAAAGGACGACTCTGCCGTTTTTGATGTGTGGGACCTATGTGTCTGATAAATAATGACATGAGATTTGCACATAAAAAATGTTGGAGTTACCCTGAAGACATTATGCCACTTGGCAGTTTGGCCAGAAAGCCAAAGCCCAGTAGTATCAGTGGTCAGCCTGCTTAGTTGGAGCTGAGCAATAATGTTTAAAAGGAATATTGTGACATTTTGAATTTTAGTGCTGATTATATAGATTCATTTACGGAGCAATTTTAACGTAATCGGGGCAAGCCTTTTAAGCATTTTTTATTTTAATCAGGAATGCTAACGATGCCTTGCTAACTAGCTGCCGGGTTAACTGCCATGACAGAAACTTTTCCCTCCCGTTGTGAAAAGTGCCTACAAAATACGAACAACAAGAATTCTAAAATCCAAGATGTCAAAGAATTCCTTTAATGCTTTTATTTTCTTTGGAATAATAGTGGAATGTTACTATGCCAGGCCTCTGAACCTTTTTAGGAAGGTGGATCATGTTAAAAACTGTCTTTATTTAATATTATTGTGAATAGTTCTGGTTTATCTCCTGCCTTATCAGCTGTTCAAAGTGTACTTAACAGAAGGGTGTCATAATCGTGAATTTTGAGGGGTTTTCTCGCGAATTTCAGCTTTAATGTATATATAATATTTTCACAAGTTGTTACACCTATTTTTCTGTACCTCGTGTTTGTTATGGTGCTCTAAAGCATTACACTCCAAGGGAAGTATGGATTCTCTTTTTTGTTTTGTTTATAAATGTTTTAAGCAGAACCAGGTGTTTACAATGATCCCAAAGAAGCCCACTGTTTGTCTAGTTCTATAATGAGTCTAGAACCTGTTTTTAATGTTTCTTAGCCAAATGATACTCCTCCATTCTAGCTGTTAGTGTTTTCCTGCTGCTCCTGCTAGTGTTACTGCATGTTGTTAATATATATTTTTTTATTTTATTGTTGATTTGAATCGACCCACTCGTAGCAATTGTTAGTCTGATGCAAGCTACAATCCATCTTCTGTCATGTTATAGTGGTCAATGGGTGATTTGTCTGAATTTAACAAGAGGAATGGCAAACTGATCGATTATTGTTTTTGCTTACTTTGTTTTTAACTGAAAAATCGATAGTTTAACAAGGGGGGTGCATTGACTTATTTGTGCTTGGAAGAGAAATTCCATTGTTTTCATTCCCACTCAAACCACCCTCTGATTATGATTGGTATTCTTTAATTAAAGGAATTTTATAAACTATTGCCGCAATAAGTAAATAAAATCGGGCCCAGTACATTTACATAGAGTAGAAACAGGAATGACCAGTACTAGTGCGTTGCTGACTGTGGGAAGATTTTGCTCCCCATTGGGGGAGGGGGGAGGCATATTAATGTCACTCAGTTTATCACCATTCAAATCACCCCATGCGCAAATGTTTGGACCAATTGGACCATATTCACGCAGTGGCCATTTTGCTCTTATGTCATAGTCAGGTTGGCGATTTCCAACATGGAGCATGACGCAAGAGCAAAATGGCTGCTGGGTCAATGGGGCCTTGAGCCCCTCCCCCCTTTTGCCTTACCATACACAAAATGCCCTCTTACAGAAAGTATTTATTGATGTATTTTTCACACTTTAAAGCTTTTAGTTTATATCTGCTCAAAGGGACAGGGATATCCACCTCTTCCATTCAGCCCTTTTGTTTGTTGACCTCCCCCCACCCCCCAAACTACCTGTGCTTCTAGTCCTGACCTCATGATGACCCCATGCTCTCCAGTGGCTCCTCTGAAGGGTCAAAAGGAATGATGACATCAACGAGTGCGCGTACATGCACATTTATATTCCACCATCATTTGGGATACTCTCGTTTGTTTTTTGAGTTGGCAACTTGGTGCTTGTAAAAACATTACATATACAATAGCCAGGATAAGCTCATATCCAGACTACGGGGAACTCTTAATATGATAGCTGGAATATGCCAATGCTATAGCCAGGATACTGGGGAATGCCAAACACATTTGTCCCATTTACTGTTGGGTTATTTTCTTTCCTATGATAATATTCACAATATCTTGTTGACTTGTGTGTGTACTGGGATATATATTCCATATATAGTACTGTTACTTGATAAGCAACTGGTGAAGTCTGGGGCGTGGTATGTATTTATGTATGTACCAATGTCTGTCTTGCCCATGTCAAATGTTTGTTCTCATTACTAATATTGCTAACTAGCACGACTAACGGTTCTTTGCTAAAGCTATTACTGAAATCACTTGTTTTGCGTGGCATTGACAAGAGTACTGGTACTGGTTAACATGGTACTGAACAGTGGCCTTCATATCGCGTACCTTTTATAACCCGTGTTTTTAGAATAATGGTGTAAAAAATACATTGTAAAGATACTATAAATAAAGACTGATGAGACAGAATTTTGTTCCAGCTCTGTTGTTTAAAGGAAACATTATTCCTCCTAAGTTGCGACAGTTAGACTAGAGATTTATGGGCATGAATGCATGTATTCTACTGAAATAGACTATTCTCGTTGATGGGAGAGAGTTGCACAAGGGTAGCGTCTGTAGTTGTCTGGCGTAGTCATACCCATAGACATATAAAGGCAGGCATTAAAGCGTTCCGTCTTGAGACGGATTTCCGTCAATTTGATTATATTTATATAATATTTTGATTTATATAAAAAAATTATATATATATATATATATATATTTTTTTTTAATATAAAGTTTCCCAATAGGGATGTATCAGTAGTATTGGCAGTGGTAGTAGTCGTAATAGTAATCCAGTCTATTTATTTTTATTTTCTAAAAAATAAACTAGTTCAACACAGGTAAACACTTTTGCTTAATTTCTTTGATGGCTCAAATGTATGCTCTAGTCTAGTGTCTAGTCGATTTTGTGTTTTGAGCACAACGTTCATCATAGATCTAGCCTTTTAATTTTGCTCTCAAAGTGCACCAGATTGATGCATTTAACTTAAAAAAATAATAAAAATAAAAGTCAGGACAGTAGGCTCTACAAGTAGGCTCCCTTAAAACGCTAACGCTATTAAAAAAAAATACAGTGGAGGTTAAAATAAGAATATGACTTGGCCTGAAAAAAAGTTCAGTCAGGAGATTTTTTTTTTTGCTTTAATCCCTGTATAAAGGCTAGATGACTCACCCGCGCTGCTGGCCAATGGAGACCGACGTTGCCACATGGCGGCCATCTTGCCACAGGCAGCACACCCATAACATGAATGTCTATGGTGCATGTACTATTGAAATAACCATAGCTTGCTACATTTTCAACCGATTTTCAAACGGTTTGGTTTGTTATAAACGTCAGAGATATACTTATACTGCATAGGCTACTTATAATGAACTTTCATATGAAAATAATTTCAACATGTCCAAGCATCCTGAATCATATAGCTACGTTAATAAAGTTTGTAATAAACCAAACCATTTGTAAATCGGTTGAAAATTTAGCAAGCTATAGTTAATTCATCTTCTGGCCGCCTCAGACCCACTCCTATAATCCGAGCTCCGGGAGGGTCATCAAAGAGAAGTCGCCTATTCTCAGTCCTTGCCCCACAATGGTGGAATGAACTACCCACCCCAGTTAGGACAGGGGAAACCCGTCCAATCTTTCGCCGTCGACTAAAGACTCACTTCTTCAACCATTATCTGAAATAAAATGTAAATAAAAAATTTAAATCTAACCCTAACTAACCTTACTGTCATGCACTTGTCCTAATAAACTAACCTACACTGTAACACGCAACACTTTGATGAACATTGTTACTCAGCTGATAGAGTTGTGCCCTTCCTGATGACTTGTCGTACAGAACTTGTAAGTCGCTTTGGATAAAAGCGTCAGCTAAATTACTAAATGTAAATGTAATTCAATAGTACATGCACCATAGACATTCATGTTATGAGTGAGCGTGCTGCCTGTGACAAGATGGCCACCAGTGAACTACGCTGGAGACTCCACCTTGCATCATCTAGTTATATATATCTATGGTCATACCTCTATCGGATAGTCTAATTATTAGACTATATCTGGTTTCAGTGGCTCACACACCATCTACATTTTGTGTCAGCCAGATTAGGCTAGAATAGTAAATAGTAGGAAACGAACAATTCTGCTTACATGCTTCTGCTGCTGTTGTTGTTGTTGTTGTTGTTGTTGTTGTTGTTGTTGTTGTTCTATTTTTAATTTATATAGTATAATATAGAGCAAATATTATACTATTTCTATTTTTGGTACCACAACATTTGGTTGAATGCAAATAAACACGCGCTTTTATTGTGAAAACAGTGGACAGGATGGGGCGGGCGGATGACGCGTGATCAGCTGAGCAGAGCGAAGCTCCTTTCATAGATGTCATTTGGTTAAAAACAAGGGATAGTAGGAGTGTTTAAGCCATCACGGAGGATCAAATTAGTCCCCAAAGCTTACGAGAAGGGGATATGTTCCACTAGACTCCATTTCTGGTACGTAATTTCAGTCATTAGTATTATTATTTCTGGCAATTCTCGTTATATTAGCCCTCTTGCTAACCCGGAAGCCGCGACATTGCAGGTGCATAGTAGTAACCTGGAGCATCTTCTGATCTAGGCCAGCTGGAGCTAAACCGTTGTCAGCGATGATGATGATGGCAATATCACAGAATTATAAATATACATGTTTGTTGTCTAAATAAATACCTACCTACCTGTGTTGTCAGAAGCTGGCAGCACTAGCCCTGGCTCGTCACCGCTGACCAGTCATGGACCATGAAGCAGCTAACATTACAGTAACGTTATAACCCCATTGAGCTTGTTGGCAACACAACAGCAATACACTGCTGTTACTGTAGCTAGTGTTTCACCTGCAAACCCATGATGATTCTCTGGTGACACCTTCTGAACAGATGGCCCCCTTTTTAACGCACAAAAAGATAGACCAATAGTACTTTATCATCCACTACTAACCGGTTATATAATCCTACTGTGTTTATTTTCCATCATCATTCATGTAGCAGGGAATGTGATATTGTCCACCTGGGCCTGCCCTGCAACACCACAACTTTGGTGTTTGATAGATATAATATAATATGTGTGAATGCTTACTTGCTTTCTTTCTACATTGTTTCTGTGTGTGTGCATAATGATATAGATTTAGGATTCTTGACTAGTCTTCAGTCTCAATGGATGATAATGGATAACATGTCCAAAAATAAACTTTTTCATTCATTCATTCATTCATTCATTCATTCATTCATGATAACTAGCTGATTGAGTGGTTGCATTTCATACATCATTGTGATAACTGCAGGCTGGTGGCTACGCAGTTGGCTGAATGGTAACCGAGCAAAGGCTGTTAATTCAATATATTATTATGTTTGAATGTGTAGAGCAGTTTGAACATCAGGCTATATGATGAAAGTGTTATCTGAGCACTATTTGCAACCAGTAGGCCAAACGGAATTTTTTTTTGAATATATTTTTACAAGGTCTTTTGTGAATTAGGCTACAGTGGTACATCGACATCCAAAACCTTTTTATTTTAGCATTTATGAGGAAGTGAAGAAAAACTGTTGTAAAAACTGAATGGTTTGACTGCATCTCCCCTTTAAATCTAACTAATTTGTGGATCGCCTCAATTTAGAAAAGTGCAGCTAGCAATTTGAACATCAGGGCTCAAGTATATAGGCTTAGTAAGTACATACAGTTGGGCCAAACAAGCGTTATTTGCCGACCAAGGCCTCTCTCCTCTTTCCTGGGCTTCTCCTCTCCTAGCTCTCCCATCTATAAATGAGTGGGTGTATTTCAGATGCTGTGGGTTGGCATCGCACCCATAAGCCATAAGTCCACCATGTCACGATGCACTGCACCTATCCTACTGCTGCCCAAGCTGTTAGTTGTAAACTTGCCCAATAGAGGTTACTGAAGGGCTATGTTATCTGTAAGGAAGGATACCTGATGTATAGCAGGGACAGGGGGGGCGATATGGAAGAAATGAATATCACGATAATCATGAGGAATTCTCATCAATATGCTTATTATAACTGCTCAGATTTTAGAAATCACGTTATTTATTTTTTTTACTTTATATGAGCTCCGAACTGCAACATCCACACCCCCAGCTAGTCATTCACTTGGTCATCAGTTAGATGATCTAGGTCCTTAACATACTGTGTGTCCTTTTTTAATATTTATATTAACAAACCTAGTTAGCAGCATATAAGATATAGTCTAGTATCTAGCTTAGGTAGGCTTATGACCTCCTGGTCCTGCTTTTGTCTCTAGAGGTTTTTCCAAGGAGTAGGCCTGGTGATTAATAGTGCCTTTCATGAAACCCAAGGATGCTTTAGAAAGCCACAAAAAGGACCGCAGCCTCCGGGAGAGGGTGTTGTGGTGGTGGTGGAGGAGGAGGTCAGATGGGCACTGGGGGGTCAGTTCATGGAGGAATTTGTATGTAAGGAGTGGACAAGGATCTTATGAGATACAGGACTTGACTGGCAGCCAGTGGAGGAGGGTGGGGGTGGTGTGCTGCCAGGGCCCGGTGCAGATGAGAACCCTGGCAGCTGAGTTCTGCACTGCTAGATCATTAGTTACGCTGGGGACGCCGGGGACGCTGGGGACGCTGGGCACATGTCCCCACCACTGGTCTCTACCCATAGGTGTCATCTACACTGGGGACGTGCTCCCACTTCTTTTTTTAAAGTATAATATGTTAGAAAGTGCACAAAGAAAAGCAATACATGAGAATGCTTTGAGAAAGGTTTATTTGTGCAATAAGAGACCATGCTGAGTGTACAATGCAACGTAGATATAGAAGAAACTAGGGCTGACCCCTATTAGTCGATTAGTCGACTAATCGGTCGAAAGGAGCCATAGTCGACTAACTAACCTCTTAGTCGAATAGTAAAAAAAATAAAAATAAAAAAATGTATATATATATATATATAAAAGAATTGTATCATTCTTTCCAAAAGAAAAGAGGCCTAGAAGCGTGGCTAACGCTAATGGCATGCATATCAGAGGCTAACTGCCTACGAAAACAGGCACAGAGGCACTGAAAGAGGATTTCATAGAGCCATATGAAATCCGTTTTATTTTTTTCCAAATTCCATTTTATTTTTTTCCAAATTCCGTTTTTTCCGTTTTAATATTTCAGAATTCTGTATTTTGCTTTGTACGCTCATTTTACCATCAGAAATAGTGTCTAATAAGTGGGAATGAATAAATGTCCACAATTTAATAAGATATAACAGTCCATTTAATAGGGCTGTCTTAAATACTTCGAAGCTTCATTCATTTATTTCATTCGAATATGAAAATAAAATTCGATTAAAAAAAATAAAAAGGTATATATATTTTTGCAAAATCAACTCTGCCTCTCTTTGTTAACTACAACAAGCAATGCCGTTTGTTATTTAAGATGAGGTCGGACTCGGCACTGACAGATTTGTGTTCATTGTGCTGCTTTTATGAAGCCTCAAATGACTGCTTACAATATTTCATGAAAGCAAAGTGTTTTGTTTGTCTAAGATTTAAAAAGGTTTAAACTTTACAGCACTGACAAAGTTGAACAAAGTGCTGTACAAGTCCCACAACATAAAAAAAAAAAAAAAAGTAAAAAAAAAAAAAAAAAGTAAAAAAAAAAAAAGTAAAAATAAATTTTTTTAATAAATTTTTTTTTTTAGTTGATTCCATTTTTATTGCTCAATTCCGCGATTCCGTCCGCGATTCCGTGATCGCGGATTCCATATGGCTCTAGGATTTCACCCATCTAATGAACACACTAGACTAGACAAATATCAAGATGTATCCATCAGTGGACCAATTGCATGCTTTTGCAGAGGACAAGAAGCCTTCAGTCGACTCCTTCAGACATTAAGCACCCCCCACATTGGCCAATCATAGTCGACCATCCAAATCCTTAGTCGGGGACAGCCCTAGAAGAAACACATCCGTGTCCTTCACATATCTTGAGATGTGTTTATTGATATTGTCCTGAAGGTTGTGGTAATAGTCTGTAGCCTGTCGGTGTAAACCCTGTATGGATATACAGGTGTTTGTTGATATTGTCCAGAGGGTTGAGAGAATCCTGGCAGCGGAGTTCTGCACTGGAGCCTGTCCTGTGTGTTGCTGGGTACAACCCGACAGGACTCTATTACAGTAGTCAAGGCGGAAGGCGATGAAGGTGTTACGGGTCCCAAAGCTGTCGGGTACCGTTATAACAACACATTTTTGTTCAACGTCGTCGTCCCCTGAAACACATAGGAATTGTATCACAGAAGGAAGACACGAACCGTTCGCTTCACTTTCCAGACCTCCTCTCTTGGGAGTTTTATTACCAAATGTTTATCAAAACATCATATTATGCAAATCATACACATTTGCCCTACTGCACAAGTGTCAATGATTACCAAAACATCATTCAAATCATATACACACACATTTGCCCCACTGCATAAGTGTCTTTGTTTCAATGTCCATAGCTTCCAACATGCAACGTGTCTCTTTATGTAAACGACAGTGCAAGATCACACTTTTTTAAAGGAAGGAGAGAGAAAGAGGGGGTGAGAGAGAGTATGTGTGAGAGAGAGATTCCTTTGGGCATTTTTGCCACCTATATACAGTACTAATATAGTGTATACTACAACATAGTGCAATCAAATCAACTAGAAGTTACACTTCCCAAGTACCACTCGAAGTTACACTTCACAAATACCAATAGTTCAATGAGCACCGTAGATAAACATACTTTTACCTTACTACTTGTAGTAGTTTAAGACTGTTCTTAAACTTCATAGAGAATATTCATTAACTCAAAATATCAGCTAGGTTTACTAGTCCAGGATCAGTAACATCTATACTGGTACAACTCACTCTTTTGTTTATGTATGACTTATGTTTTTGTTTTTGTATGGGTGGTGGGTAAAAAAAAAATATATATGCATACATTTGTTTGTGTATGTACGTATGGATATGTGTAACTATGTATATTAGGTGTGTAACATGATTTGTGGAACTCCCTCTGGTGTTGTGGACGTGGTATTCACTGACCTTTGGGAAGTATTTTGACATGTACATGGGTACCTTAGTGGTGTAGTGTATCTTGTAGACCAGGCCCATTGCAAGTTGCCGTACTCTGTCATCTACTCTAAGCCATCCTAGGTTGTCAAAATGGGCAGGGGTGAGGTGGGTTCTAGGAGTAAGGTCAAGCAGTAGTCTGACTAGTTTGTTTTGTGATGTTTGTAATCTTGTTTTTAGTGCCTTTGAGGTGCTTTGGTACCATGAGGTGCAAGCATAGACTTCGTTGTACCCTTGAATGAGTGCTCCTGCTAGAGTCTTCAGGGTATTCTTGTTTACCAGAGAATCCGGTACAATAATCTAGTTTGTTGGTTGACTTTTTTGATCACATTGGATGCCATTTTGTCACAGGAAAGATTTGCCTCTAGGATGGAACCCAGGTATGTAATTTCATCTTTCCTTGTGACAATATTGTCACCCACTGTAACAGAGAAGCCGTTGGTCTTGCTGAGTTTGTTATTTGATCCGAAGAGAATGGACTCCGTTTTACCCAGGTGTAAATAGTTTGTTATCACCGAGCCAGGTGCAGATTCTGCTTTGTTCAACCTGTAACTTGTTCTTGTCAGAGACCAGCATGGCTGAGTCGTCCGTGAACAGGAACAAGTTGCAGTCACAATCTGATGACATGTCATTTGCATAAATTAGGAACAGTAACGGTCCTAGTATGCTTCCTTGTGGAACACCACAGCTCACTGGGAGCGGGGGGGGGGGGGGGGGGGTAGGGTACAGTTTACCTCTACCATCTGTTCTCTCCCCTCCAGGTAGGATTGCATCCAGCTCACTGATAAACTATTAAAACCAATTGCTTTTAGTTTGTCAATCAGAATGGAGTGATTGACAGTGTCGAAAGCCTTTTGGAGGTCCAGCATAACCATGCCGCAGTATTTGCCCGCGTCCACCTTTTGTTTGATGTGGTCGTTCAAATAGAGAAGGCATGTGTCAGTGAAGTGGGATGTTCTGAAGCCAGATTGGAATTCGTAGATTTGATTTATTTCCGTGAGGTTAGGGCTGGGCGATATAACGATAATTATCGTGATATATTTTAATAATCGATATGGGGGGAAAATATCTGTTTTTTTTTTTTTTTTCTTTTTTTTTTTTTGTGACCTGCAACAGGGCAGTTTTAAAACCAGAGACAGTGGACAGACTTGTCTTTCTTGCCTGCAACTTAAAGTAATTGCTTTGCTTGTCCAAATGACAATACTGACCAAATTGAGATTTATTTTTCTCTTGTCCATTTATTTAGTTTGCTTTCTAATTTAAAATACAGTTTGAAACAGTCTGTACACAGTAGGCTATGTGTGCTAGCAGAGCTAGTCTCCAGTCACGAGTCACGGTGCACATGTGCGATGGTTTGTCCACCAAAAAAGCGCCAAAAGATGGAAAAGAAACTAGCAGAGCCAGAACTGTTCAACTCCCCTGGAGCCACAGCCAGCAGAGAAGCCGGTTTACTTTCACTTTCAAACCAGCTGCAGCCTGAGAACTGGAGTGTGAGGGGCTGTAACACTAAAGATGGCGGCAACGACAAAGAATTGCTGCAAAATAAACATACCTCTGTTGTTTAAATTTTTTTTTTTTTTTTTTTTTTATACTTATAATAATATCGTATATAGAGTGATATGATATTGTTATCAATATCGTTTTCGCAATATCATTTTTGGCCATATCACCCAGCCCTACGTGAGGTACTTTTCGACCTGTTTGTAGAAAACACATGTTGATTGTAAGTAAGTAAGTAAGTAAGTAAGTAAGTAAAGTTTATTTGTATAGCACTTTTCACAGAGAGAACTGACAAAGTGCTTTACATACAGCAAAAAAAAAAAAAAAAAAAAAAAAAACCAAGAACCATTCAAGTGATAAGAAACGGAACAAAAACACAATGCATCTCAGAGAAAAAAACATTTGGAGGAGAAGCTCAAACATGACCCAAAAGCCTGTTTAAACAGTAATGTTTTTAGCTGATTTAAAAATAATTAATATCAAATTGTGCGTCACATTGTCCTTATGGCAGAGTGTAAAACAACGTTTCTTTCCTCAGTGTGGAAGAGAATGTCCCTTGGGTTTTCTCACTTCAGAGTTCTATGTAGACTATAATATAGTGAAACATAGGGCTGACCTTCGGATTTTTTTTGGAATTCTAAGCTTTGGGGCCGAGATGCGATTTTAATTCGAAGCTTCGAGATAAAAAAATAAAAGAGAAATTAAATACGTTTTTTTTTTATTTTTTTTTATGTTGTGGGACTTGTACAGCACTTTGTTCAACTTTGTCAGTGCTGTGAAGTTGAAACATTTTAAAACGAAACACTTTGCTTTCATGAAATAGTTGAGCCTTTATAAAAGCAGCGCAATGAACACAAATCTGTCAGTGCCGAGTCCGACCTCATCTTAAATAACAAACAGCATTGCTTGTTGTAATTAACAAAGAGGCAGAGTTGATTTTGCACACAAAAAAATAAGAAAAAATATCATATTTTTATTTTTTTATCGAATTTTATTTTCATATTCGAATCCCATGCCCATCGAACGGAGCTTTGAAGTATTTAAGACAGCCCTAGAAACCTGACATATATGTTGCTTACGATATGCCAATCAGTGTGTGTGTGCGGTTGTATAATGTTGTTAAAAGGTCAATTAGATGGAATGTTTCTCATCCGTGTGATGGAGTTGGACCTGCCCCAGCAACAACTGACCAGGCGGTAGATATAAATCAAGAGACGCTGCACAAAATAGATTTATTGAGAGACACAGCTCATAATAGATTTAGGTAGATGGACTGGTCAGATAAGTGCAGTCATTGGGGGCCAGGATTGATCACTACTCTTAATGTGCCAATAGCACCGTCTCAGTAACTAACCCTGGCAGTCCGGGACAGATGGACATGAATGGACTGCTTTGTTGCGCGCCGCCAGTCACCCCGGCCTTGTGGCGGAGGAGGGGATGAAGACGAGGACGGTGATGAAGACGAGGCCATCTCCGTGCAAAATCTTAAATCAAGTGTGACTGGCATCTCCTGGCCCATGGGCCGCATACGGATAGACGACGCGTTGTCCATCTCTCTCTATCCGTCTCTCTCTCTTCCCGTTACAACTCCATATCATGACAACAATCTGAACTTAACCCACCTCTCTCTCTCTCTCTCTCTCTCTCTCTCTCTCTCTCCCTCCCTCCCTCCCCCTTTCCTTCCCACCTTGCAGAAAGACCACCATAATGTCGGGGAACCAGCTGGTTTTACCCATAGTGCTCTGGGGCCGCACGGCTCCCACCCACTGCATCAGTAGCCTGTTGGTGATGGACGACTTCAGTACCATCATCACCGGCTGCCACGATGGACAGATCTGCCTGTGGGACATGACACCAGAGCTGGAGGTACAGTATGTTCATATAATGGGGCTGATCCAGTCGTCTATGTGGTCAATAGCCCTGGTGTACTATATCCCTTATATACCATGCCTCCTAACATGGTGGTTCTCAATCTCAACCTGTTATATTCATATAATTTAGCATTATTATATTATTTATTTTGATATAGATGCCCCTTCCTTTCCCTTTCTTGTGAAATCATGAGCCTTCCTATGATCCGTCAAGTTAAAATGCCTGAACAGGGGGAAATAAAAAAATGTGTTGGTGTAAAAGTTCAGATGTTTCATCTTTTTCGGGGTCATGAACTGAAAGGGTCGAGAACCCCTGTCTTAACAGTCCTCTGTGTCTCTGCTGTGAATTATGTGAGGGACACTGTTCTCCTCTCCCACCAGATCTGTCCCAGGGCCATGCTGTTTGGCCACACAGCCTCCATCACCTGCCTGGCTAAGGCCAGCGCCTGCACTGATAAACAGTATATAGTCAGCGCCTCTGAGAGCGGGTGAGTGTGCTTCTACGACGACCATACAGAGCATCTAACAGGGTTTCCCTGCGCGTTAAACCATCCGACGGACCTATCGACTAGAGTCCGACAGATTTATCGGCCTATTATGGATACAATAAGGATATCGGCCGATATGTTTGCAGATTTTCTTTTACATAACATAATGCAGAGAAAAATCCTTGGTCATTTAGAAATGTTGTCATCAGTTTGTCCAGCAGAGCGCTCTCCTAATCCATTGTCAGTCATAATACTCAGTCATTGTTTACATATAAACTCAGTCATGAATGATACTCAGCCAATGAACATATAAACTCAGTCATGATACTCAGGGCTGACCCCTATTAGTCGACTAATCGGTCGAAAGGAGCCGTAGTCGACTAGCCAACCTCTTAGTCAAATACAAAAAAATATATATATATATATTTTTATTTATTTTTTGTCGACCAATAGTCGACTAACGGCACATTTTGGCCAATCATAGTCGACCATCCAAATCCTTAGTCGGGGACAGCCCTAATACTCGGTCAATGTTTACAATACTCATAACAGACTCCGCAGCACTGTCTGCATGAATCTCATAACTAGCTTGAGTAGAGAATACATGGTTTAAAGGTAGTAGAGAGAGGACATCAGACGTTTTACCAGTGATCACGTGGATTTTCTTAAAAAATATACCTACATATACCTAAATATATCATTGGAAAAGATTAAGCTTTTTTAGATAATATAGAATAGAACATGCAATGCAAACAAGTTTGAGTCCAGCTCAAATATAACTCAGTTAATGTCTCACGCGGTCATGCTATCGACTGGTCCTGTCGCTCTGTTGTGACGAGGACATTCGAGGTTAATCAGACGCTCACCACCAGCGTGTTCTGTGGCTCGAGAGCTCCATCACGCCGGCAGCCCAAGAACCTCAGCCGGACGACATCACCCGGTGGAGTGCAGACCTCTAGCGCAGGGGTTCCCAAAGTCGGGGAGCCGCAGCGGGGGGGGGGGGGGGTGTCGCCAGATGACAATAAAATAAAAAATAACCCCCCCCCCAAAAAAAAGATGTCCAATTTTTCTTTTTATTTATGCAATCGGGCCACTGAACTTAGAAGCAGACCAGGCCAGTGTTTCTAGTTGCACCAGCGCAATGTCTTGTTGCTAATCATACATATACTAGCCTGTTTTTTAACAATAATTTGTGATGCCATCACAAACACTGGCATTTAAAGGGTAAAAATAAAAAAAAATCCTGCACCAGAATGCAGGAAATGAAGTAGTTTTTTTTTTTTTTTTCGTATTCATTTTTTTTTATTTATTGGTCTTTTTCCCCCTCCATTTTCCTCCGATTTTCTCCCATCCCAATGTTAGTCGTATGCCAATTCCCAGTCCCTTCCTGGTCGCTGCGCTTTACCCCCCACAGTCAGATCATTTGGGAGAGTGGAGGCTACCACGTGCTTCCTCCGACACACGTCCAGCCAATCACCGCTTCTTTTCACCTGGCAGCGCGGATTCTCATTGAGAGGGCGTAGCGTGTGGGAGGACCACACTATCCCCCTCACGTCCAATCCGCGCTTAGCAGGCGCCCCGACCGAACTGTAGGAGTCGCTGTTTACAACGACCCGGACCCACCCCGCCAGCTTCTCCCACCCTCTGATACAGCCAATTGTATCAGTGCAGACGGCCAGCCAAGCTGGTGACAACCCCGGAGCTGTGAGCTGGATTCGAACAGGCGAACCAAGCTCACAGCTCCGGGGCTGGTGACGAACGCAATCTCCGCTCGACCACCTAACCGCCCTGAAATGAAGTCTTTGTAACAAAAGAATTCCTTGTGGGGGACCCCCAGACCCCCTGCTTAAAAAGTTATATTAAGCTATATTTTGCACTATATTTCCTGGCCTGAATGATTTCCCCAGTCCGGCCCTGGTTAAAAGCCTCCAATGCTTATTAGTGTGTGTGCGTTTGAATGTTTGCATGTTTCAACCATACATTTCCATTTAATAAAATAAAAAATAATAATATATTAAATTTTTTTTAACCTCCTATAATAGTGGGGGTCGCGGCTCTCTGACACCATTATTTGGGGGTCGCGGCCTGAAAAGTTTGGGAACCCCTGCTCTAGCGAACTGAACACAATATTCCCTCAATTCCCTCAATTCCCACAATAAACCTCCTCCAAGTTGGGCCTACTACAGTTGAAATGAGTTGGGGAAATAACATTGCTTCCACAGCCATCGCTCAGAGCTAGTTGTATGATCATAAGAATCTTCAACTCTCCATAAATGTAACCCTGCACTGAAGAACCATATTACTGTGTTTTGAATAGAAAATCACTTTCAAGTTTTGTTTTATTTGTCACGTATAAAGTACATTACAGTGACATGCTTGGTTCTGTATGAGCCCCCCGAGAATGTGTGAAAATTCTTCATCTGTACAATTCACTGTACAGATGCACTTTGCTGGCACTATTACCACAGAAGCCTCTTTTTAGAAGTCAGGGAAAACTATGTCTTATCTCCACTAATATCTTCGGGGGCTAATTCCTGCTCTGTTTTTTCCTCTTCTCTTTCCAGGGAGATGTGTATGTGGGATGTGAATGACGGCCGCTGTATTGAGTTCACTAAACTGGCCTGTGCCCACACTGGCATCCAGGTGAGGTGGCCTACAGCAGGCCTACGATGAGTTTATTTCCCTTTTTAAGGGGGAACTATTTTACTATTTCTTTCACTATTTTGGCACTTTTACACAATTCCTGTGAGTCTATGGAACACCTGTAAGGTTTATAAAAAAAAAAAAAAAAAAAAAAAAAAAAAAAAACATTGTTTTGTATTTCTAATCAAGTACTCAAATACAGCATTTTTCTACCTCAAGATCTTAAGCCGTTTTGAGGCTGGGCTCCAACCACTGTGTGGCCTGGTTCCAACTGCCACATCAACTGCCACATTATTATGCAGCTGAGAAATCTCTGACATCACAGATATGCACATTTTCAGATGACTCAAGTTCAGTGAGGGTGAATATTGTGAGAGGAGAATTGAAAGAATGCGCCAATATGAAAATTGGAGACATAGATCCTATTAATATAAGTCCACATAGCTAGGAAATAATGCTAAACACTGAAAAAGGCCATTTATAAGATGGTTCCCCTTTAAGGTCTATTTTATCTCCTCTTCTTCCTTATTTGATCTGTTATTTTTCTATCATTGTGAATGACGTGTAATTTGATGATCCTTATGAAATACAGTTTGAACTCCCTAACCTTGAATGGCTCCTGGAGTACAGTAGCTGTGTAGTAATCTCCAAACTCTTGTCTCTCTCTCTCTTCCCCCTTCCCAGTTCTACCAGTTTACCATCGGTACGGAGCGGGAGGGTCGTCTGCTGTGTAACGGTCATTACCCAGAAATCCTTGTGGTGGATGCCACCAGCCTGGAGGTCCTCTACTCACTGG
The DNA here is from genome assembly GCF_963971535.1 of Notolepis coatsorum. Classification (NCBI taxonomy): domain Eukaryota; kingdom Metazoa; phylum Chordata; class Actinopteri; order Aulopiformes; family Paralepididae; genus Notolepis; species Notolepis coatsorum. Next base: position 31,193,026 of record NC_140175.1, on the reverse strand, counting down.
TTTCAAAGATCTCCCCTGATTGGATCAGCTCCATGAGCATCATCAGATCACACCGCACACAAGGTACAACACACATCCTCACAACACACATCCTCACAACACACATCCTCACAACACACATCCTCACAACACACATCCTTACAACACGCATCCTCACAACACACATCCTCACAACACACATCCTCACAACACACATCCTCACAACACACACATCCTCACAACACACATCCTCACAACACACATCCTCACAACACACATCCTCACAACACACATCCTCACAACACATCCTCACAACACACATCCTCACAACACACATCCTCACAACACATCCTCACAACACACATCCTCACAACACACATCCTCACAACACATCCTCACAACACACATCCTCACAACACACATCCTCACAACACGCATCCTCACAACACACATCCTCACAACACACACATCCTCACAACACACATCCTCACAACACGCATCCTCACAACACACATCCTCACCACACACATCCTCACAACACGCATCCTCACAACACGCATCCTCACAACACACATCCTCACCACACACATCCTCACCACACGCATCCTCACAACACGCATCCTCACAACACGCATCCTCACAACACACATCCTCACAACACACATCCTCACAACACACATCCTTACAACACGCATCCTCACAACACACATCCTCACAACACACATCCTCACAACACACATCCTCACAACACACATCCTTACAACACACACATCCTTGCGACACGCAGGATGGATGGACAGATGATGGGGCAGGCAGATAGAGGGGAGGATGGATGGACAGATGGATAAGGCAGGCAGAAAGGGGGGAGGGTGGATGGACAGATGATAGGGCAGGCAGATAGAGGGGAGGATGGATGGACAGATGGATAAGGCAGGCAGAAAGGGGGGAGGGTGGATGGACAGATGATAGGGCAGGCAGATAGAGGGGAGGATGGATGGACAGATGGATAAGGCAGGCAGAAAGGGGGGAGGATGGATGGACAGATGACAGGGCAGGCAGAAAGGGGGGAGGATGGATGGACAGATGGATAGGGCAGGCAGAAAGGGGGGAGGGTGGATGGACCGATGATAGGGCAGGCAGAAAGGGGGGAGGATGGATGGACAGATGATAGGGCAGGCAGAAAGGGGGGAGGGTGGATGGACAGATGGATAGGGCAGGCAGAAAGGGGGGAGGGTGGATGGACAGATGATAGGGCAGGCAGAAAGGGGGGAGGGTGGATGGACAGATGATAGGGCAGGCAGAAAGAGTGATCAATGACTTACTTTTCATGCTGACCTGCACTGATTTGGCTGTCTCTGTTTCTCTTTCTCTATTTCTCGTATATCTCTGTATCTGTCTCTCTCTCTCTCTCTCTCTCTCCTCTCGCTCTCTCTGACTCTCTCTCTGTCTCTCTCTGTCTCTCTCTCTCTCTCTCTCTCTCTCTCTCTCTCTCTCTCTCTCAGAGGACACAGTAGTAGCAGTCTCAGTGACTGGCATACTGAAGGTGTGGATCATCACTGCTGAGGTCAGCAGAATGCAGGTACAGTATTCTTTACACCACGGAGAGAACTCGATACCCTGTTCTCCGTCTTCCAACATGGCTTCCTGTAAACATAGCAACCTTTGGTTTGTACATGGGCATGGCAATGGAATGGCTATATGAGAAATATATCCAACCCTTTATTTATTCTTGGGAAAAAAATAAATAAAAAGGCAATTGAGGTTTCCCACATTTGCATCGCCATCGAGATTACAGGCACATTTAATACAGATAAAAAAAAACACAAAGTAAAAAATAAGGCAAAGGCAATTAGAGACTGAATAAATAGTACAAAAACACAGATGCAAAAAAGAGACTGAAGCAGGATAGTGGGGAATTGATTTCTTGCAAGAGTTGATCATTCTAGGAAGCTGCGGCATTAAAATAAAAGGCTTCCCAAGCTCTGTCTGCACCGTGGGGACCTTAGCCTCAGTCTGCACTGTGGGGACCTTAGGCTCAGTCTGCACTGTGGGGACCTTCAGATCAGTCTGCACTGTGGGGACCTTAGGCTCAGTCTGCACCGTGGGGACCTTCAGATCAGTCTGCACTGTGGGGCCCTTCAGATCAGTCTGCACCGTGAGGACCTTCAGATCAGTCTGCACTGTGGGGACCTTCAGATCAGTCTGCACCGTGGGGACCTTCAGATCAGTCTGCACCGTGGGGACCTTCAGATCAGTCTGCACCGTGGGGACCTTCAGATCAGTCTGCACTGTGGGGGCCTTCAGATCAGTCTGCACTGTGGGGGCCTTCAGATCAGTCTGCACCGTGGGGACCTTCAGATCAGTCTGCACCGTGGGGACCTTCAGATCAGTCTGCACCGTGGGGACCTTCAGATCAGTCTGCACCGTGAGGACCTTCAGATCAGTCTGCACCGTGGGGGCCTTCAGATCAGTCTGCACCTTGGGGACCTTCAGATCAGTCTGCACCGTGGGGGCCTTCAGATCAGTCTGCACCTTGGGGACCTTCAGATCAGTCTGCACTGTGGGGGCCTTCAGATCAGTCTGCACCGTGGGGGCCTTCAGATCAGTCTGCACCGTGGGGACCTTCAGATCAGTCTGCACCGTGGGGACCTTAGGCTCTGTCTGCACCGTGGGGACCTTCAGATCAGTCTGCACCGTGGGGACCTTCAGATCAGTCTGCACCGTGGGGACCTTAGGGCCAGCGTCCACTTGGCGCATATTTCTGACCGCACGCATCTGTTTTCAATGTATTCCAATGGGGAGGGAGCGCATGCGGCCGCCTCTAGGAAGTGCGCTGCCGTCGGCTTCTTTTCTCAGCTTTTTTGTGCGGACGAAAGTTGAAACTTTCTCAACTTTCAGAGCGATGCGCTGGGCTCATTTTCAGACAACCAATCACAGCCATTCATCTACCACTCTGTTTGTAACCTGACACCGGAGCTGCCTGCCTGTCTGGCTGTCTCCCACAGACCATTGAGATTCGCGACAAAACTAATAATAATAACTACACGAATACACTACTAAAAAGCTAATAAAAAGCAAAGGGCGAACTGTGGTGTCAGGCAATAACTATATATATAATTAATATACAATAAAGTTATTCAAATATGCTATAATATGTGCAAAACCGCGGCATGGCTGTAGATTTGTTTCTGTTATCTACAAGATGCGCTTCAAGCCAGCTCTGCCGGCGCACTCCCAGCATGTTTCACGGAGAAATATGCGCTAGGTGGACGCGGGCCCTTAGGCTCCGTCTGCACCGTGGGGACCTTCAGATCAGTCTGCACTGTGGGGACCTTAGGCATCAGCCAGTCATTTGAGTGTGTCAGATAGGGTCCATAGTTCCAATCTAACAACACTGATATACTACAGTAAGTGGTAATTTCCCAGCAATGGCCTTAAAGATAAACGGATACCAATGTTTATTCCCCCTCTCTGCCAGACACCTCCTCCAGCCCACTTCATCATACAGGATGCAGTGGTGAGTACCATCTCCATCACCAGTAAGGACGGGTAGAACAACAGCGTTGACCCTCTTTCTGCTAATCGTTGGGAAAAGCTGGTTCTGTTCCTGTACAAGAAGACAATTTCCTGCCGTGATTTAGTAGTAGTAGTAGTAGTAGTAGTAGTAGTAGTAGTTTATTTTTTCAGTCATCATCTCACACAATACAATATACACCATCATTTATCAATATTTGATTTTTACAGTGACTGAAAAGGTACAGACTGAAGCATAGTGCTTATATCTGCCTGTCCTATATTCTTACCAAAGAAATACAAACATTTAGACTTTATTTACTGGCAAGATTGTCTATGTAAAGATAGTTGTATTCTGTAACTCTTTTGATGTCGGACCCACTCACAATTGATGTATGCAAATCATTGTAAACAATATCTCTAGCCCTAGTGAGAACATCATGAACAAAAACATAATAATATGAACAAGTCACAGTGGAACAGTAACATCATGCTTTTCCAGATGGCATTTTATTTTGAAAGTAGTTACCAATGGTTACAGGCAGCCATATGGGAAGAAGGCGAACTACACAAACATTCCGCGCATGTCTGTTTATCGCGCGTTTGTGTGTCTTAATCCCTGTGTGTGTGTGTGTGTGTGTGTGCGTGTCTCCCTCCAGGACCTGGACCCAGTGTTTGAGGAGGAGTCTAAGCCCATCTACTGCCAGGGCTGTCAGAGCATCTCCTTCTGCACCTTCACCCAGAGCAGCCTGCTGGTCGTCTGCTCCAAGTACTGGAGGGTGAGACACGTTACTAACCAGTAGTGTTATAAGTACTAAGTACTGGAGGGTAAGACACGTTACTAACTAGTAGTGTTATAAGTACTGGAGGGTGATACACATTACTAACTTGTAGTGTTACAAGTACTGGGGGGTAAGACATTACTAACTAGTAGTGTACTGGAGGGTAAGACCGAGGCCAGATTAAGAACGCACAGTGGTGTTTTTATGTCAATTTAAAAAAAAAAAAAAAAAAAAAAAAAAGCTGGATCCGTAACATTGTCCAACCAATCCTCCTGGTTTTCATGTTCAAGCACCGCCGGCGGCGGGCTGTCATCATTGCGGTCTGCCTCAGAGTCGGAGTCATTCGTGTTGGTGTTGGGGCTGGGCTGTGGAGATGTGGCGGGCGTATACGAACAGGTGGCAGCCACTGGTGGTGGTGGGCCGGCTGAACTAGAGGCTGCCGCTGCCTCTTCTCTGTCACTAGCATCAATAATAATAACGCTAGCATTCTCGTCCTCTCTGCCCGCGGCGCCTGGCTCAGCCTCTTTAACGTTGCTGCTACTACTAGTGCTAGCCAGGGGGCTATCCTCCTCCTTACCTGACGGGGTGAAAAAAGTAGAGATAGTCTGTATGCTTTGCCGAAGTAACGCGCTCTTTCTGTCCCTTTCCTGTTTAGATTTTAACTTAGCAGCTCTGCTTTCCCACCGTTTAACTTTTTTATCCATGTTTTTTGAGTCTCATATGATCATACAGTACTACTCGAGTCTTAGCCTACTTGATCAACTTGCAAGTGCAATTCTCGCGGTCAGTGGTCACCTGACCTGACCTGACAGTGACCCCTGGACATCAGTGTCACGTAGACTCAACGTCTCTCATCCCTCATTATCAAACAATCAATCATATTTTTATTTGCAATACAAAAGATTTAATAAAAATAGATAGAGAAGAGATGAGATGATACTAGTAGTCACTATAGATGCTGTGAAAGTAAACGCTGGATGAGGATCTGATTATATATATTTGTTTCGTATTTCTTTTATTTTTTTTACTAGTGTGTAGTGGAGGCCCCTAGTCACTAGGGGGAGCTCGATGATATCCGCTATCAGCACCGGCGGGTCTCTGCTGTCTGTCATGAATAATGATCCCAATCTGCCTCATTCGTGTCGGGGCTGCGTCTATTCTTTTACCAACGGATTTCCAGTTTCGCGTTCGCGTTCTGCGATCTGATTGGCCACTGACGTTTCTGGTGCAATCTGATTGGCCACTGACGTTTCTTAGGCGACTCTTTCGAAGTTGGTTAAGGTTAGAGTATGGAATCAGGGCTGGTGTTCTATCGCCCTGCTCTAAGACAAACTCTAACCTTAACCAACTTCGAAAGAGTGCCTAAGCTTAACCGGTGAAAGAAAGAGGCGTCACACGATTGGCGCTACCAGAAACGTCAGTGGCCAATCAGAGCGCAGAACGCGAACGCGGAACTGGAAATCCGTTGGTAAAAGTATTCAGGCGTCGGGGCTGGGATGTGGAGATGCAAGTTTTGACTTTTTATTGCTGTTTTTACCTCAAACGTAAAACCTCAAACTCTTATGAAGAGGAGAAAAAATACTCAAGATTAGCCACTTGCAGACGGCAGGGTGTGACGTACTGTATATTTTAGTTGATGAAATTGTTTTTTTATTTTTTCATATCGGTGTCACAGTATGACATCGATCTCCAAAATAATAAAAAAAAATGTGGGGCCTCCAAAAGGCATCTAGTAACGAGGGGCCTCCAAAAAAATAAAAAATAAAAGTTAAAAAATATATATATATATATTTGGGGCCTCTAGTGACGAGGGCCCCCCCAAAATTAACGAGATATGTAAAGTATCCAATATATTTAAATGTATTTTATTTGCGGATGACACTAATCTTTTTTTTTCTGGTGAGAATGTCCAGCAGCTTTTAGAGGTCATCACATCTGAAATGAAGAAATTGAAGGAATGGTTTGATAGAAACAAATTATCATTGAACTTGAGCAAAACTAAAATTATGTTGTTTGGAAACTGTAGATTGGATACTCAGGTACAAGTTAAAATAAATGATGTGATTATTGAAAGAGTTTATGAAAATAAATTCCTAGGTGTAATAATAGACCATAAAATCTGTTGGAAACCTCACATAAAACATGTCCAATCTAAACTCTCACGAAGCATTTCAGTCATGAGTAAAGTAAAGCACATCCTGGATAGAAAATCACTCTACATTCTCTACTGTTCACTAGTTTTGCCATATTTAAATTACTGTGCTGAAGTCTGGGGAAACAATTATAAGTCTACACTACAACCACTTTTTATACTCCAAAAAAGGGCCATAAGGATAGTTCACATTGCAGGTTATCGTGATCACACTAACATATTGTTTCTGGAGTCAAAGACATTGAAGTTAAATGATCTTGTGGAATTTAAAACGGCACAATTAATGTATAAAGCAAAAAGTCATGCACTTCCAAGAAACATTCAAGAATTGTTCTTTGATAGGGAGGGGGGTTATAATCTGAGGGGAGAACACAATTTAAAGGTGCTAAACGTACGCACTACCATGAGAAAACACTGCATCTCAATATGTGGAGTGAAACTGTGGAACAGTCTTAATGTGGTGTTAAAGCAATGTCCAAACATGAGACAATTCAAACTGATGTATAAGGAAATTATGTTCACAAGGTACAGGGATGAAGAAGGGACTTGATATTCACAGGTGTTTACATTTTTATTTTTGTTTCTATTTTATTTTATTTTATACATATATAGTTTTTGTTTTTTGTTTTGCATATATATATATATATATTTTTTTTTATGTTTAAAATAGTACACTCATTTGAGTAGTGGAAAAGGGGTAGGATTAAATAAGTGTATACTTCTTCCTACTCCTTTTCGAACATGCAGATTGAGTTGTTTTTCTTTTTTTGTTATTGTTTGTTGTATTCATTGCATGTTCGAAATAAAGACTTCAAATCAAATCAAAAGGTGAAATGATGTAACATTTATAGTAACAATCATCCTTAATCATTTATAGTAACAATGATGAACTGATACCTAGCGTTAGGTGTGAGATTTTATATACATACCGTATATTCAGTTATTACTCACTCAATCATGTCACCGTTCTATGCCTATTGGAATTATGATTGGTCAAAATGTGTGATCTTATGATTTCATCACATTTTTGCCTGTAGAGTTGGAATAAAACCAAATGGTTGAATTAAATAGTTATTTGATGTTAGGAAATACCGGTACTCCCCTGCTGTGATCAGTGCCCAGTAAGGGTTAGGCATTTAGAGGTCAGGGTTAGGGGTTATTGCAATGATATGATAATACAAGGTGTGTGTGTGTGTGTGTTAGGTGTTTGATGCAGGAGACTACTCCCTGCTGTGCTCAGTATCCAGTGAGAACGACCAGGCCTGGACAGGTGGAGAGTTCATCGCTGCTGACAAAGTCATCATCTGGACTGAAGATGGCTGCAGCTATATCTACAAACTACCTGCTAGGTAAATTATAATATCCTAACTAAGAAAACTAGCTAATCAGTACTCGTACTAATACCGCAGTCGTGTAAATTAGAAGTAGGTACAGTAGTAGTTAATGTATGTAAGACAAAGTCTTCATCTGGACTGAAGATGGCTATAGTTCTACAAACAACCTGCTAGACAATTAATATTACCATAACAAACTAAGTAAACTAGCTAATCATTAATCATACTTAGTGTTGATTAGAAATAGTTATGCAACACAAAATGATCATCTGGACTGAAGATGGCTTTCATTGTATTTTCAAACTACCTGCTTACTACTATATGCATTTATCTGCTGCCTGCTTGGTATCAACTACTGGTGTATTATTAGTATTACTACTACTACTACTACTACTACTACTACTACTACTACTACTACTACTACTACTACTACTACTACTACTACTACTACTACTACTAATACAATACTACTACTATATAATAATACAATACTTCAACCATTATCTGAAATAAAAATTAAATAATATCTAACCCTAACTAACCTTACCATCATGCACTTGTCCTAATATACTAACCTACACTGTAGCACTCAACACTTTGATGAACATTGTTACTCAGCTGATAGAGTTGTGCCCTTCCTTCTGAATTGTCGTACAGAACTTGTAAGTCGCTTTGGATAAAAGCGTCAGCTAAATGTAAAAAAATACTACTACTATATAATAATACAATACTACTACTATTATATAATACAATACTACTATATAATAATACAATACTACTACTATTATGTAACAATAATACAATACTACTACTACGATATAATAATACAATTCTACTATTATATAATAATACAATACTACTACTACTATATAATACAATACTACTACATATAATATTAATAATATAATACTACTACTATATAATACTACTACTACTATATCATTATACAATACTTATATTATTATAATAATATTAATAATACAATACTACTACTACTGCAACTACAACAGTACAACTATTGCCATGATAAGCTCTCATCCTTCATGTTTCTTCATCATGAGGTTAGTCAAGACGCTCTAGTATTCCCCTGTGTGTTTCAGCTGCCTGCCTGCCAGTGAACACTACCGCACTGACGTTGGGAAGACTAAGGAGGGTTCCATCCCTCCCCTCGTCTACAGCATCGCAGACCGCTCAGACAAACAGGTCTGTCCTCTCCGCCTGTCTCCTGCCTTCATCTGTCCATCCCTCCTATCCCTTCCTCCTTTTCTATCCTCTCACCATCCGTCTACCCCATCCGTCTACCCCATCCCCTCGTCTACAGCTTAACAGACCACTCAGACAAACGGGTCGGTCCTATCCGCCTGTCTCCTGCCTTAATCTGTCCGTCCCTCTGTCCCTCGAGCTCTCCCCCACCTCCTCCACCTCTCTATCCTATCTCCCCATCCTTTCGTCTACAGCTTAACAGACCTCTCAGACAAGCTGCTCTTTCCAGTCCTCTGGTGTCCTGCCTCTGTCTCTCCATTCCTCCAGCTCTTCTCCTCCTACCTCCATCTCTTCTCCATCCATCCCTCCCTTCCTCTACCCCGACCTCTTGTTTACAGCATCACACACCACTCGGACATCTCTCCATCCCTCCCTCCTTCTACCCATAGTCTACAGCCTAACGGAGCGATTGGAAAAACACATCTGTCCTCCTCTTGTCTCCCCACCCTTCTCCCCCCATCCTCTTCTCCATCCATCCCTTCATCCTCCCATGCTATCTCTCTTATTTCCCATCCTTCCATCTTCACATCCTGCCCTGTCTCTTTTAGGGCTGACCCCTATTAGTCGAATAGTCTACTAATCGATCGAAAGGAGCCGTAGTAGACTGCCAACCTATTAGTCGAATACTAATTCTTTTTATTTTTTTTATCATTCTTTCCAAAAGCAAAGAGGCCTAGAAGCGTGGCTAACGCTAATGGCACGCATATCAGAGGCTAACTGCCTAAGAAAACAGGCACAGAGGCACTGAAAGAGGATTTCACCCATCTAATGAACACACTAGACTAGACTAGACTAAACATCAAGATGTATCCATCAGTGGACCAATTGCATGCTTTTGCAGAGGACAAGAAGCCTTCAGTCGACTCCTTCAGACATTAAGCACCCCCCCACAGCCCAAATGGAATGATACAAAAATGTATCATTATATATTTTTTATATATATATATATATATATATTTTTTTTTTTATATTCGACTAATAGTTGACTATCGGCAAATTTCGGCCAATCATAGTCGACTATCCAAATCCTTAGTCGGGGACAGCCCTACTCTCTTTATTAGTCTGTATAATATCGCTCTCCTCCTTCCAACCAACCACCCCTCACTCCCTCCCTTTATTCCTCCATCCCTCTCTCCTTCTGTTCTTCTCATTCCTCCTATCTTCCATGTTACCTTGTGACACAAAGAGGGGTTGTCATGTTCTCATTCACCTTCTTATCAACTTCTTTTGAGATGGAAACAAGTGTTTTTCCCGTGTTTGTTTTCACTACAGATATAATAAAGGTCACGCACGCAGCACTCGTGTTGCATTCAAATAATATGTTTAAAGGTTCTCTGAAACTTAAGGTCAATCTACAAAAGTGGACGCAGTACTTATAATATTAATGATAAAAAAAAACTTTTTCAAATGCGTTTTTCTGATCCGTAAAGACGCAATATAAAATTGGTTCTATATACAGTACAACATTGATTAGTGCAGACAGATGTGAGACCGACACCTGTGTTGTACTACAATGTGTCATTTTCTATGTTATGTCTTGTGTTCATGGTCTTATATTCATTTGGTTTAGATTATTTAAGGCTGGATTTCAAACACATGGATTTGACCTGGTCCTTTTATTAACGCAATCTTTCAAAGACAACCTCTCCTCGGGGCGTCTGGGTGGTGCAGAGGTAAAAACGCTCGCCTTCCACCGCAGAGATGTGGGTTCAATCCCCGCTAAGCGGTACTTCCGGCTCCGTCAGACACTTCAACAAGCGCAATTGGCAGGTGTTCGTGGGCGGGAAGCCGGTGAGGGTATGAGTCCCGGCCGTTGCAACAGCGTCTGCTACTGGTGGTCAGCCGGGGCGCCTGTTCAGCGGGGAGGGGATCTGGGGGAGATGGCGTGAACCTCCACACGCGTTACGCTCTCCCAGTGAAACTCCTCGCTGTCGGGTGAGAAGAAGCGGCTGGCGAACGCCACGTGTATCGGAGGGCACATGTGGTAGTTCTACGCCCTCCCCAGACCGACGGGAGGGTAGCACAGCGACCAGGACCGTGACAGACGTGGGGAATTGGCAAGTAATTTGGGGAGAAAATGGTAGAAAGAAAATAATAAACATATTCTCTACTCAAAACAAAATAAATTAATTTTTTTTTGGTTTTATCCATGTCTCTGAACCTCACCCTCAGTCTTTTCTGTACATACTTAATTTAATACTTTTGAGTATGTTGTATGTATTTAATTTAGGACCTTTTTAGTATTTTGTACTCTTACGTGTATTAATTTGTTGTCTGTTTTTGTTGTTTTTATTTTGTTTGTTCTGTTGTTATTTCCTTTTTTGTTCCGTCTGCCGTTGCCCGCCACCTCCCGACCCTCGCCTCCCGCCCTCTCAGAAGGGGGGCGAAGGAGGCGAGGAGGAGGTTGTGGAGGTGCTGTGCCTCCCTCCCAGCGGGTGTGACTCCAAGCTCTACGTCCCAGAGCTGCATTACCACCACCGGCCTCTAGAGGCGCCAGTAAGCCCCCCCCCAAAAAAAACAGAGATTGAAGGCAGAAAAAAAGAGGGTGTTCTTACTTTCTAGACAAGCTGCAAAGAAGTTTGTGAAAATTGTGATGCATTTTTTTTTTAAAGTCCATGATCTCAAGAAGAGGTTGATTTTATTTGACATCCCCAAGTACATTAATCCAAATGCATACTCGGAAGGATGCAAAACACGTACATTTTCCTGTCTCCATTTTGGTTTAGTTATGGAAAGGATCTGCGTTGAGGTTAGGGCTTTGTAAAGAGTTTGTATCGGTGTTTATAAAAATTATAAATATTTCCCACATCCACAGGCCGGTTTCTTAATAATCTCTCACCCTGGTGTAATATGCAGCATAAGGGTTAAATACATCACATTCTGCGTATTGGTAAACCGAGTTCCGGCTTTGCAGCTTTGTCAGAAAGTGAGGACCCAGCCAGAGAGGTGCACACTCCAGCCAGCAGGACGGAGCTCTCACTGAAAACACTGGCCTCCACTCAGCGGCTCAGAATCGGACAGCCTGACATTAAATAGGACGTTTTTTTACACAGTGATCAATGCATCGTTTGTTTTTAACTTAACATAGAGGGGTTATGGGGACTTAGAACACCTCTCATACCGGGATCACACCACACAAAGTCACAGAGATTGTATTGTGGCCGAAACATCTCCAACGTCGAGGCAAAACGGGCGGTTTCACCCCCTTGTAGTGTGACATAATCAAAGAGCAACACTGTGGCATCTGGGACGCCCCGCGACACCCGGACAATAAGTCCAAACCTCTCCTCTCCTCCCTGATCCCTGGCCAACTTCACTGCGGCGACGTGTCGGGGACAGACGCGTAGAACGCCATCTGTCTCCCGGCCGAGACACGGCAAGATTTCATGACGCCGTGATATAACTTAATCCGACACGGTGACGAGATGTAAATATTGTGCGGTCTGATCCCGGCATTAAGAAGAAGGAGAGCCGACTGTTGAAGAGGGTTGCTGTCGACTCTTATCTCTCCTCAAATCACCACCTGATGATGACTTATCACCTTCAAATGGTGCTGAAATTTTGATTTGGAGTACGCTATTATATTGTGTTCCATCTGTTGAAAGTGATGTTTTCAGTTAGAGAGGATCATTAAGGGGCTTTGCTTCCTACCAACTCCATTACACCAGCCAATAATATGGCATGGGGATGTGACTAAAGCATATTTAATTTTATTTCAGGGCTAATGTCGAGGGCTCGTGCCAAATTGTTCCCACTAGAGAGAATTCAAATGAAGACGGTTTATACTCTATGACGCCACTGGGCCCAGTGCATTTTACATCCCCTATTGAATCGAACCATAGAAATGCATAGAGCGTTTATGTAGTATCCTATTCCCAAAGAGATTAAAGCTAGAGGGGACAGTATCTAAGAAGTACAGCCAAGGCCTTCCAACAGCTATCGCGTGATTAGAGGCAAATTCAGAAAAGTCCCACCTGTTCTCCACCCAGAAGACGACGCTGCTTCTTACTCATTCAGTCGTGGTTGGAACACTGAGCGTTATGCGTTACTGCCACTTAGTGGAAAGAGTGATGGGGCTCAGTAACATTGCAGAATAAATCTGAGCCTCTAGGTGGCGGTATACACGTGAAAGCAGTCATTTCCCCCCGGAACACGTTGTAGAAAAGATCATCTGACTCCAATGGCGTCGTGTCGCGAGGAACGGGATGCTTCAGTGCTGACTCTATGCATCTGTTCCTCACAGCACAATGTCGTTTGAGTCCGATGATCTTCTGCAATAATGTGCATTGGTGGAAGAAGTACACAGTTCTTTTACTTGAGTAAAAGTAGAAATACCCAGATAAATGCATATACCTTTTGCAGTAAAAGTATAAAGTTCCCTAAAATGAAAATACTCAGCGTAAAAGTACAAGTAGCTCAAAATTTTACTTTACTACAGTACTTAAAGAAAAATACTTTCCACCATTGTATGTGTCAGGGGAATTGACTCATGTGTACCGCCACCTAGAGGCTCGGATTGATTCTATAATGAGGTTACTGCAGTGGTGCAGTGGCAAATTGACACTGCGCGCGCATGCACAGTTTTTTTTGGCTGCTCTCGTCCTGCAGCTGGATACTATTGCCTCACAGCGCGGCCGTCAGCGCGCGGCCCAGAGAGCGCCGCTGGCTCTGCGGCTCTGCAGCTGCATGCTTCTCCGGGAGTCCGGTTGGATAATGCCATGTAAAAAGCGATTGCGCGTACTTCAGCCTCAGTGACCGAGGTATAACGCAGTTATACCGAGTTATACCAGCACTGCACCACTGGGTTACTGAACCGCATCACTCCTTCCACTTTCCAACCACCGCTGAAGCTCAAGCGCGGAAGAAGCAGCGTTTTCCCCCATGGGTAGAAAACGTGGGAGTGGAGTTCTACTGAATTTTGCCTCATACTGGCGCGGTAGGTGTGGGAACGCGTCGTCTGTACCGTGTAGACAAAAACAATCTCTTTGAGTCGAACCAATTCTCAGTCAGTGGTGGGACGCAGGAATAGCGGCATCATGGAAGGTTGTTATCGGGACGGGCGTCGAAATAGAAGGCAAAGGGATGAGGGAACGTTTAGTGGAGCTGGCCGGTGAGTGGATGCCTGGTTAAGAGCAGCCTTCAGCAGCCTGCTCGGTGTGCCCCTCTCGGCGACTGCCCGTCTGAATGACTTGACTGACAGACTCTGGTTCATCCTGGCTCCATGACCTCTGGCTCCATGACCTCTTCCCACTAAAATGACTCCTCCCACTCCAACTCCAAAAGCACCATTTCTTTCCCCTCATCTATCTTCATAACGGTTGAAGATGCATGCAAAGTCCCCAAGCTGCTTTTTACCCACAAATTGTCCCCACAGTATGTGAATCCCTTGAAGGTGAATAAACGTAAAGATGTATTTGCAGTAGGTTGTAGCTGAACCGGTGGTTAATTTATTTAAATGTTTGTATTTTTTTTAATTAAAATAAAACATTGATTCCTAGTGTCATTCTAATACGTAGTAAATGGAAAAAAGGTTCATGCTCATTCGATGTGGATTTATTGTCCATGACATTATTTTGTAGTCTATATACGGTGATGCACAAAGTTTGACTGGAGGAAGAGGTGTGGAAGCTGGTTATTTCGGGAGTGTTGATCTCTGCGTGGCTTCACAGCCCTCCCTCTTCTCTCTCTTAATGGTGCATTTTCTTCAGATGTTTAACCTGAATCCTATTGTTCTGTCGTGATTTAAACAATTTAAACTCAAAAGGCAACTGATTCCCTCATTTACAGTCACGTTGAGTGTGCATACAGGAATAAGCTAAAGAAAACGCATATAAAATCACACTGCATATACATGCTAAAGCATAACGATAAGACAACAAGGCGAGGCAAAAGTAAGGATAACAAATCAATTAAAACATGTACAACTTGATTGACAAAGGTTGGAGATCAAGGTTTTAAACTCTGCAACGGAGGGGAGAATCTCAAGCTGGTGGAGTTCATTCCATGAGCTACATGTAGGGATATCATAGCAAAATGATGATTAACCCTGTTCCGAGCAAACCCCCGACCAGCTAGTCACTAGAATGGGTTCCAAAATTACATTTCAATAATGATGTAGTATAAGGAGGTATATAGGTATATAGTATAAGGGCCTTAAAAATGAACAAATACCAGTGTTTGTTGTGCCTCTCCATCAGCGAGGACCAACCAATGTCACCCGGAGGAGAGCAGACACTATTTCCTCATTTATTTCTTCACCTTTTCTTGAGTTGGACCAACTACAATTAGGGAAACGGTTGAGGAAATCGTGTCCACAGTTCACTGGGGGTCTGCTCTCCTCTGGGTGACACCATCCGATAGTTTCTCAAGGGGGCAAATGCAGCCGAGCTCTCGAGATGTGGAACTGTAGACTGAGTTGTATGTCCGATTATCACATTATCACGACAGAACGATAGGATCCAGGTACAAATAATCTGCGAAATGCCTCTTTTAAAACCTTCCCATCTTTTGGTTTTGCATTTTAATCACATCTTTACCTTAGATGTGGTTTGGTTTGTTGTGTATCCGTGGGTTTTGTTTGTGATTTTGTCTGTGTGTGTGTGTGTTTGTGTGTATGCATGCCTACGTGCGCACAAGTGTATTTTAACGCAGCACAAAAAAAAGCTCAGTTGGTGGCACTTTGCATTTATCCCCTTGTGGTCGTTTGCAGGGCATTCAGACAGTTTAAAACACACTGCAGCTTCACTGGATCTCTTTTGAAGTCTTGTCATGTTGAATTGACCTATCTCAAGCCCTGCCCTCTTCTCTTGATCCTCCAATCGCAAGTGTTGCTGTCCGAGGGAAGCAACGGGTGTGATTGGAGGATCGAGGAAAAAAGTGCGGGGCTTGCGATGGGTCCAATTGACAAGTCGGAGTCAGGCCATCCCAAAAGACCTGAGGTCCACTAGCTTCCATCCCTCATCCATCATCAGTATGATGGATCTCCACACTCGCTCCACCCACCAGCATCTCTTGACCTCCTTCGTTATGGCCTCCTTATAAGTAGAGTCTTTGGTAGCCATTTTCTCTGCTGCCAGAACAACGATGTGAGGGGTTACATGGTCCAGATAGGACACGTGTCAGGTTGTAGAGGCTACTCGTCCACAGCTATAGGCTAGTTTGACTAACTTTTAACTGCCAAGTACACTATTGTTTTTTGTCCACCACTGTTGCTGTATATTATATATATATTCCTTTTTCCTATCTAGACAGGAGGAAAGCCAATAAACAATCAAATAACATCCGACACAGTAACGTTGCGTGTAGATGAAGAATTCTTGCATGCGAGTAGAATGTATATGGATTGCAGTTAAACGTGGTCAGCCCCTTCCAGCTTGCTAATAGCAACATTCTCCAGGCACCTTCCATAGCATGACATGTTCTCCACTGCAAGCCAACTGACCCCCCCCCCCCCCCCCTGCCCCTTGGTAATATTGTACTGTAATGACTAGTATATGTCAGGCTAGGAATCTCCCCACAGTGGCTGACGGATTTAAATTAGCTTCGTCTGTCATGCCAACCAAACTGATATTTCTATGTTAAAATGCTGACAATTGGGTATGTGGCCGCTGCTAGGGTAGACAAACCCACAGCCAAATATCAATCAGTGGTGACTTGAGTCACTAATGCCATGTTGTTTATAAACCTATCCCTGAGAGTCGAAGACAAAAGGCTATGCTGCCCTGCTCACATCTCTACCATTTCTCTCCTCAGTAACCCCCTGGTTTGATCATAAACACCAAGTGAAATTGACTGCATTCACAGAATGGGAATGATATACGACTATAGAAGTGGATATTGGTACCTAGGAGGAATGAGCAGGAGAGGACGGTATCACCGGGAAAAGCCAGTACTGGGAGTTATGGCACAGAGTGACACAGGGGGACAGGTCTCTATCTCTTTCTCACTGCACAATGTCATGCCCCTAATTCTGGCTCCCAGTGACAACATTGTCCTGTCCTGTGAAGTTCCTCCTAGGCTTGTATGTAAAATTGCTGTGTGGTGGTGAGTTTCCCTGCACTCTTCTATGCACTCAGACGCTCATTGATCCAGAGTCATAGACTGAGCAGATTTTGTTCATGTCTATGATTCTTGATTTTGTCCATGATGATCTTCAGTGGACAGAAGATATTGTACTCGGTGCTACCATATCAAGGGAAACTCACCTTTTGAATAGAAGAAATTTGGTTTTCTGGTTATGTATCTTTCCGGCACTGTATTGTTTACAGTGGTGTGTGTCCTATCCCTGCCTGTGTACAGCTCCAATAGAACCAAGCAATCGCATACAGGGGTGGACATTTGGTAGCTCAGGTGTCACCCGAGCACAAATACCATGAAATATGACTTCCTGTAAATCAGTTTGGCCTTCAAAATAAATGTCAGTTTCTGCACATACATTTTGAAGGCCACCTAGCTAAACAGGGAGTCACATTTCATATTATTTGTGCTGGCTTGACACCTGGGGAACCAAATGTGATCACCCCTGAGATTTAACCTGGCAGCTCCCCTGTAGCCCAGTAGTGTTTGATTTCTGTGGTCTCATTCTGTACTCTCAGGAAAATTACAATGTTGTACATTTAGCCGAGAGTGCAGAATGACCGCTTTCCAAGCCTCAACCTCGGCCACATTCTGGGCGTGCAGGAGACGCTGCTACAGGTGTGTTTAGCGAGGCGTGGCGCTGTATCTCCAGGCTGTAGTCTTTCCCTGGATCCTTACATGTCTGTCTGCGTGTCCAGCTCCTCATCTGCCCTCCGGTGACGCGGTTCTTCTACGGCCGGCGGGAGCCGTTCCACAAGCTGCTGATCCAAGGAGACTCCGCTGGTAGACTGTCGTTATGGAGCATCCCTGAGAACGCTCCTCAGACACTGTCCTCTGCTACAGGTAAGAGATGGACGGACGCATGCATGCATGGACGGATGGATGGATGGATGCATGGATTCATGGATGGGTGGATGGATTGATGCATAGCTGACTGCATGGATGGATGGATAGACGATGGATGGATGGATGGATGGATGGATGGATGGATGGATGGATAGACTGATGCAAGGTTGGATGGATGGATGGATGGATGGATGGACATGTTCATGCATATGCACTCTGTAGAAGTCGTTGATATTTGCACAATTTGTATTTGTATTTATTTATTAACAAGGCGTGTTTTTTTTAACATTTATTTAACCTTTATTTACCCAGGCAAGCAAGTAAGAACAAATTATTATTGTATTTATTGTCAAAGTATGCATAATGTTGTGTTAATTACACCACAAGAGATATGTAATGTTAATTACCTGAAATGATTCAGTTTTTTGGAGGGGGAACCCTGCATATATCGGTATCGGTTGATATCGGTATCGGAAATTAAGAGTTGGAGGACAATATCGGTATATCGGTATCGGTAAAAAAGCCAATATCGAGCATCCCTATTTTCCAATTGAGTTTATCTTTAACTAAGATCCCTAAGAACTTTGTTGAAGTTACTTGTTTACTTGTTAATCTTCTGCACAACTTAAAAACAGGCGCACGAGGAGGCATCTTTCCAGGTAAATGCTTTTTGTTTATAATCCCTATGTAAAGGAATAGGCTATGACAATGCAGTGTGTGTTTAGTAGTACCAAAGTCTGTCCAAAGAGAAGACGGTTCACTCTGCCGCCACCTTGATAACCGGGACTAACCAGACCTGACCCCTGTCACTTTGAATGGGGAGTCATCCGTATCTAAGAATCTGTCATACATTTCATTGTTTATCTTTCACATTTGAAGTCACTGGTAAATTGGTGATAAAAAAATGCAATTTTTCCACTTTTACACATGCACCACCTGCCACAGAGTCCTTGGTTGCCGTGGCAACCACTCACTGCACGATTCCCAGCCTTTTAACTCATTGACTGCCACGCTGTTTTTCCATCTGTACTCCCCGCCGCCAGTGTTTTTGACCATTTTCACGATGTTTGCAGACTCATCGTATATTCTATATTATGGCTATGGAGACAATAGTATGGCTCATTTGAAAGGCAATTTTTATACTCCTACAGGGAACAAACCGTTTTATTTCTACATACCTTCGTTCCTGCGCAATCCCAGGCTAAAAGCCGTCCAGTTTAAAAATAATCCAGGCTTGTTTCCTGGAACGCGAGATATTGCATGTTTTGTGTGCAGCATGCGCATTTAGTGATTGTTGCTCACCTGACACCTATATTATTTCCAGGTCAAAGGCAAACATGACTATAAATAGAATGGTTCTATTCACAAAGCCACCATGGGATGGGGGTCCCTCACGGACTCGTCCGGCTGACTGTTTAGTATAATAATAATAAAAAAAAACATAAAAACAGAGTATACTCGTTTTTGGCAGTTAACGCATGGGCGCCAAAAAAGAATATACTAGTTTTTCGCAGTCAATGAGTTAACAGAGATGGTGATTCATTTCAAATGTCTCCAAAAGTCACATTTAAC
Organism: Notolepis coatsorum; assembly: GCF_963971535.1. Lineage (NCBI taxonomy): Eukaryota > Metazoa > Chordata > Actinopteri > Aulopiformes > Paralepididae > Notolepis > Notolepis coatsorum. The sequence continues at coordinate 31,173,509 of NC_140175.1, read as the reverse complement.
CTCAAGATAAAGGAACCGTCTTCTTAAATTTCCTCTCTGTGTGTTCAGTAGAAAGTTATCCGGCTGCAAGGTAGCCTAGCTTAGCACAAATTCATGGAAGCGGATACCGACTACTAGCCTAGCTTAAAACACTGGGAGAGGTGGTTTTGGCCACCAGCTAGGCTAGCTGGTCCGTATATACTTCCATGTTTTACTCAACATAAAATCACATCACATTTTCTTTTCTTTTTTTTTGATTTTTTTTTTGCGTTTTTATCGCTTTATTGCTACTGGGCAGTCCAGTAGAGAGAGACAGAGGAGGAATGGGAGACAGAGTGGGGGGAAGACATTCGGCAAATAACGACGGGTTCGGGAGTCGAACCCGGGTCGGCCGTGTCGCGGCTGAGCGCGCTATGTGGTTCGCCACTGGGGCGCCCCAATCACATCACATTTAATTATTTTCTCTGAATATGTTTGTTTTGTAGTAGTAAGGGTAGTAATAATAATTATAATAATAATAACTTTATTTATATAGCACCTTTCATACATGGATTGCAGCTCAACGTGCTTCACAGTAAATAGCATAAAATGAACATGGGCATAAAATGTGCATACAGTTGACAGAATAAAAGCAATGCATCAAGTGCAGACATAAGAATAGGTATACAATTCAATAAAAGTAGTGCAATGTAGAAAGTAGTTTCTTTGTTGACGCCATCTTTAGTGTTACAGATTTTGCCATTCACAACTGCCACAGTGCTCTGTCTCCTCATTATACAGTATATATACTGTATCTGGTAGTAGTGCATCCGTTAGTTAGTATGTCAAGCATTGGAATGAGGCTGTGATGGTGGTGAAACATGGTGAGATGGCGACATCTAGTGGCCAAACAAGTCATTACAGGCCAGCCAGAACTTCCCCAGGAGATTGTATCCAGTGTTAAAGTTGAATGCTCAACAAACATGTGCTTGTGAGGATCATGCAGAGTACCTCAGACGAAGAACCCTATAACTCTGCTTTAGGTTTTCAGAGGAGCAATGTATTTCAACTTTATTGTTAGTTATATGGTTAGAGTGTTGTTCTTCATTCATAGTTAAAGGGGTACTTCATTGCACATAATCTCACACACATCCAAAAACAGTTTTGCACACATTCATTTAATTTGTTGGAATATGGCCACCAGTGATGTCATCGGGGACATTGAATCCTTGTGTTGATGTTAATTACAACTCAATGAAGTTATAAGGTGGCAGTCCCTATAAGACGAGGTAGTATTATTATTATTGCAATTCTTTCCATCTACATCATTTCCTGGTGCAAGGATTTAATGTCTCCGATGACATCACTGGTGGCCATAGTCAAAGTAATTTACTCTTAACTGTCAAACTAAATTATTATGTGCAAAACTGCTTTGTTTCCTCAGTGCAAGAGTTACCTTTTGAGGAAGTGCTTATGATTCACATAATGCACTAACGTTCCAATAGACGACGATGGGAATGGATCTCCTTCTTCACCGTCCGAGTGGAACCCGTGTTGATGGTGGCTTTCTTGTAACATTAGATTAGATTAGAGGTTATTGTCATTATACAGCACAAGTACAACGAAAATAAATCTGGAATCCAACCAGAGTGCAAATGTAACGGTAAAGTGCAATAAGATAAGATAAGATGATCCTTTATTGATCCCCTTGGACGAAATTCTGTGTAATAGTAATATACAATGTGATTAAACTGGGTATAGAATATATAAATGAGTGCTACCGAGTGTAGTGCTAATCAGATGTATGTACAGAGTTTTAATATTAATATGTCCAATGATACAGGTATAAAGACCCTATGAAAGTATATAATTCTCCAAATTGTTAAAAGGTGTATGTTGAGCTTGCAGTCAACCTGAGCATGAAGGAATCATGTCCCCTTTCTGAAGCCACATTTAAATAAATAAATAACACATTGCAATGGATCTGTTTCTCTCTCCTCTCCGTCTTTTTCTTTCTTTCCTCCTTTCCTTCCTTCTTTCTCCCTCCCTCTGTAGAGCTTGAAGTGTCCTCTACTATCAGCCTCCAGGAGTCCTTTGACAAGTTGACTCCGCTGTCGGCAGGAATCATTGACCAGCTTAGTGTGCTGCCTGGAGGAGATGAGCCCATCAAGGTGTGCAGCTTTATCAACTGTCCTATCATAACTATCTGTTGCTGCAGTTACTGTCCTGTCATGAAGTTTCAAGTTCAAGTTTCAAGTTTCTTTAATAGTTGTCATACAGAAGTACAGAATACTTTTGTACAAAATGCTTCTTACTGTTGCGCTCCAGAGACTGTGCATGACAAGATAAGTATGAAATAAAAACATAGTAAAAATTAGAAGTAAAAAAAGAGGTCACAGTGTTCAGTTGGAACTGTTGTTGTAGTTACTGTCCTGTCATGAAGTGGAACTGTTGTTGTAGTTACTGTCCTGTCATGAAGTGGAACTATTGTTGTAGTTACTGTCCTGTCATGAAGTGGAACTATTGTTGTAGTTACTGTCCTGTCATGAAGTGGAACTATTGTTGTAGTTACTGTCCTGTCATGAAGTGGAACTGTTGCTGTAGTTACTGTCCTGTCATGAAGTGGAACTATTGTTGTAGTTACTGTCCTGTCATGAAGTGGAACTGTTGCTGTAGTTACTGTCCTGTCATAAAGTGGAACTGTTGCTGCAGTTACTGTCCTGTCATGAAGTGGAACTGTTGCTGTAGTTACTGTCCTGTCATGAAGTGGAACTGTTGCTGTAGTTACTGTCCTGTCATGAAGTGGAACTGTTGCTGTAGTTACTGTCCTGTCATGAAGTGGAACTGTTGCTGTAGTTACTGTCCTGTCATGAAGTGGAACTGTTGTAGTTACTGTCCTGTCATGAAGTGGAACTGTTGTAGTTACTGTCCTGTCATGAAGTGGAACTGTTGTAGTTACTGTCCTGTCATGAAGTGGAACTGTTGTAGTTACTGTCCTATCATGAAGTGGAACTGTTGCTGCAGTTACTGTATCATGAAGTGGAACTGTTGTAGTTACTGTCTATCATGAAGTGGAACTGTTGCTGTAGTTACTGTCTATCATGAAGTGGAACTGTTGCTGTAGTTACTGTCTATCATGAAGTGGAACTGTTGCTGTAGTTACTGTCTATCATGAAGTGGAACTGTTGCTGTAGTTACTGTCTATCATGAAGTGGAACTGTTGTTGCAGTTACTGTCTATCGTAAAGTGGAACTGTTGTAGTTACTGTCCTGTCATGAAGTGGAACTGTTGCTGTAGTTACTGTCCTATCGTAAAGTGGAACTGTTGCTGCAGTTACTGTCTATCATGAAGTGGAACTGTTGTAGTTACTGTCTTATCGTAAAGTGGAACTGTTGTAGTTACTGTCCTATCATGAAGTGGAACTGTTGTAGTTACTGTCCTGTCATGAAGTGGAACTGTTGTAGTTACTGTCCTATCATGAAGTGGAACTGTTGTAGTTACTGTCCTATCATAAAGTGGAACTATTGTAGTTACTGTCCTGTCATGAAGTGGAACTGTTGTAGTTACTGTCCTATCATGAAGTGGAACTATTGTAGTTACTGTCCTGTCATGAAGTGGAACTGTTTCTGTAGTTACTGTCCTGTCATGAAGTGGAACTGTTTCTGTAGTTACTGTCCTGTCATGAAGTGGAACTGTTGCAGTTACTGTCCTATCATGAAGTGGAACTGTTTCTGCAGTTACTGTCCTGTCATGAAGTGGAACTGTTTCTGCAGTTACTGTCCTATCATGAAGTGGAACTGTTTCTGCAGTTACTGTCCTATCATGAAGTGGAACTGTTTCTGTAGTTACTGTCCTATCGTAAAGTGGAACTGTTGCAGTTACTGTCCTATCATGAAGTGGAACTGTTGTAGTTACTGTCCTATCATGAAGTGGAACTATTGTTGTAGTTACTGGTTGTCATGAAGTGGAACTGTTGTAGTTACTGTCCTGTCATGAAGTGGAACTGTTGTAGTTACTGTCTATCATGAAGTGGAACTGTTGCTGTAGTTACTGTCCTATCATAAAGTGGAACTGTTGTAGTTACTGTCCTGTCATGAAGTGGAACTGTTGTAGTTACTGTCCTATCATGAAGTGGAACTGTTGTAGTTACTGTCCTATCATAAAGTGGAACTGTTGTAGTTACTGTCCTATCATGAAGTGGAACTGTTGTAGTTACTGTCCTATCATGAAGTGGAACTGTTGTAGTTACTGTCTATCATGAAGTGGAACTGTTGTAGTTACTGTCTATCATGAAGTGGAACTGTTGTAGTAGTTACTGTCCTATCATGACGTGGAACTGTTGTAGTTACTGTCCTGTCATGAAATGGAACTGTTGTAGTTACTGTCCTATCATGAAGTGGAACTGTTTCTGTAGTTACTGTCTATCATGAAGTGGAACTGTTGCTGTAGTTACTGTCCTATCATGAAGTGGAACTGTTGCTGTAGTTACTGTCCTGTCATGAAATGGAACTGTTGTAGTTACTGTCCTGTCATGAAATGGAACTGTTGTAGTTACTGTCCTGTCATGAAATGGAACTGTTGTAGTTACTGTCCTATCATGAAGTGGAACTGTTGCTGCAGTTACTGTCCTATCATGAAGTGGAACTGTTGCTGCAGTTACTGTCCTATCATGACGTGGAACTGTTTCTGTAGTTACTGTCCTGTCGTAAAGTGGAACTGTTGTAGTTACTGTCCTATCGTAAAGTGGAACTGTTGTAGTTACTGTCCTATCGTAAAGTGGAACTGTTGTAGTTACTGTCCTATCGTAAAGTGGAACTGTTGTAGTTACTGTCCTATCGTAAAGTGGAACTGTTGTAGTTACTGTCCTATCGTAAAGTGGAACTGTTGTAGTTACTGTCCTATCGTAAAGTGGAACTGTTGTAGTTACTGTCCTATCGTAAAGTGGAACTGTTGTAGTTACTGTCCTATCATGAAGTGGAACTGTTGCTGTAGTTACTGTCCTGTCATGAAGTGGAACTGTTTCTGTAGTTACTGTCCTATCATGACGTGGAACTGTTGTAGTTACTGTCCTATCATGACGTGGAACTGTTGTAGTTACTGTCCTGTCATGAAGTGGAACTGTTGCAGTTACTGTCCTATCATGAAGTGGAACTGTTTCTGTAGTTACTGTCCTATCATGAAGTGGAACTGTTTCTGTAGTTACTGTCCTATCATGACGTGGAACTGTTGTAGTTACTGTCCTGTCATGACGTGGAACTGTTTCTGTAGTTACTGTCCTATCATGACGTGGAACTGTTGCAGTTACTGTCCTATCATGAAGTGGAACTGTTGTAGTTACTGTCCTATCATGAAGTGGAACTGTTGCAGTTACTGTCCTATCATAAAGTGGAATTGTTTCTGCAGTTACTGTCCTATCATGAAGTGGAACTGTTTCTGTAGTTACTGTCCTATCATGAAGTGGAACTGTTGCAGTTACTGTCCTATCATAAAGTGGAACTATTGTTGTAGTTACTGGTGTATCGTAAAGTGGAACTGATGTTGTAGTTACACCAGTTCGCTACACCAGTATTACCACCTGCAATTTAGCCTGCCAGAGTAAACTAAGCCTTCATGCAACACTAAACATAGATAAAAAAAATAATAATAATAATACATTCTGTGTTAGTTTGCCATATTGTTGTGATTCTGACTGTGATTCTGGATCTGTTTATTCTCATTCAGGTGACGGCCAGCGTCTACATTCCCTCCCAGGGTCGGCTGGTTTGTGGCCGTGAAGATGGCAGCATTATCCTGGTGCCTGCTACCCAGACTGCCATAGTACAGCTACTACAGGGAGAGCACATGCTGAGGAGAGGTGAGAGAGAGGGATGGATGGGTGGAGGTGGAGGGGTGGAGGAAGGGATTGTAACATCATATTATTTCTTGCTCACTCAGGAGACCACATGCTGGTGAGAGATAAGCTGGAGAGGGAGGGAGGGAGAGAAAGATAGACTCTCTGTACTCCTAATCTTTGACATGTTAGCTCTGGTTGAGCTGCTGCTGCTGTTCTCATTGCAGACAAACCCTCTAGGGCAGTGTTTCTCAACTGGTGGGTTGCGACCCAAAAGTGGGTCGCGGATGTGTGTGTATTTTTTTTTTAATAATTTGCACTACCTATCTTTGTGAAAGTGGCTTCTCAGCTCTGGTCCAGCTGAAGACAAAGCAGAGGAACAGATTGGACATTGAGCATGACCTCAGAGTTGCTTTGTCTACCATCACCCCAGACTTTGAGACTCTTGTCAGAAAACGGTTATTACCAGATAAGGGTCTCTCCATTTATTCGGCTTCTTGTATAGAAACTAGAGCTAGCTTCCCTATGATTAGCAGAAGGAGAGTTTCTGAAGCGGTGTGTCTGTTATGGAGACATGCAGTGGCTTCCACTCTTAAGCCCTTAGACTCTGTTTATCATTGAGCCATTATATTTATCTCGATGATGGTTATGGTACTCACCATTGTATCCTATACAATAAGGTCAGCTGGTCCTCTGGCAGAGACGGGAGTTGCATTGGAATCTGTTTATTTATAAAGCCATAATTAGAGGCTAATTACATTACTTCTTTATTGGAATGGACCACTGGACCCTGTCGTACACTATCCAGTGATTAGCTTACACTTAACACTTTGATTGCCTAAGGCTAAATTCATGATATACCATAGGTTGCCAGCTCTATTTGTCTATGGAGAAATTCCCCTTCTTTGCAGGGCTATAACTTTTTAAATTCTATTGCTAAATTGCATTATATTGATGATCAAATACAGTTTGATAGCAATCGGCGCGATATAAAAAAATCCAACTGGACGGACTTCTGGAAGTTACTACACGTCATCTGATGTTGACCGGATGGGCGAGGGGGCGTTTATAATTCCGTGGGCAGCGTTATACCATTCATCTAATGTGGGTCAAATGTTCATCAGATCAGTTAGTATAGAAGACATTGAAAAATAACGCTGAATCTTACCGTATCTTCCTCGCGCCGTTGGGCGATGAGCGTGGAGTATACATTTTCCTATTATGGGATGTTGGAATACCCGGTCCATTTCCAGGTTGTATAATGGTATATACGTCCAAATCATGTTGTTTATCGAGTTATTGGCAACGGATCGCTATGTATTGTGACGAGCTAGAGTGCCGGGACCTTTACCGAGTGCCCGGAAGTAATATGGGAGAACAGCACATCGTCCAAGTAACTTCCTGTTAGGCGATTGCGCCGATCGGCCACCAGATGGCGCTCTTGAACCGCTAGAGGGTTCAGTGAGGCTTTTTGGTGGGTCTCAGGCCAGCGGATGGGAAATATGAATCCGATCACAGATTTTTGAAATATTGATATCAAAGACGAGTTACGGCGTCTTCGGCAACTTGAGCATGGCGGGGAAGGACGCCTAAACACGTCTTCCGGCAGTTAAAGTGTTAAGAGTTTTTTTGTATTTTATTTTTTTTTATTATTTTTTAAACAAACACATAAACAAACATGACAACACATGATAAGATATACAAGCATTAGTTGACAGTGCACATCCAATGAAATCACCATTTAGTTAATTGTCTTATACAGGATATACCCTTAATACCTGTTATCTAAAAACCTACACACATATGCTCTAGCTCGTACCCCCCCCTCCCGGACCCCCCATTGGATAATCCATCCATTATCCCTCGCTCCTAACCAGACACTACCATTATATGCTAGCTTTTATTTTCTCCACCACTTCTAACCACAATGTCATTTTGGATTCATTGAGACCCAAAATTCTTGCTGTAGTTATTTCTTGATAGATCACATCGAGACTTACACTTAAGAGTTTGTATTGAGCTTGGTAGATCTGCTTTTGGCTTCTCTGCCCCTACCTCATGGAATACCCTGCAGAAAACTCTGGAACTAGACATTCTAGTGTCTATGGGTCGGTTTAGAACCTAGATGACCAACCAGGTCACCACAATATGCAATTGTTTTTAACCTCTTAAGTACCGGGCCAAGATTTATTTCACGTCACAAATAGATCAATACTCATATTTTGTGATGTTGTGTTTATTTTTCAAATGTAGCCAAGAGTAAAGACCCCAACCCTATCAAAACAGCAGTCAACGTGTATATTTTCAGCACTATGTTTGTTGCAATGATTTTAAGTGTTGTTAGCGAAATATGAGCTTATAAAAAATCTCTGCGGATTTAAATGGAAATCTGAGGTTTTAGACGTGAGGACAGGAAGCCGTCATGAAATCATTGTAGTCCTAAGAAAGGGGAGACCCAGTGCTTTCGATGGACGTCTAAATTTCATAAAACTATACTACCCAGCTCACACCAGCCGCAGACTACTGAAGTCCAACCTATTTCTTCTTAGAAATAATGATGCGATTGTCGTGCTTATATCTCACGGATCGAACAAACCTCAACATTATTGCTATAAAATACAATGTATATTGTTTATTTACCTTTCTGTGAACGTCTAGAAAAAAACGCATCTCAATCCAGTATAAAATGGCGGAGCTATGGACAAAATTGGACATTATATGAAAGTAACTGTACTTACAGTAGATTTCATTCAGTCTTTGCTGCCCTATACCGGGCGCCTGGTGGTACTAAATCCAGATTGAACTCTGCCATTGGAAAAGGGGGATTTGGCCAGATCCATAGATGTATGACTTGGCCATAATACGGTAATTTATAGGCCTGATATTCTATATTCTATATTCATATTTCATATTGCATGTGTCCAGATGGCAGAATTCAGTACTGTATCTACAAAAAAACCTGTGAATCATCTGCACTTTGTTAGTTTGCTTAGATTCTTTGTACACTTGATCTCAAGGATGTGCTGAATCAGCTCAGTTTTGGTCAATGTTAGCATGGGGTTATTCACCTTCAAAGACGAAAAAAGATATCAAATATTTCTGACACTGGGAATACATTCCCTGAGGTCCATAGATGTCCCTAGATACCAAGAACATTCAAATGGACCTTGTAGAAGTGGAGCAATCTTCCATTTACGTATGTACTTTTAGGCGAATTTTCAGAAAATATGGCTAGGGCTTAACAGGTTAAATTGATACCTCTGTTTCATTTAAAAAAAAAAATGTATGTGCTCTTAATTGTCCCGATTGTTTGATGTTTCTGTAATTTATTTTGCACTATTACGACACTGTGAACGAGTTTAACTGCTCAGTATATTTATCGAGTATAAATAAAGATTGAATGAATGAGAAAATAACGGAAAACCTGGTCGAGAACCATTTTCAGGCAGGAAAAGCCTTAAGCCCCTGGTATTCAAAACATTTCAAATAGAGATTGAATGAATAGTAGCTTGAGTTCATTTCTCTCTCTCTCTCCTACCAGGCTGGCCCCCCCATCGGACCCTGCGCGGTCATCGTAACAAGGTGACGTGCGTGCTCTACCCGTACCAGCTTTCCCCGCGGTACGACCAGCGCTCGCTGGTGTCCGGCGGCGTGGACTTCTCCGTCATCGTCTGGGACATCTTCACTGGAGAGATGAAGCACATCTTCTGCGTCCATGGAGGAGAGATCAGCCAGCTGATAGTCCCGCCCGAGAACTGCAGCGTAAGTTCTCCACTCCTTTTTGCCTTCCTCCTCCTCTCTCTTCCCTCCCTCCCTCCCTCCTCCTCTTCGTCCACTGATCACTCCAACTCTAGTGTTAGGTAAGGTCCAAAGTCATGTTCAACTTCAAAGCGCTGACTCCTATTTCTCATTTTCATTGGAACACATTGTGACATCGTTGTTCTTTTTCTAATCCCAGTGTATATTAGACTCTATAAGAGTATATTTAACATTAACTTGCTAATTGTTAGCATTTTACGGCTGCTTTGATGTGGTAATAATGTGAACATTTTATCATTAATATTCCATCTTCATTCGAATTTGCCTAATTTCAGCCTTCAGATGGTATTCTTAGGTACAATGAACAGCCCTAATATGTATTTGGCTTCAAAGGTTCAAATGTACTCCGTTAGGATCTCTGTTTAACAGTACTGTATATTTGCATATCTTGTATGTCACAAAAGTAATCGTACTGTATACCTGTATGTCATGTTCCCACCCACCCACCCCCTCCAAATATATAGTTTCCTCCCCCTCGTATGTATATATTTTCTGTTAGGATCTCTGTTTAACAGTACTGTATATTTGCATATCTTGTATGTCACAAAAGTAATCGTACTGTATACCTGTATGTCATGTTCCCACCCACCCACCCCCTCCAAATATATAGTTTCCTCCCCCTCGTATGTATATATTTTCTGTTAGGATCTCTGTTTAACAGTACTGTATATTTGCTAATACACATTGGCCGTATTAGGGGGTGGGAAACTGATGGTTGGGGATCGGGCGTTGTGGACAGCGACTCCTACAGGTCGGTTGGTGCGCCTGCGCAGTAGAATCAGGAAGTGTCGGGGGCAGCGTGAGCCTCCCACGCGTTACTCCTCGCCACTGAGAGATCGAGCTGCGCAGGTGAAAAGATGTGACTGCTGTTACCTCAAGTACCGGAGGGGACTTGTGCTATGTATGACTTAGTCCACATTGCAGCCGGCTTGTGGGAGGCAAGAAACAGCGTTCGTGACAGGGGAGGGTTGAATTGGATGAAAGAAATTGGGATGGGAGAAAATATAGAAAATGGGAGAAAAAGTGGACCAAAAAAAAAACAGTACTGTATATTTGCATATCTTGTATGTCACAAATGTAACATTACTGTATACCTGTATGTCATGTCATAAATGTCATGATATATCTGTATGTCATGTATGTCATGAATGTCATTATGAATTGAAAATAGGGGACCCTGATGTAAACAAGATTAAAGTCTTTCTCTGGTCTGCATCCCCTTAACAATTGTGTGTATTGAGGCGTACTGTATTGTACCCATTCTGCATTCTGTTAATAAAGTTTTCAATCAATTAGAGTCAAATGATGACACTGAGGACGTGCTGTAGTCCCCCCTCTCTATTTTTCCTTCCCTCTCTCGCCCACCTTCCCTCATTCTCTCTCTCCCCTCCCGCTCTCTGTCCTCTTTCTCTCGCTGTTTTCCTCAGACAGTGTGAGTATAACCCCCCCTCTGCCTCTCTCTCTGTCCTCTCTCTCTCGCCATTTCCCCCCCTCTGCTTCTCTCTCTCTCGCTCTCACTCTCACTCTCGCTCTCTCTCCCACCTTCCCTCATTCTCTCTCCCCCCTCTCTCTTTCTCTCCCCCCTCTCTTTTTCTCTCCCTCCCACCTTCCCTCATTCTCTCTCTCTCCATCCCTCTCTCTGTCCTCTTTCTCTCTCCGTTTCCCTCAGACGGTGTGAATATAACCCACCTCAGCCCCCCCCCCCCCCCCTCTCCATTACAATGCTAACCGTAAATAAGGCGGCGGTAGTGTTAGCAGAGCAACTTAATGACTGTCTCCGCTTTATGACCTGTCAATAGTTCAACTGCCAATAGTTCTACTGTCAATAGTTCTACTTACAGAACGAACAGCTTTAACGAGTGTCTTAATTTAGTTCTGGAGCAGGTTCATGACCTGTCAATAGTTCCCCTGTCGATACAGTGTTTCTCACAGGCTCTTACTTGGTATATGTGTGGTGGAAGGAGGCCTGAGGGTAAGATACGGTCAGTCTGCATGAGAACAGAGTGAGGGTTAGGGCTCCTACTTGGTGTGGTGGAAGAGAACCCTGTGTACACTGGAACACAAGATGTAATGTTTGATTTGATTTGAAATCTTTATTTCGAACATGTAAATAAATAAATACAAACAATATAAAATCAAAACAAATCATTGATCTCAAGAAATAAAATAAAATAAAAAAGAAAGCATAACATAACTCAATTTACATTGAGAAGTAGGAAGAAGTATACACTAATTTAATCCTACCCCTTTTCCACTACTCAAATGAGTGTACTAATTTAAACCTTACAAAACAAATATATATATGCAAAACTAAAACTATATATGTAAAACATGAAAGAAATAAAATAAAAATGTAAACACCCGTGAATGTCAAATCCCTTCCTCATCCCTGTACCTCGTGAACATAATTTCCTTATAATTCAGTTTGAATTGTCTCATATTTGGACATTGCTTTAGCACCACAGTCAGACTGTTCCACAGTTTCACTCCACATATTGAAATAGTGTCTTCTCATGGTAGTGCGTACACTAAGAACTTTTAAATTGAGTTCTCCCCTCAGATTATAACCCCCCTCCCTATCAAAGAACAGTTCTTGAATGTTTCCTGGAAGTACATTACCTTTTGCTTTATACATTAATTGTGCTGTTTTAAATTCCACAAGATCATTTAACTTTAATGTTTTTGACTTTAAAAATAATGTTTGTGATCACGATAACCTGCAATGTGAACTATCCTTATGGCCCTTTTTTGGAGTATAAAAAGTGGTTGTAGTGCAGTAATTTAAATATGGTAAAACTAGTGAACAGTAGAGAATGTAGAGTGATTTTTTTATCCAGAATGTGCTTTACTTTACTCATGACTGAAATGCTTCTTGACAGTTTAGTTTGGACATGTTTTATGTGAGGTTTCCAACAGATTTTATGGTCCATTATTACACCTAGAAATTTATTTTCATAAACTCTTTCAATAATCACGTCATTTATTTTAACTTGTACTTGAGTATTTAATCTACAGTTTCCAAATAACATAATTTTAGTTTTGCTCAAATTCAATGATAATTTGTTTCTATCAAACCATTTTATAATTTTATAAATCTTTTCATCTCAGATGTGATGACCTCTAAAAGCTGCTGGATATTCTCAGCAGAACAAAAAAGATTAGTGTCATCCGCAAATAAAATACATTTAAATATATTAGATACTTTACATATATCGTTTATTAGGACTGTCCCCGACTAAGGATTTGGATGGTCGACTATGATTGGCCAAAATTTGCCGTTAGTCGACTATTGGTCTAAAAAAAAATATATATATATATATTTTGTTTTTTTGTATCATTCCATTTGGGCTGTGGGGGGTGCTTAATGTCTTCTGCAAAAGCATGCAATTGGTCCACTGATGGATACATCTTGATATTTGTCTAGTCTAGTGTGTTCATTAGATGGGTGAAATCCTCTTTCAGTGCCTCTGTGCCTGTTTTCGTAGGCAGTTAGCCTCTGGTATGCGTGCCATTAGCGTTAGCCATGCTTCTAGGCCTCTTTTTTTTTGGAAAGAATGATAAATAAAAAATTATAAATATATATATATAGATTTTCTTTTTTTATATTCGACTAAGAGGTTGGCCAGTCGACTACGGCTCCTTTCGACCGATTAGTCGACTAATAGGGGTCAGCCCTATCGTTTATATACAATATGAACAATTCTGGACCCAACACTGACCCCTGGGGGACTGTCCAAACATTCAGATTTATAATCTCTCATCACAAATTATTGTCTTTTATTTAGATAGCTTCTCACCCAATCCAATACTACCCCCTGATCCCATATCGACATATCGTTCCAATTTCCTGATTAATATATCATGATTTATAGTATCAAACGCTTTTTTGAGATCAATCCAGCTACATGTTTTTTTTTATCTATGGAATTTGTGATTTTTTTTCAATGAGTTCTATTAATGCTATACAGTAGAAGCCCTTAGAAGTACAGCTTTTACTGCTACTCTACCACTACTCCACCACTCCACTTTGTGACTCCTATTGTTCTGGATTTCACACCTCCACTGCCTGCCACAGGCTGGAAAGATTTTCATCTTACATTTTTGTTCGTCCCAAATGTCCCAGCCCCATCCAATTTCTTAGCTTTTTTCACTGTTTATTTATCATGCATTGCAGCACTAATATATGGTACAGTAGCCCAAGTCAGACTGCCCATATAAAAATTATCTTGGGGGTCTGAGGGCAGTAGCCCCCGACCCCCTCCCTGGGGAAGCACCTAAGTTAAGTACCCTCTCTTTGTTTACTGCAGAAAATGTACTTAAGCACTTAAATTAAGTACCCTCGCTTTGTTTACTGCACTAAATTAACACCTAGTGCTAGTTCTAAACTGACATCGAAGTGACATTGGAGTGGCAGAAGGGACCCGATTCTGAAAAGATTCATCTGTATATATATATATATAAAGGAGACATCTGTTTGCTGTAGGCATTTTCATAGGTCTGTATGATGCTGAGGTAGGCTACCACCAGTCTAAGAAAGTTGATTTCGTAGGGATTTTTTGTCTTGTTGTTCTGATGATTCAAGGAACAATTTAGTTAAAGATCCCCTCAAGATGTATTTTAAACCTTTAGAAAATGTTCTATATCGAAAAACTATTTATTATTGTTTTTCTGCCAAATTGTTCAACGAACTACTGAAGTACGGAACACCCTGGAAGGAAATTGGCACCACATCAGGTTTAATTAAACTGAATGGAATAGGAAGGAGTCTGACACAAAATGGCCGCCACAGAGTCGTTGCAGAGGAGCATTGTGATAATGTGAAGGACAGACTAAGCTAATAGAGGCCTCGCATGGAATGTATAAAGAAAAACACAATCACTTGGTGTCTTGTTACTTGATATTGTCAACAAGTCACAGTAATACCATGCTTTTCCAGTGTTTTCCATACTCTACCACTGGACATCATCATGTAATTTTCTTTTGAAAGTGGTTACCAATGGTTACAGGCTGCTTTACTGGAAGAACATTCTGTGCAATGTGGAACGCCCTACCCAAAGCTGTAAAGGATTGTGAATCCCTACCCACATTCAAAACCGCTCTTAAAGAGCACCTACGGGAGGCTGCAATTCGAAACTGGCCACCATAAATGTCCAAACCCCCCACCCCCTCCTAATAGACAGTCTCCTCCCCACCGCATGTATATATTCTCTCCCCACCATATGTATATTTCTCTCCCACCCACCCCCTCCTAATGTACAGTCCCCTCCCCATCATATGTATATATTCTCTCCCCACCGTATGTATATTTCTCTCCCACCAACCCACCCCCTCCTAATGTACAGTCCCCTCCCCATCATATGTATATACTCTGTCAGGATCTATGGGTAACAGTACTGTATATTTGAATATCGTATATGTCACAAATGTAACCGTACTAAATACCTGTATGTCCCTATGCCATAAATGTCATGTATGTTGTGTATGTCATAAATGTCACTATGAATTGAAAATGGGGGACCCTGATGTAAACAAGACAAACGTCTTTCTCAGGTCTGCATCCCCTTAACAATTGTGTGTATTGAGCCCTACTGTATTGTAACCATTCTGCAATCTGTTAAATAAAGTTTTCATTCATTCATTCATTCATTCATTCATTGCAAGACTTCTTTCCTGGCCCCCTACTCTTACTACCCCCCCCCCTCCCCCCTCTCTCTCCTTCTCCTTTCTTACCCCGACCAGTGGGCATACTTCACACTAACCTTGGTGTACCAGTGTGTAAGATGGTTAGACTTGAGCCGTCATGTGACATGGATGTGTAATTGTGCTGTGGCTGAGCTGGGTGTGACACAGTAATGAAGGTGTGTGTGTGTATATTACTGGTAATTAATCTATTCATTCAATCTTTATTTCAACTCGAAAAATACAAACATAATAAATACATGATGAATACAATAATAATATCATAAACAATTCAATATACAATAAGTGCAAATCATAATAATTTTATTCTTTTATTTTTAAATTGTGTTTTAATCAATTAAAACAATTACAGATTATGGTGGAATGGTTTGTGATCAAGGATTTAAACTGACCAAAGGATACCACATTATTGAGCCTTTGTTTTTTGATGATCTATGTGTCAGGAGCACTTCCCAAGTTCAGTACAAACTCGAGGTGCTTTAAGTGTGAGTCATTGGAACGTGTACTATAGGGTCCAGACGTCCACTCCAGCGGAGAAGTAAGATACATTGGCCAATCTCCAATTATGGCTCTATACAAAAACGGATGCCAATGCAGCTCTCTCTGCTAGGGAGGACCATCCAACCCCACTATACAGGAGACAATGGTGAGCACCATAACTATCACCTGTGATCAATCGAATGGCTGAGTGGTAAACGGAGTCCAAAGGCCTAAGGGCAGAAGCCGTTCATGTCTATAAATTACATCTCCGTAATCCATTCAGACTCTCAATGTCAGACCCACTCACGTCACGTAGAGATATGTAAGTTATTGCGAACAACGTCTTTGGCTTTAGAAAACTAGATATATTTAGTCTTAATAGCATTTAGCTCCAAATTGAGACTTAAGTTAATCTAGCAAAGCATTAAAACAGAACTCTAGACTCTCAGTGGCCAGTTTGACAGAATCAGCGATACAATAGTGTCATCCGCGTAAAGGTGAACTTGACAACTGTTCAGAGATGAGACTAGTATTAACTCAATGGACGCCAAGGGGGCGCTGTTTACCTTCTGGTTAGAACGCCATCGCTGTAATGCAATGGGGACAATGCCGTGTTTTGCGAGTGCTAAAACTATATGAAATATTATAGCTATGGATCTAATAAACACGTCGATTGTCAGTGAGTTTCTTCCAGTCAACATGCAAAAAACAGAAAAATTTTTCATACATACATTTCCATTTTATACCGTGATGAATATAGTTCCAGAGCGATTCTGTCTAATCTCAAGAAACTCGAGCAAACCGTGCTTCAATGTATTTCCTTAGAAATCGTGCCATTTGTCGCTTGATTTATGAATCGTTCTGAAAATAACGCTAGATTATCGGTATTATGTGTCCTCATGCACGAACAGAAGTGGGGCTGAAAAATCGCTTCTCCGTGCCTTTGTCGTAGCCAACCGCATGCACGCACACACACACACACACACACACACACATGCATGATCGTTACGAAAGAAACATCTGATTAACCCAAGATTGGTAACATAGTCCTTACCTCACATCTGATGTACTGCAAAAAGATGAATCCAATTCCTGATCGCCATTCCAAATATTGATCGCGTTTATTGATCCAACGGTATATGTCCAAAACGCATAATCCACGCTGCTCCCAGTCTCCCCAGTCCATGTGTTATAACGATACTGCATGCCCGAGAAGGAAAACCTGGACCGGACTTCTTAGATCAGCGTATAGCCCAAGAGGGAGGGATTTCAATGATGTGCAATACGGGCCGGAAGGCGTTAGGCGGCAGTATTGGCCTTTTGCAAGCTCAGACCCATTCCCAATGATAACATCAGGCTGGATGGATGAAAAATGAATGGATATAGCGAATAAAAGAAATAACGATTAAAACCAGACTTTTCTCGTGATTGGCGCTCAACACATGGCGAGTTAACCCGACATTTCTCGTGAATGGCGCTGAATGAGTTAATATAGATGGTAAATAAAACAGGGCCCAGGATATGTGTGTTTCTGCTTTAGAGACTCATATGTTTTCGATATTTCTTTGTGTGTTAAAGGCATGTGTGTGTGTGTGTGTGTGTATGTGTGTATTTTAGAGATTTGTGTGTATGCTTTAGAAACACGTGTGTGTGTGTGTGAGAGAGAGAGGCAAAGATAAAGAATGATATATATTCTTCTTGCAGCCTCTTGAAGGGTCATGGTCAAGGTTTGGCATTGCACTGCATCATCACTTAGGAACACACACGCACACAGACCTTCATTGTTGTCTTTCAAACACATACAGTATACACCATGAGAGAGCAGTGCCACATACACACTATACCACCAATTCAATTTACCACAGGGCTTTCACTCATCCTTCAATGCTCTTTCTCTCTCCTGGCTCCCTACTTTCTCTGTCCATCCTCACCTTCTCCTGTTCTACCTCTCTCTCCTGTTCTACCTCTCTCCTGTTCTACCTCTCTCCTGTTCTACCTCTCCTGTTCTCACCTCTCCTCCATCATTCCTTACTTCTCCCTCTTTTTGTTCACCCCCTCCTTCCTCACACTCTTCCTCACACCCTTCCTCACACTCTTCCCCATTTCCACACTTCACTCCTCTCTTCCACCCCTCATCTCCCCTCCGACTGCTCCTCACTTCTTCTCTCTCCTTCTTTCTTTCTCCTTCTCTTACTCTCTCCACCCTCCATCACTACTGATTGTTTCCTTTGTCTATCATCCTAGCTCCTTCCCTTTCTCTCTCCCTCTCTATTTCTCTACACCACTTTTGCATTCCTCCCTTTCTCCCTATTTGTCTCCCTTCCCCTTGTTTCCCCCTCCCTCTCTCTCTCCCCACCTCTCCTACCCAATAACTCCATCCCTGCTCCCTTGTTCCGTCTTCCGCCTTCTTCTCTCTCCCTCAAGCCTTGCCTCCCTCCCTCTCCTCTCTTTCCTCCATACCTAACCCCCACCTCCTGAGTCCTCCATTCTTTTTTTTTGATCCACTTTTTCTCCCATTTTCTATATTTTCTCCCATCCCAATTTCGTATCATCCAATTCAACCCTCCCCTGTCACGAACGCTGTATCTTGCCTCCCACAAGCCGGCTGCAGTGAGGACTAAGTCATACATAGCACAAGTCCCCTCCGGTACTTGAGGTAACAGCAGTCGCATCTTTTCACCTGCGCAGCTCGACCTCTCAGTGTCGAGGAGTAACGCGTGGGAGGCTCACGCTGCCCCCGACACTTCCTGATTCTACTGCGCAGGCGCACCAACCGACTTGTAGGAGTCGCTTGTTCACAACGTTCGATCCCCACCCTTCAGTTTTTCCCTCCCCGTAATACGGCCAATGTGTATTACTGCGGACGACCAGCCAAACTGAAAAACAATGTGGAGAGCTGGATTCGAACACGCGAATCCTAGCGTCTCCACACTGGTGGCGAGTGCCTTAGACCACTACACCACCTAGCCGCCTTGAGTCCTCCATTCTTGCTTCCCTCCCCCTCTCTCCTCCTTCCTCCATCCTTGCCTCCCTCCCCCTCTCTCCTCCTTCCTCCATCCTTGCCTCCCTCCCTCTCTCTCCTTCCTCCATCCTTGGCTTCCTTCCTTCCTCCCTCCCACCTTCTCTCCCTCCCTTCATCCCTTCCTCGCTCCCACATTCTCTCCCCCCCCCTCTCTCTCTCTCTCTCTCTCTCTGCCACAGGTTCTTACCTGACTCCCCCCCCCCCCCCCTAATCCACTTTCCCCTCTCTCCTTCCTGTCATCCATCCATCCATTTGTTTTAGAGTAGAGCCCATGGTCATGTCTCTACTAATAATTTGCTGTATGTGTATACCTGTGTGTGTGTGTGACTGTGTGCATGTGTTATGTGTTACCAGTTTCAATAGGTCAGGTGGAGCCCCCTCTTGGGGGGGCCCTCCAAGAGAGGAGATGATGTTTGTATTGTGATTGTATGACAAGAGGAGCAGAGAAGAAGGAGACAGAGACGATAGAAATGTGTTTTGGAGATGAGAAGAAGAAGAAGAGGAGTGTAAACTTTCTCAAGTGTGGACGAAGCAAGAATTGTGGAGGGCAGTAATACGCCACGATGCGTCTACACTGCCGGAAATTCAAATAAGAAGAAGAAGAAGAAGGTCAGGTGGAACTTCTTTTTTTCTGCTGTTTTCTAAACCATATTTCACAGTAACCAGTCTGTCAGACAGACCAAGGCTGTAGGAGCTGTTTATGTGTGTGTGTGTGTGTGTGTGTGTGTGTGTGTGTGTGTACGTGTACACACACACGTTTGTGTGTGTATATGCGTGCGTGTGTACACGTGTGTGTGTGTCTGTGTGTGTACACATGTTCCAGGTAGTTGTGTTTGGGTCATGCTGACAGAGAGAGGAAAGCCATATTTCACAGTGGTTAGTTCACAACAACATGCTCCTCATCTCTCGTACTGCACCTTTGTGTGTGTGTGTGTGTATATATGTTTATGAGCATAATGTGTGGGAGTTTGTGTGTGTATGAGCATGTGTTTGTGTGTGCGTGCGCACGTGTATGCATCTATGCCTTTATTTATGCATCTATGCTTCTGTGCATTTAGACATGTATTCGAGTACATCACAATTGTGTGCATGCACATTATGAGTATATTACTGCGTGTGGGTGTACATGTGTGTGTGGGTGTACATGTGGGTGTGTGGGTGTACATGTGGGTGTGTGAGTGTACATGTGTGTGTGTGTAAGCAGCCTAACACTCACGTGTTGGTTGTGTTTTAGTAAACTATATGTCACAGAGACCAGACTGTCAAAGCAGCCAAGGCTAAAACTCTGCTCCCCCATTTCTCTCCCTGACACGTGTGTGTGTGTGTGTGTGTGTGTGTGTGTGTGTATTCTTGTGCTTGTATAAAATGGCATCCATCTGTATTTTGTGTTGTGTGTTTTTGCCTGGTCTGTCGAACTAGGCTGTCTGTTCTAAAGCACTTAGTATCATCTCTTTGTCAGGTGTGTGTGTCCTCAGACCTCAGATCTACCCCCATGAGCCCCAAACAAATCTCTCTCCCTCTCACTCGTACGCACTCACTCACTCTCTCACACTCACACTCACACTCACACTCACACTCACACTCACACTCACACTCACACTCACACTCACACACACACACACACACCATTGGTTAGGTAGGTGTAATAGTGGCAGCAAAGTGGCTGGTTGATTGTCAGGCATTTCATGGTCATTATTTGTCATTAGACACAGTGGGAGGCTCTGGACAACACACACACATGGTGTGGTTGCTAAGCCTTCAGAAATGTGGGACTTTAGTAATGGGAACACAAACGGGAAGAGAAATGGTGTGCGTGTGTGTTTTGTTGTTAAATGAAGACTGCCGTTGCAACAGAGTACAACAGAGTTATGACGGAGTACAGCAACTTGCAATGGACCTGGTCTACAAGATACACTACACCACTAAGGTACCCATGTACATGTCGAAATACTTCCCAAAGGTCAGTGAATACCACAACCACTACACCAGAGGAAGCTCAACAAATCATGTTAAACCCAGATTCGGCTCAAACAAGGGACTAAACACGTTTCACAATTATGCCACATCAATGTGGAACGCCCTACCCACAGGCGTAAACAAATTTGAATCCCTACCCACCTTCAAAACCGCTCTCAAAGAGCACCTACGAGAGGCTGCAATTCGAAACTGGCCCCCATAAATGTCCAAACCCCCCCCTCCCACCCGCCACCCCCTCCTAATGTACAGTTTCATCCCCCTCGTATGTATATATTTTATGTTAGGATCTCTGTTTAACAGTACTGTATATTTGCAT
Source organism: Notolepis coatsorum (assembly GCF_963971535.1). Taxonomy (NCBI): domain Eukaryota; kingdom Metazoa; phylum Chordata; class Actinopteri; order Aulopiformes; family Paralepididae; genus Notolepis; species Notolepis coatsorum. The sequence continues at coordinate 31,152,407 of NC_140175.1, read as the reverse complement.
ATCTTGTATGTCACAAATGTAACGGTACTATATACCTGTATGTCATGTATGTTCCTATGTCATAAATGTCATGATGTCATGTATGTTGTGTATGTCATAAATGTCATTATGAATTGAAAATGGGGGACCCTGATGTAAACAAGAGGAAAGTCTTTCTCAGGTCTGCATCCCCTTAACAATTGTGTGTATTGAGCCGTACTGTATTGTACCCATTCTGCAATCTGTTAATACAATTTTCAATCAATCACAAGGTAAGGTATGTGTTTGTGTTTGTGTTTTGCAGATGACATTATTATACGTGTGTTATGTGATGTGGTCACCATGGAGATTAACCTGTGATTCACTAGCTTGTGTTAATGTTCTCTCTCTCTCTCTCTCTCTCCCTCTCTCTCCCCCCTCTCTCTCCCTCCCCCCTCACTCCCCCCCCCTCCTCTCTCTCTCTCTCTCCCCCCCCCCTCTCGCTCTCTCCCCCTCCTCTCTCTCCACCCCCCCCTCCTCTCTCTCCACCCCCCCCTCCTCTCCCTCTCTCCCCCCTCACCCCCTCCTCTCTCTCTCTCTCTCTCTCCCCCCCCTCTCGCTCTCTCCCCCTCCTCTCTCTTTCCCCCCTCCTCTCTTTTTCCCCCCTCTCGCTCTCTCCCCCTCCTCTCCCCCCCCCCCTCCTCTCTCTCTCTCTCTCTCCCCCCTCCTCGCTCTCTCCCCCTCTCTCCCCCCCCCCCTCCCCCCCTCCTCTCTCTCTCTCTCTCTCCCCCCTCCTCGCTCTCTCCCCCTCTCTCCCCCCCTCCTCTCTCTCTCCCCCTCCTCTCTCTCCACCCCCCCCTCTCTCTCCCTCCCTCCCACAGACCCGTGTGCAGCACTGTGTGTGCTCCGTGGCCAGCGACCACTCGGTGGGCCTGCTGAGTCTCCGGGAGAGGAAGTGCATCATGTTGGCGTCGCGGCACCTCTTCCCCATCCAGGTCATCAAGTGGCGCCCGGCGGACGACTACCTGGTGGTGGGCTGCTCCGACGGCTCCGTGTACGTCTGGCAGATGGACACAGGTGAGCGCCGGAGTTCAAACCCCGCCCCCTCTCTTTTCTCCATCCTCCAATCGCAGCCGTCGCTTCCCGAGGGCAGAAAAGAGGGCGGGTTTTAGATGGGGACGATTGGCAAAGGTCTCGCGCGCCGTGATGACCGTGTTTAACCCGTGGGTTATTCTCACGGTCAACCTTTTGTGTTCTAATTGTACAGTGAATACGTGGAACACTCTCTCCAGAACGACCAGGGTGAAGTAGTGGAGTCATAAACCCCTTCACCGCTGCAAGACAAATCGCTCCGTCAGCGGAAGCGTTGTCTCCCGATGCTGGAATGACCTATCTCAAGTCCCGCCCTCCTTTCTTGATCAACTAAAATACGCCAAAAAATGTACCATTATATTCATGCTGAGGACCTTTCGAGCAGATTGAATGTTTACTGCTAAATATCATCAGCCTCTCCATGGTAATGTATGGGAGCTTTTGAACCAGGGGGCGGTGCCCAGTGGAAGGTGAGCTCTGTGATCTGTTTAGCTCTGCTGCCAGTATGTATGAAGAGAGAACACCGTAGGTCTTAATGGTGAAGAGAAGCCCATCTGGGTTAAATAGAATAAATACGTCTATTTTGTTCTTAAACCACTGCACTAGGCTAGTGTGTGTGTGTGTGTGTGTGTGTGTGCGCATGCATCTTCATTCTGTGTGTATGTGTATTTTGTGAGCGTGTGGTGATTAATTGCAGCATGGACCATTAGCTGTGTGTGTGAAGTGCAGAGAGAGAAAGAGAGAGTGAGTGAAGAGGAAGCCAGCTCGACACACACACACACACACACACACACACACACACACACACACACACACACACACACACACACACACACACACACACACACACACACACACACACACACACACACACACACACACACACACACACACACACACAACACACACACATAATTTGCCATTAGCCAGTGGGAACTGCCAGGGACAGTGCTATCTCAGTGTTTTAAATCTCACTTTACTACCATCTAACACACACACACACACACACACACACACACACACACACACACACACACACACACACACGTCATCAGATAAATAATAGATTGTCAGTGTGTTGTTGGTTCATCGAGGAGACTGCATGTTTAGTATTGTGGCTCTATGCAAACATCACATCCATCTCAACTCCTCTGTCTCTCTTTGTCTGTATTTGCCATCTTTCTTTCTGTCTTTCTCTCTTGGTTTTACTATTGTTTGGTATGATTTTTGTCCCGATGCTGCATGTACACTCCATACATCCCGTGTACAGTAGCTCCGATAAGCTCATCATCCCGGCTATGATAAAGCTGAAATATGATCACTGGGATGTGTTAAAATCAGATGGGACACTACTGAGGCTTATAAACACCTCATCCTGTTCATTGTGTGCGACTTCCATTTCCATTCGATACTAATACTAGTAATATTCTGTTTACTCATAGAGGCCTGTACAGGCATGTTAGTAGTCAGGATATGAACGTGGATAAACACCTTACCCTTTCTAAGACCGTGATATTAGCTGGTTTCCAGAATATAATTGTGCACGTAAGCACCCCCGATGACGATGACGAGGAGGAAGAGGGTAGGGGGGGGGAGCACTTACCAAAACATTTGCTTAAATGGGGCCTAGTGTCTGTCTGCTGCATTAGAGGCATTAGGTTGTTTATGCTGTTTACTCTCCCTCTTAAAACTGGTTATGAGAGAGAGAAAGAGAATGGGGGAGAGAATGACAAGGAGGGAGAGGATGCCCCTCTTAAAACTGTTATTGGAAAGGTCATTGTGCTAAGTAGAGAGGGAGACACTGATATAGAGAGAGAGAGAAAGAGAGAGAGAGAAAGAGGATGCCCCTCTTAAAACTGTTATTAGAAAGGTCATTGTGCTAAGTAGAGAGGGAGACACTGATAGAGAGAGAGAGAGAGAGAGAGAGAGAGAGAGAGAGGGAGTGTTGGGGGATGGATGGTGGAGATGGATAGTAGGAGGAGGGGGTAATGATAATCTATTTTATATTTAACCCACTTGTATGGAAGCACTCTACTTGCCACATTCTCATAAGGATATTTATAATACACTGGCACCGTCTTGAGTCAGTGTTCATGGACAGACTTCATTTGAAAGTTGGGGGGAAATTATCCAAATGCAGATGCGGGGAGGGGGGGGGGGGGGGGGTCAGGTGGAATAACTATCTTATTAGAGCAAACGGATGTTGTGTATATATATTTGTTCAGATGTTGACATGTTCCGTTGGGGACATAATTTAGCAAAGAAAAACACAAAATCGCAATGCTATCGCAGTGTTGTGACTTGAGTATCGTGATACTATCGTATCATGGGGCCTCGGGTGATTCACTGGGAGAGTGTAACGTGTGCAGAGGTATCTCCTCAGATCTCCTCCCTGCTGGACAGGCAGTAGGAGTCGCTACCGGTACCTTCCCTCCCCTGTCCCCCTATGAATTTCCCTAAGGGGATTGACAATTTCCTCTGAACACTGACCATTTTGTTCAGAGGAACGAGTGACCAAGCTGGAGGTAGCGCTGCCGGGAATTGAACCCGGGTCTCTGCGGTGGTAGGCGTGTGCTTAGACCTTTACACCAACCTGCCTGATGACAATTTCCTAATTGAAGGGCCGAGGCACGCGAGAATGACACCGGTTCGAGTTAGTAGCCCAAACCAGCTATGGGTATACTATACTGCAAAGCTCAAAGTCAAACACACAATGTGAACGAAAAAATAATCTAAAGTATAGGCCCAAACGCCACAATGATTCACGAGAGCGAGAAGCAATGAATTCCCATCCGAGGGAAGCAACAGTTGTGACCGGAGGATCAAGAGAAGAGGGAGGGGCTTAAGATTGGTCAGTTAGCTAACTGCGAACTAGTGAGTCATGTTGTTGTGTTAATGCTACAGTTAGGATGTGGAGCAGGCCAGCAGCTCGGACAGTGTGTGAGTGTGTTTTCCATAGGACCAGCTGATGTAGTGGACTAGATTGCAAGGTAGCAAAGTGTGAAATGAAGAAGGCTGAGTGTGCTGATGCGTGGGACAGGTAATGGTGTGACAGCTCAGAGGCCCTTTATCTCTCTTTCTCTCTTTTTCTATCTCTCTACCTCTCTCACACACTCACACACTCAACTCTCTCTCTCTCACTCACACACACATACGCAGGGTATTTGGTCTAGATTTCTGTGTGTAGGTGATTCACAGCCCATTTAGAAAGCTGACGCATCTCTCCTCACTCAATATTGGAGCCGGTCCTAATATCTACTGTATACCAAATTATCTCTCTCTCGCTCTTGTTCTGTCTCGCTCTCGCTCTCGCTCTCTCTTTTTCTTTCCACCTTGTTCTCTTGTCTATTAGAGAGAGATGTAAAGTGAATTATCAGACTCTACTAAAGCCCATCAATAACAGATTGACAAACTAACAAATAACTGACAAAGACCCCTTGACCTTCAAACTGTGTCAGTAACAGTAAAACAAGCACAGATCCTGTACAGGCCCACGGTGCCGGTGTTCGATTCTGGTCATTTCATTTAACTTTAATTAAATTTGAAGTTATTCATCAATGTTCTGACCAGTTAATATTAGCTAGCTTTAGCTACAGTACCAACCAACCATATATATATTTCTTTTTTTAATCTGACAATACAATGTTCAGCTAGTGCAGTGGTCGGCAAATTTGGGATATCGATGTCATACTGTGACACTGAAATGAAAAAATATTTCATCAACTAAGATATTTAGTCAACAAAAGGCTTACCTGTATGCCTGATATGTGGTGCGAAATTTGCGAACAACGAAAAATTTACTTTTTATTTTATAGATTTTCCACAAATAAGGGAAGGACTCTAATAGAGCTGCATAGTTCAGGGTTTTATTTCAAAGTAGGTTTACAGATGCAAGTGTTTTTTCTCCTTTTCTGTGTTTTATTTCAAAGTAGGTCTACAGTACACATGGTAGTCTTTTTTCAAAGTGGACTACTTTTATTTTATAAATGTTCCACAAATAAGGGAAGGCTCAAATATACCTGAATAGTTCAGGGTTTTATTTCAAAGTCGGTCTACAGACACCAGTGTTTTGTCTCCTCTTCTGTTTTTTATTAAAAAATAGGTCTACACAGCCAGTATTTTTTCTCCACTTCATAAGAGTTTGAGGTTTTCCTTTGTTATAACAGGTAAAAACAGCAATTAAAAAGTCAAAATTTTTCTTTTTTTTGCTTTATAATCCCATTAATGCAACAAACTGTGTGCTATAAGTATAAAGTATAATAAATCGCAAATTACTTTGGGTATGCAATTGTCAGTCGTTTTATGCTAAATGTGGGGTATGCTTGGGGATATATAAAATGTTATACTGTTATCTTCATTTTAAGGGTAAATAGGTTGTGAGGTCCCTGAGCATTTTATTTTGTGGGACGGGGGAAAAGTGGCTCTTTTGATAGTAAAGGTTGCTGACCCCTGAGCTAGTGTGACACAGACAAGGTTATCTGTGACATTAAACTGCAACTGCTCTGTTCTTTGATAGAGGGGGGGGGGGGGTTATAATATGAGGGGAGAACTCAATTGAAAGGTTCTCAGTGTACGCACTACTGTACCAGGAGAAGACACTGCATTTCCATATGTGGAGTAGGGCTGCACGATTTTGGGAAATAATCTAATTGCGATTTTTCGGACAGATATTGCGATTACATTTGCGATTATAATTTTCTTTTTAAGCAGCCCCGCAGAGGTTTATTGTAAAATGCGGCTTGCATCTGGCCTACGCGGTGGGTCTTTTCAGGACACCGAGCCTGAAAATGTTTCTTTTTACCTGGGAATCGATACCGGTACCCAACGGTACCTTTTTTTCTGTACTTTACTCTCCCTCTCTGAAGTCTAAACTTCACAACGCACAATCTAAAACCCCTTACCTCCCTCTCCCAAACCGATCTTGTATCTCAATGGGACTTCCTGGTTAAATAAATGTAAAAAAAAAATAAAAAATCAGATTTTAATTTTTTTGCGATTTGATAATTGCATCATTCCAGATTTAGATTTCAAATCGATTAATCGTGCAGCCCTAGTGAAACTGTAGAACAGTCTGAATGTGGTGCTAAAGCAATGTCAAACTGAATTATAAAGAAATCATTTTCACGAGGTACAGGGATGAGGAAGGGCTTTGACATTCACGGGTGTTTAAATTTTTTTTTTTATTCTTTCATGTTTTACATATATAATTTTTTTGTTTTGCATATATATATTTGTTTTGTAAGGTTTGTAGTACATTCATTTGAGTACTGGAAAAGGATAGGATTAAATAAGTGTATACTTCTTCCTACTCCTTTTCGAACATGTACATTTAGTTATGTTTTGATTTTGTTTATTTATAAAAAAATCCATTTAATTTCTTGAGATCAATGATTTGTTTTGATTTTATATTGTGTGTATTTATTTACATGTTCGAAATAATGATTTCAAATAAAAAAAATTTAAAAATAGATCAATGATTTGTTTTTGTTTTATATTGTTTGTAATATAAAACAATATATACATGTTCGAAATAAAGATATCAAATAAAAAAAAATTTAAATACATGGGCTGTCCAAAGAGTTATATGATTGTTGGTCTGTTTGCTTGTCTCCTGCCCTCAGGGGCGCTGGACCGCTGTGTGATGGGCATCACCGCCGTGGAGATCCTGAACGCCTGTGACGAGCTGGCGCCGGCGGCGGTGGACGCTCTGAGCCACCCTGCCGTCAACCTGAAGCAGGCCATGACCCGGCGCAGCCTGGCGGCGCTGAAGAACATGGCCCAGCACAAGCTGCAGACCCTGGCTACCAACCTGCTGGCTGCTGACAACGCAGACAAGGTGCGGACTCTCACACACACACACACACACACACACACGCACACGCACGCACACACATGCACACACACACGCACACGCGCACACACACACGCGCACACACTGCATATACATACACACATGCACACGCGCACGCACATATATACTGTATATACACACACACATATATATATACTGTATACACACACAGACACACACACACATATATATACACACACACACACAGACAGACGGATGCACACACACACACACACACACACACACACACACACACACACACACACACACACACACACACACACATATACACACACACACACACACACATATATATATACATATGCACACGGACACAGATATACACAGTTTACACACACACACATACATATATATATATATATACTGTATACACAGACACACATACATATATATATATTATACTGTATACACACCAGGCCACGTGAGCGGATCGGCGCGGCCGAGAAATCCGCTCTTCGCTCTTTAAAGCTTGGTCCGCTCCGCTAATCGCTCATGTTGACCCCGCCCCCAAGTCGCTCTCCGCTCCCTCACCGCTCACCTTGAATCGAGCGCTCCCCGCGCCAGATCGCTCGGCTTTTTTGTATTTTTTTTTTGGAGCATGGTGTAAATTAGCTCAAACTACAACAGTCTACACTCCCTGGGCCCCTTAACAATTGTTTGTATTGAGCAGCATTGTAATTGTACCCATTCTGCAATGTTAAATAACGTTGTTTATCCATTCACTAGCTCTATTAAGCGATGATAGTTAGCCAAGCCACAATGCTATGGTCGCTGCCATTAACGTTAGCATGTAAGCTAACGACAACAACAATGGCGTCGATACTTTTCTAACAGGAGTGAGTGAAGGAGGAGGAGTGAAGCCTGAACAGGATATCACAGGTTCACCCTTCTCAATTCTCATTGGTTGAAAATGGCCTTCATGTTTGTACATCGCCATCTGTTGCTTTGCCATTGTACTACATGTATATTATTACATCAGTGTTAAACCACTGTGTGAGCGTCCCGGAGTGGATTGGAGCGGAGGAGAACTCTCGCTCCGGACGTCGCGCCGACATATTTTAAAACCCACTCCTCGCTCACGTCAAAACCGCCCGCTCCGCTCCCCGCGCCGCTCACGCTCCGATCCGCTCACATGGCCTGATACACACACACACAGACACACACATATATATATACACAGATACAGACAGATGCACACACATATATTAGAGCTGGGCCGTTAACGGCGTTAACGCGATACTAGTATCGCGCGATAATATAATTGACGCAGTTAATCTAAAAAAAATTGTTTTTACTTTTTTATTTTTTTTGTTTTTATTTTTTTAACCTTTATTTACCCAGGGTAGGTTCGCTGAGCACAGATGCTCTTTTTCAGGAACGCCCTGCTTCACATTCACACAGTTCCATTCACACCTGTGAGCTGCCCAGTACAACCACAGTTGACACCATTGGCCACTGAGCAACTCCACTGGAGCAGTTGATTTGCATTGGCAGGGTTTGGCCCTGTCTGGCACCCAACGGTAAAAATATTATAGGCACTATAAGTAGACACCGCTACATAAAACAAGCTGGTCTGCCTGAGTGACTGGTGGAAGAAGGAGAAATAGAGATTGGACTGATTGAGTCAAGCCATGTCACATAGTTCAAGTTTGAAATGCTTCTTTCTGTTTTGCTCCTGAGAGTGTGCTAGATACTGTACTGTACTGGTAATATTATTTATTTGTGTTAACTTCTGAATAAAACAACTTATTAAACACAAGTACATCTTATTGAACATTATTTTGATATTTCATTACCAATTATCATAGCAAAACAGCTTTTTCAAACGGTCTGTAATGCATTTTGGAAACGGGAGATGGGCTCATGGTGTAATGGGCCACCTGGCCTGAGAAACATAAGGAGGAAAGAAAAAGTAAGGACTTACTTCTGGTCATTATTTGGGTAGAACACACATATTTTGAATGCCTTCGGCATATTTTTTTATTTTTATTTTTTGAGCCATTTTAATCTTAAATCCAGGATTGCAGATAGATTAATCTAGATTAAAAAAAATTATCTATGCCCACCTCTAATATATATATATATATATATATATATATATATATATATATATATATATATATATATATATATATATATTCACACACACACACACACACACACACACACACACACACCAGCTTGTATGTACAGATATACGGATAGATGGAGGGACGAACGCCAACAGGAACGCTCCCGTCTATCTATTTATGTTCCGGGACGGAACTGGTTCTTGCGGAAGTCTTCTTCATAGAGAAGCTATTGGGATAGAGGGGTGGAGAGAGGTGAAGGAAAAGAGGGATGAGGGGTGGCAGGGAGAGGAAATGGAGAATGAAAGAATAGAATTTAAAGAACAGTAAGCATTTACATTTAGTCATTTAACTGAGCTGACGCTTTTATCCAAAGCGACTTACAAGTTCTGTACGGCAAGTCATCAGGAAGGGCACAACTCCATCAGCTGAGTAACAATATTCATCAAAGTGTTGCGTGTTACAGTGTAGGTTAGTAAGTGCATGACAGTAAGGTTAGTTAGGGTTAGATATTTTTTATTATTATTTCAGATAATGGTTGAAGAAGTGAGTCTTTAGTCGACGGCGAAAGATTGGACGTGTTTCGGCTGTCCTAACTGGGGTGGGTAGTTCATTCCACCATTGTGGGGCAAGGACTGAGAATAGGCGGCTTCTCTTTGATGACCCTCCCGGAGCTTGGATAGGAGTAGGTCTGAGGCGGCCAGAAGATGCAGAGCGTAGGGGTCTTGAGGGTGTGTAGTTAGAGACCATTGACCGGAGGTCAATCCAGAGGATGAGAGGTAAAAAAAGAAATACAGCTCTATGTACAGAATTGTGATGCACAGTCAACACTGTGTGTGTGTGTTTCTAAAGTTGGTATTGCCAAGAGTCATTGGCAACCGTAAGAACACCACTTGTGAATATTTGAACAGCCTTGCCGTGCGTGTGTGAGCGTGTGTCTATACATAATGTGTGTGTGCCCGTGTGAAAAGCCCTGCCGGGCTGCTCTGAAAGGCATAAATGGCTGGGGTTATCAGGTGAATTCTACCAAGCCAGATACCAGTGGATGGTATAAACACAGGAACACAGCAGGGTTGAAAAATGCATGACTCCTGTAACTGAGGGGTACAATTCCCTGACTGTATTGATAAGTATGGTATCATTAAACCACTACCGCTTTATGTACTTTAATTACTGGCCATACAGTACATGATATATAAATATGATGAACACTTCCCACAATGAATCGGTTCCACACAAAGTGGTAATTAAGTATTTATTGCAGCAAAAGGTACATAATATACTTCTCTATTTTACTTTGGATGCGCTTATAAGGCAAAGGAATGTGCGTAGGCAAATCAATAATGAATGTCCATTCTCTGGTTACGCAGGAGGTAATTATACAACCTGAATCTTAGGGAATTATATCTATGGTACACTAGTAATACATAGCGGGAGATACTGGAAGGGTCCCCCCGGTTGTAAGCCAGCAGGGGTAGAGGATCTGTCGGTAGTAGAGAGTCTGGTCAACGATGACTAAGGAGACTCCAAGTACAGGAGACGGTGCAATAGTCTCTTGATCCACAGACGAATACAGCTGTTCTCCGTAGACTGTAGCTCCACAGTGAAGAAAGCTAGCCGGCCTCAGGCTCTCTGAGGCGCAGACTCGACGTGGCTCCTCACAGGGTAAATCCCACACGTGTAGGCGTCGGCGATTCTCCGCTCCATAAATCACAGGACCAAAACAAATATAATCCAGCCGCAAAGGGCTATGTAGTCGTCGGGTAGATTAATCCAGTGTACATGTCCACACGGTTCTCGTCTAGGTCTCCTCGGGTGAAAGCGCCATGAAAGCAGCCCAGCCTGGATAAGCACTCTAGCTGATACGAGGAAGCGCTGGTGATGCTGGTCACTGTAGAACTTTAGCCGCACGATACACTATACACAAATAGACTATTACTGACTTAATAGAAATATGTCGCACTCGACGGTATAGCGCCAAACTCTGACAATTCAGTTATTAATTCGCACGCGGTCTCAATGCTCTATTTGGGGCCAAACAGGCCATACTTCACCGCACGGAGTATCGTGGGTGAGGCTTCAACTTATTGGGTAACTCTACTTCTGTATTCACCTGCGCCATATTTATATGCACGGCGAACAATCTAGTGCCAACCTCATTTCTGTCTCGTATTCCTGGGCAAGGCCGGGCATGTACAGACATGTCTTGACGGTGGCTTTGAACCTGACTCTGGAGGCACGGCCCTGGCGCCTGTGGACCGCTGTCCAATAGGAGAACGAAATATTATGGTCTGTACTAGGCTAAAGGGATATTCCGTGTATATGTACAAGGAATATACAAGGGATATCAAACGATATACAAATACTATGCAATATATATCAATCAATAAATATATATATTCGGTTTAATCTGATCCTTTGTAACAACTCCTCTATCTCATCTGTCTCATGGGGACAAACACTGGTCTCAGTGTTCACCCAGAGATGGTGGGTGGGTGGGTGGTCGGGGTGAAGGGGTGGAAGGTACAGAGAGAGAGTTGAGGGAGAGAGACATTGAAAATGTATTTTTTTCTTCTACACAATAAAACAGCAAAGCCTCTCTTCTCCTCTCCTCCCTCCTTCTTCTCCCTCCTGCTTCTCTCTTCTTCTCCCTCCTGCTTCTCTCTTCTCTTTCCTCTTCTCCCTCCTGCTTCTCTCCTCTTTCTGCTCATCTTCTCTCTCCTGCTTCTCTCCTCTTCTCTTCTCTCTCCTGCTTCTCTCCTCTTCTCCCTCCTGCTTCTCTCCTCTTCTCTCTCCTCTTCTCCCTCCTGCTTCTCTCCCTTTCTCCCTCCTGCTTCTCTCCTCTTCTCCCTCCTGCTTCTCTCCTCTTCTCTCTCCTCTTCTCCCTCCTGCTTCTCTCCCTTTCTCCCTCCTGCTTCTCTCCTCTTCTCTCTCCTCTTCTCCCTCCTGCTTCTCTCCTCTTCTCTTCTCCCCCCTGCTTCTCTCCTCTTCTCTTCTCTCTCCTGCTTCTCTCCTCTTCTCTTCTCTCTCCTGCTTCTCTTCTCTCTCCTCTTCTCGCTCCTGCTTCTCTCCCTTTCTCCCTCCTGCTTCTCTCCTCTTCTCTCTCCTCTTCTCCCTCCTGCTTCTCTCCTCTTCTCTTCTCTCTCCTGCTTCTCTCCTCTTCTCTATCCTGCTTCTCTCCTCTTCTCCCTCCTGCTTCTCTCCTCTTCTCTCTCTCCTCTTCTCCCCCCTGCTTCTCTCCTCTTCTCTTCTCCCTCCTGCTTCTCTCCTCTTCTCTATCCTGCTTCTCTCCTCTTCTCCCTCCTGCTTCTCTCCTCTTCTCTTCTTCCTCCTGCTTCTCTCCTCTTCTCTCTCCTGCTTCTCTCCTCTTCTCTCTCCTGCTTCTCTCCTCTTCTCTCTCTTCTCTCCTCTTCTCCCTCCTGCTTCTCTCCTCTTCTCTCTCCTGCTTCTCTCCTCTTCTCTTCTTCCTCCTGCTTCTCTCCTCTTCTCTCTCCTGCTTCTCTCCTCTTCTCTCTCCTGCTTCTCTCCTCTTCTCTCTCTTCTCTCCTCTTCTCCCTCCTGCTTCTCTCCTCTTCTCTCTCCTGCTTCTCTCCTCTTCTCTCTCTTCTCTCCTCTTCTCCCTCCTGCTTCTCTCCTCTTCTCCCTCCTGCTTCTCTCCTCTTCTCTCTCTTCTCTCCTCTTCTCCCTCCTGCTTCTCTCCTCTTCTCTCTCTTCTCTCCTCTTCTCCCTCCTGCTTCTCTCCTCTTCTCTCTCTTCTCTCCTCTTCTCCCTCCTGCTTCTCTCCTCTTCTCTCTCTTATCTCCTCTTCTCCCTCCTGCTTATCTCCTCTTCTCTCTCTTCTCTCCTCTTCTCCCTCCTGCTTCTCTCCTCTTATCTCTCTTCTCTCCTCTTCTCCCTCCTGCTTCTCTCCTCTTCTCTCTCTTCTCTCCTCTTCTCCCTCCTGCTTCTCTCCTCTTCTCTCTCTTCTCTCCTCTTCTCCCTCCTGCTTCTCTCCTCTTCTCTCTCTTCTCTCCTCTTCTCCCTCCTGCTTCTCTCCTCTTCTCTCTCCTCCTTCTCCCTCCTGCTTCTCTCCTCTTCTCCCTCCTGCTTCTCTCCTCTTCTCTCTCCTGCTTCTCTCCTCTTCTCTCTCCTGCTTCTCTCCTCTTCTCTCTCCTGCTTCTCTCCTCTTCTCCCTCCTGCTTCTCTCCTCTTCTCCCTCCTGCTTCTCTCCTCTTCTTCCTCCTGCTTCTCTCTTCTTTCTCCTGCTTCTCTCCTCTTCTCCCTCCTGCTTCTCTCCTCTTCTCCCTCCTGCTTCTCTTCTCTCTCCTGCTTCTCTCCTCTGGCTGTGACGACACTGGCTCACATAGAGAGATTTAGAGATGGAAAGAAAGATGAAGAGGAGAATGATGGTGAGGGAAAAAACAGGAAGAGAGAGGAGGAGGAAGGAAGGAAGTGAGGCAGATGGAGAGACTGATGGATACATACGTGTCTGTGTGAGAGCGAGAGAGAGGTGGGAGGGAGGAAGGGAAATGGAGAGAGACATACTAAGTGAGAGAGGATAGAAAGAAGAGATTTGGAGAGAGACATGTGACACAATGAGAGAGGGAGAAGAGGGGGGGAAAGGAGGTGAGAAAGACGGAGAGGGGTACAGAAATGGGCACAGAGGCAGGCACACACACACACACACACACACACACACACACACACACACACACACACACACACACACAGAGTTAGCTGTCTGTAGGGAAAAGGGGTTGAGTTTAAATGGATCCTCTTAGTTCAGCTACAACTGATGGGCTAGCTTAGCCTGGGGAGGCCACTGGGACCACCCCTAATCCCTCCTCCTCCCTCACCACCTCCTCCTCACACTCAGTCCAGTGCTCTGTCCTCCTCCTCCACCACCACTCATCCTCTCACTCATTCAATCTCTCCCTCCATCTCCTCCCCCCGTCATCCTCCTATTTTCACCCCTCCAGTTTTCTCCTTTCCCTGGAGTCCATTTGATGGCATCAACTGATGCTCCTCCGCTTGGAGATTTTAACATGGTGCAGCCTATAAAATCTGCTCTATTCTGCTCTATTCTTTCTGCTCTGTTTGCTCTGTTATTTCTGCTCTGCTCTTTCTGCTCTGTTCTTTCTGCTCTGTTCTGTTCTTTCTGCTCTGCTCTGCTCTTTCTGATCTGTTCTTTCTGCTCTGTTCTTTCTGCTCTGTTCTTTCTGCTCTGCTCTGTTCTGCTCTGTTCTTTCTGCTCTGCTCTGCTCTTTCTGCTCTGTTCTTTCTGCTCTGTTCTTTCTGCTCTGTTCTTTCTGCTCTGCTCTGTTCTTTCTGCTCTGCTCTGCTCTTTCTGCTCTGTTCTGTTCTTTCTGCTCTGCTCTGTTCTTTCTGCTCTGCTCTGTTCTTTCTGCTCCGTTCTTTCTGCTCTGCTCTTTCTGCTCTGTTCTTTCTGCTCTGCTCTGCTCTGTTCTTTCTGCTCTGCTCTGTTCTGTTCTTTCTGCTCTGCTCTGTTCTTTCTGCTCTGCTCTGTTCTTTCTGCTCTGCTCTGTTCTTTCTGCTCTGCTCTTTCTGCTCTGCTCTGTTCTTTCTGCTCTGTTCTTTCTGCTCTGCTCTTTCTGCTCTGTTCTGTTCTTTCTGCTCTGCTCTTTCTGCTCTGTTCTGTTCTTTCTGCTCTGCTCTTTCTGCTCTGTTCTGTTCTTTCTGTTCTGTTCTGGTCTTTCTGCTCTGTTCTGTTCTTTCTGCTCTGATCTGTTCTTTCTGCTCTGCTCTTTCTGCTCTGTTCTGTTCTTTCTGCTCTGATCTGTTCTTTCTGCTCTGCTCTTTCTGCTCTGCTCTGTTCTTTCTGCTCTGTTCTTTCTGCTCTGCTCTTTCTGCTCTGTTCTGTTCTTTCTGCTCTGCTCTGCTCTTTCTGCTCTGCTCTGTTCTGTTCTTTCTGCTCTGTTCTTTCTGCTCTGCTCTGCTCTTTCTGCTCTGCTCTGTTCTGTTCTTTCTGCTCTGTTCTTTCTGCTCTGTTCTTTCTGCTCTGCTCTGTTCTTTCTGCTCTGCTCTGTTCTGTTCTTTCTGCTCTGTTCTTTCTGCTCTGTTCTGTTCTTTCTGCTCTGCTCTGTTCTTTCTGCTCTGCTCTGTTCTTTCTGCTCTGTTCTTTCTGTTCTGCTCTGTTCTTTCTGCTCTGTTCTGTTCTCTCTGCTCTGTTCTTTCTGCTCTGCTCTTTCTGCTCTGTTCTTTCTGCTCTGTTCTTTCTGCTCTGCTATGTTCTTTCTGCTCTGCTCTGTTCTTTCTGCTCTGTTCTTTCTGCTCTGCTCTGCTCTTTCTGCTCTGCTCTTTCTGTTCTGCTCTGTTCTTTCTGCTCTGCTCTTTCTGCTCTGTTCTCTCTGCTCTGTTCTTTCTGCTCTGTTATTTCTGCTCTGTTCTTTCTGCTCTGCTCTTTCTGCTCTGTTCTTTCTGCTCTGTTCTTTCTGCTCTGCTATGTTCTTTCTGCTCTGCTCTGTTCTTTCTGCTCTGTTCTTTCTGCTCTGCTCTGCTCTTTCTGCTCTGCTCTTTCTGCTCTGCTCTGCTCTTTCTGCTCTGCTCTTTCTGCTCTGCTCTGCTCTTTCTGCTCTGCTCTTTCTGTTCTGCTCTGTTCTTTCTGCTCTGCTCTGTTCTGTTCTCTCTGCTCTGTTCTTTCTGCTCTGTTATTTCTGCTCTGTTCTTTCTGCTCTGCTCTTTCTGCTCTGCTCTGTTCTTTCTGCTCTGCTCTGTTCTTTCTGCTCTGCTCTGTTCTTTCTGCTCTGTTCTGCTTTTTCTGCTCTGCTCTGTTCTTTCTGATCTGATCTGCTCTGTTCTGTTCTTTCTGCTCTGTTCTGTTCTCTCTGCTCTGTTCTTTCTGCTCTGTTATTTCTGCTCTGTTCTTTCTGCTCTGCTCTTTCTGCTCTGTTCTTTCTGCTCTGTTCTTTCTGCTCTGCTCTGTTCTTTCTGCTCTGCTCTGTTCTTTCTGCTCTGCTCTGTTCTTTCTGCTCTGTTCTGCTTTTTCTGCTCTGCTCTGTTCTTTCTGATCTGATCTGCTCTGTTCTGTTCTTTCTGCTCTGCTCTGTTCTTTCTGCTCTGTTCTTTCTGTTCTGCTCAGTTTTGTTCTGCTCTATTCTCTTCTGCTCTATTCTCTTCTGCTTTGCGGAGCTCAGTTCTCTTGTGCTAAGGGAGATCTGAAGATAGGAGGGAGAAACAGAAATAGGAGAATAGAGGAAGAGAGAGTTGGAGAGAGATGGAGAGAAGCAGAGAGAGAGAGAGAGAGAAAGAGAGAGCAAGAGAGAGAGAGCGCGAGTAGGAAAAATACCAAGGGGAATGAGGGCGGGAGAGAGAGACCAACACACACACACACACACGCACACGCACACACACACGGTCATCCAGGACAGATAGTTGGCCGAAGCCACAGACCAATTAGAGCTCTGCAGGACACAAACCAAAGGTCAACTGTGTGTCGGTGTGAGTGCGCCTTTGTCTCTCTGCACGTGTGTGTGTAGCTGACCAGTAGTGTCATGGTCTCAAAGGGAGGGGTGAGCTACTCTAAATGTCAATACGATGACAAAAGAAAGGTGAATGTCCCTCTCTTTGCTTTATTAGAGCGTCCTGGACGATGTCTGGCCATTCACCAGACATCGGACTGAACTCTGAATGTTATTTTTAAACTGGAATGCTGAGTGTCGTCATAAGTGTGGCAAGATTTAAAATGAGAGTAATGTGAGTTTTACTTGGTAATTAGTGAGAGCTAATTGAGATAAATACTGCAATAACATCGTTTACTGGTATTGGAGAAGTGTCTGTAGCTGCGTTCTACCACTGTGATTGGACACTAGCAATGTCCTTAACTCATTGACTGCCACGCTCTTTTCCCATATTTACTCGATGGCGCCAGCATTATTGACAATTTTCGCAATGTTTGCGGACCCATCATGTGTTCTGTATTATAGCTATGGAGATTCAAATAAAATGTATTTGTAAGGCCCGACAACACACGCTAATGTCCCCATGGGCCGGACACGTCTTCTTTAAACAAGTCAAGAAGAAACATCACAATAGGGGCGGCTACGTGGTGCAGTGGGCAAGGCGCTCACCACGAATACTGGAGACGCTGGGTTCGCCTGTTCGAGCCCAGCTCTCCACATTGCTTTCAGTTTAGCTGGTCGTCCGTACTAATACACATTGGCAGTATTAGGGGGTGGGAAACTGATGGGTGGGGATCGGGCGTTGTGGACAGCGACTCCTACAGGTCGGTTGGTGCGCCTGCGCAGTAGAATCAGGAAGCGATGGGGGCGGCGCCCCTCCAAAGCGCAGACCCCTGACGCTGAAAGATCGCGCTGCGCAGGTGAAAAGATGTGACTGCTGTTACCTCGAGTATCAGAGGGGACTCGTGCTATGTATGACTTAGTCCACATTGCAGCCGGCTTGTGGGAGGCAAGAAACAGCGTTCGAGACAGGGGAGGGTTGAATTGGATGATACGAAATTGGGATGGGAGAAAAATAGAAAATGGGAGAAAAAGTGGATAAAAAAAAAGAAACATCACAATAAATCAAGAACACAAAAACACCATAAAGTCCAGTTCCTTTTTTTTCTTTTTTTTTTTATAAATAAAATAAATGCAACACTCCCAGACATACCCCACGCGAAGGTAAGGAAAAACTCACTAAAACCTAGCAATAGGAAAAAATGCACCACAAGCAATGTGGAGGAGAGAAACCTTAGAAGGGACATTCAAGGGGGGATCTCCCTTCTTAGATGTCGCTGATAGTAGTGTTGCAATAAAACAGCGGATCAATTTAAGGCAAAGGGGCGGCGCAGAGAGGGTCTCATCCTCCCGGTCATCATCACGGGACGTCCAACACTCCGATCATCACTCCGAGACAGCCACTCACAGGGAGACAGGGAGACGGGACAGGCGTTAGACAGTTTGCGTGATTGTGATGGGCGGACATAGCAATAGATACAAGTGGTAAGCATATATGTGAATAGAATAGATATATGTAGTAAGCATATTATGTGAATAGAATAGAAGTACTTAACCCAGCAATGAACTCCATGTTGACAGACCACGGACAGAAGACGGTAAGAAGCTGATCCATGGCCTCGGTGGTGCACGTAGAACAGTCACTGCAATCTTGGCCAAGACCCCGAGGGGGGGGGGGGGGTTTGGGACGGGTTAGAGAGTTTCCGTGTTTGTAGTGGGTGGAGATGGAGCAATAAATACATGTAGTGAGCATAAGCATGCATGGTTGGTGACAGTAGAATCATAGTATATAAGAAAATTGTGAAATTGAGTAATAGAAAGTACTCCAAAATGAATAAATCCCAGTTACTCGTGTATATTGGGCATGGTTACCATACGGCATGGTTACCATACGGGAAAGAATAGCTCTGAGGCACCAAATCTTCCACCGATTGCTATGTTGTGATCCACTCCTAGGCGGAAACAGCCGGAGGTAAGTCAGTACTGGAAGACAACTGATATCCCCAGTTCAAAAGGTAGGCGATACTGCCACCTGGTGAGATTCGTCATTGCAATTCCAAAGTAGGCAGATGTGCCAGGGAGACCTAGGGAGCTCCGGCTGAGTGTCTAGAACGGGGATCAAAGGGAAAATATCAAAGGATCAAACCCTGAGAATTCTCTGGTATGGCGCTCAACCGTTCGCGGCGAAACCCGACTTTTCTCGGGTTTGGTGCAGAAAGTGTTAAACGTGCATTTCACAGACTTTTTACCTGAATCCTATCGTTCTCTTGTGAGTTAGGGTTGCACAAATAATTGTATAATTGTGATCACGATTTTGACCTCCACAATTGAAACCTTGCACTGAAGAACCATATAAGTCTGTTTTAGAATTGTTTTGGACAGCCCATGTATTTGGAGTTTGAATGTGATACTGTATGTCACAAGAAACTACTCAACCTCAACTGTCTTTAACTATGAGTGAACAAAACACTTAACTCATTGACCGCCACGCTGTTTTCCCATCTTTAATATCTGGCGCCAGCGTCCGCTTTAACGATGTTTGTAGACCCATCTTATATTCTATATTATAGCTATGGAGTAGGGCTGTCCCCCACTAAGGATTTGAATTTTTATCATTCCATTTGGGCTGTGGGGGGTGCTTAATGTCTGAAGGAGTCAACTGAAGGCTTCTTGTCCTCTGCAAAAGCATGCAATTGGTCCACTGATGGATACATTTTGATATTTGTCTAGTGTGTTCATTAGATGGGTGAAATCCTCTTTCAGTGCCTCTGTGCCTGTTTTCATAGGCAGTTAGCTTCTGGTATGTGTGCCATTAGCGTTAGCCACGCTTCTAGGCCTCTTTTTATTTTGGAAAGAATGATTAAAAAAATCGAATAATAAAAAAAAAAAATATATATTATAAATTTTGATTTAAAAAAAATTTATTCGACTAAGAGGTTGGCCAGTCGACTACGGCTCCTTTCGACCGGTTAGTCGACTAATCGACTAATAGGGGTCAGCCCTACTATGGAGACATAATATGGCTACCGCTAATTTGAAATTCCTATATTTATACTCCCAACAGGGAACAAACCGTTTGTTTCTACAAACATCCGTTCCTGCGCAACCCCAGCCTAAATAGTGGCCATTTCCCAAAAATTCATGCACATTTTCTAGGAAGCGAGGTATTGCATCTTTTGTGAATCATGCGCCTGGCTTGGCCTGCCTGTGAGATTTGGAGTTGGACAAGACCCCCCCAGCTCTGCGGCCCCGCTTCTGCTTTCCATCCCTCGCTGCGTACGAGGCCTCTTTGTCCGGGGAGACGATGTAAACAGACCCGGTGTGCCCGTTCGGTCCATGGAAAAATATGGAAATATCCAGTAATCCAACATGTGAACCAATGTCCAGCTCTTGTCTTGTGTACAAAGGGTCAGTGCGAATATACTGGGCGAATAGACTGACATGAATATGCAAATAATAGTTGATTTGCCTTTCCTGGCGAGACAAGAAGCCGCTGCTTGATCAAGCGCCATCCCCTTGCTCAAAAATTACTCGAAAGGTAGGCAAGACTGCCACCTATCCGGATTCGATCGTCATCACAGTTTTACAAAATCCATACAGAAGGTCAGGGGGACTGTGTAGTATCATAATACAAATATATATACTTGTTTCATTCAACGCATGGGCGCCAAAAATGAATATACTAGTTTTTGGCAGTCAATGAGTTAACTTACCATCTTTAGATAATACAGTTTGAAAATATTGTTCTTCTGAAAACGTATATATGGTTCTTCGTCTGAGGTACTTAACAACACGTTCCATTTTGACTGCCTGCTCTTCCACATCAAACGCTCCCCATTCTTCAGCTACATTGTCTGGCCAATCACAGGTGTTCCTGTGTGCTGTGAGCACTGTCCTCTTGTTGACGTCGGTACAAAGTTCTCCGAAAGTTCTCCGTCAAACATTGCTACTGTAGCTCGCAGCCGGAATACGCCCTCATGTCAGCACCGGGGATTGAACCAGCGACCTCTCTGTTACCCGTCGGCCTCTCTACCTCTCGGACCATCCTGCCACCCCGCTTTGTTAGTCTGTATTTAAAACCAGTGAAACCACTTGAATTTGTGACCATTGGAACCAGTATGCCAACCCACCCCTACTGGGTAACCATTGACACGCCGATAGAATACATCGGACAAGGATATATCAGAGAGAGGATCCTAGTCGTGACTTTTTATTACTGGGGTAGTTCATATAGTTCAGGGGTCGGCAACCTTTTTTTTATTTTTTTTTTCTTATTTTGGAGATCAATGTCATACTGTGACACTGAAATGAACAAATATTTCATCAACTAAAATATTTAGTCAACAGAAATATTTCATAACTAAAATATACAGTACATCACACCCCGTGCCTCTCCCTGCCGTCTGCAAGTGGCTAATCTTGAGTTTCCGACCCCCCAGTAAGCTAATCATGGATAAATCCAAAAAAGGAAAGTCTGAGGAAAATAGAGGGTTTAATTCAGCGTGGACAGATTAATTTGCTTTCACGACTAATGATGCAGGCTTACCTGTATGCCTGATATGTGGTGCGAAATTTGCGAACAATGAAAAATTTACTTTTTATTTTATAGATTTTCCACAAATAAGGGAAGGACTCAAATATACCTGAATAGTTCATGGATTTATTTCAAACGGTCTACAGACACCAGTGTTTTTTCTCCTCTTCTGTATTTTATTTAAAAATAGGTCTACACAGCCAGTATTTTTTCTCCTTCATAAGAGTTTGAGGTTTTCCTTTGTTATAACAGGTAAAGTTTTTTTTTCTTTTTGTTGCTTTATAATTCCATTAATGCAACAAACTGTGTGCTATAAGTATAAAGTATAATAAATCGCAAATTACTTTGGGTATGCAATTGTCAGGTGTTTTATGCTAAATGTGGGGTATGGTTGGGGATATATAAAACGTTATACACTTGTTAGATTCTGATCAATCAGCCAGTACCAACCCTTATCATTCCCCGTTAGTGCAATCCGCAGCATAAGTATTCACCACCTCCATAAGAATTCGACCCTCAGACAGCATACCTTTCTTGAAAGAGCGTTGTTTATTAAATAAACAGAACCTCATAATCAGATGTTATCAGATCGTATTGTCATTGCTATCAGTCCAATAGTGGCTCAGGCCTGGTCGTTAGCCCAAAACCCTCCTCGTGTTAGCCGAAGCTAATGATGATGTGGCCTTTCCTTCCCCCCCCCCCTCTCTGTGATGAGAGGAGGAAGTCTCTGATGGTCTCTTCTCTCCCGTGGGCTTCGTTTCTTTGGTCTCAGTCCTAGTCAGATTGTAGTCTGCCCCTACCCGGAACCACTGTCAGCTTTATAGGATCTTCGTCATAGCAATGATGGCCCGCCCCTCTTCTGGTTGTCATGTGCCGCTGCCATGACAACTGCTTTAACCTTTACACACATCAAAACGTTTCATTACTGTCAACCTCCATCGCTCTGCTCCTGTATCAGCTTGTTGATGTTCTTGATAGGAATGTAAACATTCTGAGGGGCGGCTACGTGGCGTAGTGGGCAAGGCACTCGCCACGAAATGCTGGAGACGCTGGGCTCGTCAGTTCGAGCCCAGCGCTCCACATTTGCTTTCAGTTTAGCTGGTCGTCCGTACTAATACACATTGGCCGTATTAGGGGGTGGGAAACTGATGGGTGGGGATCGGGCGTTGTGGACAGCGACTCCTACAGGTCGGTTGGTGCGCCTGCGCAGTAGAATCAGGAAGTGTCGGGGGCAGCGTGAGCCTCCCACGTGTTACTCCTCGCCACTGAGAGATCGAGCTGCACAGGTGAAAAGATGCGACTGCTGTTACCTCAAGTACCGGAGGGGACTTGTGCTATGTATGACTTAGTCCACATTGCAGCCGGCTTGTGGGAGGCAAGAAACAGCGTCCGTGACAGGGGAGGGTTGAATTGGATGATACGAAATTGGGATGGGAGAAAAATATAGAAAATGGGAGAAAAAGTGGATAAAAAAAAAAAGGAATGTAAACATTCTGCTGGCTAACACTGACTGCCAGCCACTAGACCGCTATTCTTCCACCGCTCAAACCGTCAGCATGCACATTTCGACCTCTCTGACCCGGCCCCTTTAGATGCGGTCATCTCCCCCCAATCTATACATCACATACATTGAAAACCACCACCGATTTCTCTCACACTGTTATCTTCATTTTAAGGGTAAATAGGTTGTGTGGCTCCCTGAGCATTTAATTTTGTGGGAGGGGGGAAAAGCGGCTATTTTGATAGTAAAGGTTGCTGACCCCTGATATAGTTCAACGCCTTTTCACTTTATCTGCCAGGAAAACTATATTTTGATCATTCATTTGAAAGGAATTTCTCTATCCTCCCTCGTTCTCTCTCTCTCTCTCTCTCTCTCTCTCTCTCTCTCTCTCTCTCTCTCTCTCTCTCTTTCTCTTTCTCTGTTTCTCTTTTTTAGTTGCAGGTCTCTAGCCTTGGATTTCATCTAACTGCCTATAATCATAGCTGTCCTGTTCTTAAAAGGCCAGTTCAACAACAGCAATTTATCCCCTCATCCTTCCATCCCTCCCTTTCCTGCCATCCTCCCATCATAAATGCCTTAACTATTAGTCAAAGGGGCCTCTCTCTCTCTCTCTCTCTCTCTCTCTCTCTCTCTCTCTCTCTCTCTCCCCTCTCTCTCTCTCTCCCCCCCCTCTCCCTCCCTCCTTGTCTCTTGTCATCTGTGGCCCCCTCCTTCCCTACTGTGTAATTTTCCTCACTCTGATACCCGCTGTCAAAACGACCCATTATTCCTCTGTGTGTGTGTTGTCCATAGCCCCATACTGTGTGTAATGGCAAATAATGACCATAAAATGCCTGACAATCACCCCAGCCAACACTTTGCTTGCCACCATCACACCTGCCTAACCACTGGTGTGTGTGTGTGTGTGTTTTCTCTGAATTACGAGCTGAAGTTTACTGTGTGCACGTGTTTGTGGCTTTGTCCTTGTCCTTGTGAGTGTTGCTGACCCTGT